>NW_016810483.1:910219-917591 GCF_001698545.2 Rhinopithecus bieti
AAAAAAAAAAAAAAAAAAAAAAAAAAAAAAAAAAAAAAAAAAAAAACCAGAAAAAAGTTATGGAAAAAACGAAGGAAATCATACCATCATAGGGAACCACTCACCTGAATATTCACAAGGCCCAAACTGGAACAGTGCTAAAGCTCATCATCCATTTCCTGGGCTCTGGCACGTGTGGCTGGACTGTTTTGGCAAAAACTCACAGGCCCACAAACTAGGATTGAACAAAGGAAAGTCCCTGTCCCAACAAATATTACATTCTACTGGATGAACCAGGCCAAAACACACACACACACACACACACACACCCCATCATACAATGCTAGGTCATGCTAAGGGTGCAAAGAAAGATAAAGCAGGGTGAGGGTGGCAGTGACTGGGGGTTATGCTATGTAAGATGTCCTAGTCAGGGAGGTCCTCCCTGAAGAAGGGGCATTTAGCATCCACCTGGACCATGACAGCAATGTAGCTGTGGGACTATCTAGGGGAGAGCAGGCAGAAAGGCCGTGAGGAGGGGCTGGGCGTGGCAGGAAACAGCAAAGGGCCAGAGTTCCTAGAGCTGAGCTGAGCTGGGTGAAGAAGCCAGGGGTGGACGAAGTTAGCAGGTCTTGAAGGCCAGGGTCAAGATTCTGGATTTTCATTTAAATGTCATGAAAGTCATTCGAGGATTTTGTGTAAGTGAGTCATCAACATCTTGAAAGGATCTCTTCACGTGGTTTTGAGAGAAGACTTTAAAGAATCATGGTAATCACAAAGCCGATGGCCAAATATCTCTTGCTCTCTACCTCCTGGGCACATACTGGCTTCCTGTTTATGCTTCCTGTCATGCAGGGTGGCCATGAAACTCTGACCAATGAGTTGTGAGCACAGGTCACTGTGTCACTTCCAGGCCAGGCAGCTGATTGACAGAATGTGTGACTCCAGAGCTCCTTTACAGCCACCAGTGATGTTCAAGCTAGATGCAGCTCAGAAAGCCTGGGTCTTTATTTGTGCTGCTGTCACAAAGTACTCAAGACTGCTGGGTAATTTATAAAGAACAGAAATGTATTGTCTCACAGTTCTGGAGGTAGAGAAGTCCAAAATCAAGGTGCTAGCATTTATTGAGGGCTGCTCTCCGCTTCCAAGGTGGCAGCTTGAACACTGCATCCTCCAGAGGGGAGGAATGCTGTGTCCTCACATGGCAGAAGGCAGTAGGGCAAAGAGGATGAACTCCCTCTGCCATGCCCTTTTATAGCACCATTAATCCATTCATGAGAGTAAAGCCCTCATGACCTAAACACCTCTGCAAAGGCCCTACTTCCCAACACTGTTGCATTGGGAATTAAATTTCCAACACATGAATTGTGGAGGACACATTCAGGCCATCACAGCCTAGGTCCAAAGAGTGAGGAGAGACAGGGTGGAGGTGTTGACCTGCAGATATGTGGTTTCAGCAAGAAATCCCTTTAATCACTTTGTTGGGATAAATCAAGAAGATTTGGGAGGGTTACCATAGCATAACCAAGCATATCCTGACAGTACAGAGTGCAAGAAGAGAAGACTAGAAGTCCTCCTCTTTTCAGTTAGAAGGCTGAGAAATAATTCTATGTTGGACTGGAGTGACAGCAATAGAGATAATGGGAAGTGGTCAGATTCAGGATATATACTGAGGGGAAGTGCAAAGGCTGGACTGATGTAGGGTATAAGAAAAAGAGAGAAGTCAAGGAAAATTCCAAGGATTATGGCCTGAGTAATTGGATAAATTACTGAAAAGAAGAATACTCCGAAAAGGACAGGAGTATTCACAGTGCCAGGCACATAGCAAAGCTACAAAATGCTAGGTCTTATGGTTATTACTTTAAGAGGGGAAGGAATATGGAATGTAGATGCTTAGGGAGCTTTTCTGTCCAGAGTTACTGAGATGTGACTTACATACAGTAAAATGTACTTAATTTTTTTCAGAGACAGGTTCTTGTTCTGTCTCTCAGGTTGGAGTGCAGTGGCGTGATCATAGCTCACTGCAGCCTCGAACTTCTAGACTCAAGCAATCTCCCTGCCTCTGCCTCCAGAGTAGCAAAATTTACTCTTTTTGGTGTACAGGTCTGAGTTTTGACAAATGCATTCTATCTTGTAAGTACCTCCATAGTAAAGATGTAGATAACTTCCACCCCTCGTATTCTTTTTTGCTGCCACTCCTTTGTAGTCAAATACTCCCTCCACCCCTAATCCTTGGCAATCACTGATCTGTTCTCTATCCCACTGATTTTGCCTTTTCCAGAAAGTTACGTAAATGGAACCACACAGTATGTGACCTTTTGAGACTTTGTTCTCTCACTTAGGATAATGTATTTGAGATTCATCCACATTGCATAGATCAGTAATGTGTTCCTTTTAATTGATGAGTAGTATTCCATGGTATGGATGTGCCACAATTTGTTTATTGTATCGCTAGTTAAAGGGCATTTGGGTTGTTTCCAAGTTTTGGTGATTATGAATAAAGCTGCTATAAATATCTGAGCACAGGTTTTTATGTGAACATATGTCTTCATTTCTCTTGGTAAATCCCTAGGAGTGGGATTGCTGGCTCATATGGTAAGTGTATGTTTAACTTTATAAGAAACTGCCAAACTGTTTTTCCAGAGGAACTGTACCATATTGCACTCCCACTGGCAATGTGTGAGGGTCACTCCACATCCTCCCCAGCACTTGGGATTGTCAGGTGTGTGTGTGTGTGTGTGTGTGTGTGTGTGTGTTTTGCCATTCTGATGTGCAGTGGTGTCTCTTTGTGGTTTTAATGTGCATTTCCCAATGAATAATGATGTTGAGCATCTTTTCATGTACCTATTGTGCATTTGTGTATCTTTTGGTGGAATGTCCACTCCCATTTCTTGTTCATGTTTTCATTAGGTGGATTACCTTCTTATTGCATAGTAAAAGTTCTTCATGTATTCTGGGTATAAGTCCTTTATCAGATATGTGTGTTGCGAATATTTTCTCTGTCTTTGAGTTGTCCTCTCATATGCTTAACAGTGTCTTTCAGAGAGAAGTTTTTAGCTTTGATGGCATAGAAGCTATCAACTTTTTCTTTTATGGATCATGCTTTTTGTTTCATATCTAGGAAACCTTTGCCTACCCAAGGCCAGAAAGATTTTCTCCTATATTTTCTTCTGGAAGTTTTATAGTTTTATAGGTTTAAGTTTCACATGTTGGTCTATGATACAGTTTGAGTTAATTTTTGTCAAGGGTGTGACGTATAAGCCAGGACAATTTTGACTTGTGATACTTCCTACTGTAGAAGAGGCAGATCAATGAAACTTCACATTTCTGATAAGCACGTGCACAGATGACACTGTAAAATGTCACCAGGTTGCAAAATCTGGTGAAGGTTCAAAGCAGATGGTCAGGGAAGTTCCATCTCGCTCTGACTCCAGGAGAGCTTCTTTAGAAGTTAATCTTATCTTCAGCATTAGTTTCCAGATGTCTCTAGTGATACCAGCACAAGCCTGAGGCTTTAAGTGAAATGAGCTGGGTTTTCCCCAGTTCCTAAGACCCTCCAGCTCCAGGTAGGTAGTTGCTCCAAGCAACAGTTTTCTCTCTTAATCCACTGAAGGAACATTATGTGCAAAGTAGGGCATTAATTCCTAGCGATTAGGATTGACATTTTAGCCTTTCTGGCTTCACTCCTTCTTGGGTGGCTTTTTCAGTCACCTCGTGATACTGTTTTCTCCCTCCTCTTCCCCTCAATCACACATAACTCAGAAAGCTTCATTAAGATCATTTAGGTCTTGGTGCCCTTAAAACTTAAAAGATAAAATCAGCGAGGGGAGAGAATTGAGAAATCAACACCAAATTGCCAACTAGTGATTTGGCCAATTCAGGACATTTTAGGAAAGGCACATACTATTGCCATCATTCCATTAAAGAAGGGACGCTTAAATTACCCAAACCTCTGAGAAAAGAAAAAAGGAAAGAACGTAATCTCAGAATAAAAAATAATCTTTCCTAAGAATCAACCATTGGTAATTTATCTTGTCATAGGAAAGTACTCATACATTTACCCCTTATTTTTCTCATTTCACTGCAGATTGTTGAAAATGTCACCCCAGATCACGGTGTGGGACTCAGACCATAAGGAGGTGTATCATGGGTGGGGCAGGGGTAAGCACTGAGGTGTTTGCAGCAAACTTTGTTTCTCTCACTTGTTTATAATACCTTCATTGGGGATTCCTAAGGTTCAAAGTCCTAGGCTTAGTGAGTATTCAGGTTTCCCTCTGGGGAGTAGCACTTGCAAATTTAATGGCAGGAGGAAGTCTGAGTTGATAACTTTCCAGCCCTTCCCATTGGCAAGCCTCAGTGGCTTTCACTTCTTTCTTGAGCTGAAGATAGGAGGGAAGCCCTACCAAGCTGCCCTTCATGGTCTGAATCTGGGCCATTTTAAAGGTCCTTCCACTACCTCCTCTCCTCCAAGGAGTCTGCTTCTCCCAGCATCTAATTCATTAAGGCAGACACGGACAGTTCCAGGTAGACATATTCTTGGTAAACTCATCCATGGCTTCCATTGCATTCAGGATAGAGACCTCACTCCCAACTCACTCCCTACCCTGCCATATGGATCTATCCAGCACCTGCCTCTCCAGCCTCATTTCTCCTCTCCCGTGGGACTCTGGCCACAGCTGCTTGCCTTTAGCTCCTCCAAAGCGCCAGACACCTGACTGCTTTTGCCTTTTTTTCTTGTGGGCAACTTAACTTTTTCTGGGGAGCTTCCCAGTTCCACCGGCTACATCAACACCCTCCCTCTCTTAGTACCCTCTCACCTCTCATCTTGTATTTGGTCTTTGTAGCAACTGTCACAATTGTAATTACTTGTATAATGTCTGGCTCCTCAACTAGGATGTAAACTCCAAAAGATTAGGAATGAAGTCTATTTTGTTTATCTGATCTTCCAGTCCCTGGCACGAGCATGATAGCTAGTTGTTACTCAATATATTGTTAAATGAAAGAGTTTTTTTCAACGAATATACACTAGTCACTGTTGTAGGCACTTGATATATACTAGCGGTGGGAGGTGGTGGGGGAACACAACAAAAAGATAAAATCCCTGCCATCATGAAGCATGTATTCTACTGGGGCAAGGATCTGCTTAAACAAGATAACTGAACTGTGGGGAATGTTAGAGAGAAAGTCTCCTCATTATAAGAGCCAAATGTAGGGTATGCTAAGGAGAGAAAAGTAGAGCAGGACAGAGGGACATGAGACATCATTTTGTGGGTTGGTGTATGAAATTTTTAGATTGGGCCGGGTGCAGTGCCTCATGCTAGTAATCCCAGCAACTTGGGAAGCTGCGGCTGGAGGATCACTTGAGCTCAGGCGCTCCAGACCAGCCCCGGGGAACATGGTGAAACCCTCTCTCTACTTTAAAAAAAAATACAAAAATTAGTTGGGTGTGGTGTTACATCCTTGTAGTCTCAGCTACCCGGGAGGCTGAGGTGGAAGGATTGTCTGAACACAGGAGGTTGAGGCTGTAGTGAACCATAATCATGCCACTGCACTCCAGCCTGGGTAACAGAGTAAGACTCTGTCTCAAAAAAAAAAAAAAAAAAAAAAAAAAAAGGAAGACAGAAAAGGAAAAGGAAAAAAACGAAACAAAACAAAACACATGTAGATTGTGTGACCAGGGAAGATCTCAGTGAGGATGTGACTTTTGCGTAAAGACCCGAAGGAATTGAGGCAGCTGACAATGAATGTGGGTATCTGCGCAAAGAGCATTCCAAGCTGGGAATCAGTGTGAAAATCTGTGTATTTTATTCTATGTATGAAATAATAATAACAAAGTCTCCTTTCCTCTACGTATGGCTCCCAGCTACTTCCCCGGAGGCCACTCTTCCAGTGGGGGTTTCTTAGTGCCCCGTTTCTTTCACGACCTTTATGCCAGGGGAAGAGTCTTGGGAGCATGCCAGGGAGACACCAGAGGCCAAGGCTGCTCCATGGCGCAGCTGCACTGGGCCATGGCTTGTGTACATACCCTTTGGCTTTCTACGGCCCTTTTACCCCCAGAACCCTATCTCTCTCTTCTCCTCTTCCTTCTTTCATCCCTCCCCTAAGGAGGCAGCTATGGCATTGAGGCCTTGAGAGGTTGCTGATCCTTGCTAAACAGTGTTGCTTCTCCTGGCCCTCCTGGGTGCGCCTGCCTGGAGAGGACACTGCGTGCTGATCAAACTTATTGTTGACACATTCCTTCTCTCTTTTATTCTCTCCCTTCTGATACCTGGACTGATCCGTAGGACTTCCTGCTCCCTGGGTGCTCAGTCTCAGTGAGCTTCCCTGGTCGCAAGCCCTGATATGCTTCCCTTCCACGGGGCAGTCTTGATAACAATCTATTTTGTATTTGCACATAAACCCGGCTGAGGGTCTGTCTTATCTCCAAACCCCCCATCCCCGGGCCCCAACTCCTAGCAGCATCCTAAGATTCCGTCCCTCCCCTAACCTGGGGCTTCAGCCCAGCCCCGTCTGTGTCTTTTATCTTATCATCTGGGGTCCTCCTCCTACCAGATCTCCCGGCCTGAGGACAGAGGGTCCTGAGTCACGTTCAAGACAGTCTGGCAAGCGTTTTTGGAGCAGGACAGAAAGTGAAGGGCACTACCTTGTTCCTCGACTTCAACAATCGAACGCAGGGGGAATGGTGCACAATTCAGGCCCAGTTATAACAGCTCCTAATACCCAATATCTTGTTTTGGTCCTTCGTGAATACCAGGCATCCATCAGCGAACCTTCCATGCATGATTTCTCTGAATTTTCAAAACAACCCTGGGAGGATTAGCCCCATATTGGAGATGAAGGAGCTGAGGCACGAGGTTTTAATGCCTGCATGTGGTCGCCAGAATTTGAATAGCAACTTCCCTAAGGAAACGCCCTATTTAGCCTCCAGGGGAGAGGAGGATCCCAGTAGGAGTCCGCCAGCAGGAGCTCAGAGTCTGGCCTGGGGCATTTAGTTATGCCACACCCTTTCTGCACAGTTCTCTCCCGCGTCAGGGGCCTGACAGGGAAGGGGGCTTCGGGCTAGCGTCTCGGCCGGAGGCAGTGACTTCAGAAGAGGCAAATACAAAGCTCCGCGTGGCAGAGGAACAGAAGGGCGCGGGGGAAAGCGGTCCAAAGGAGGACCTTGTCGGCCCCCAGGGCACTGCAAGCCTCGAGGCGCTGCGAGCAGTGAGGCTGTTGAAAGCTCCCGCGGCGCGCGCAAACTGCGTGGAACTACTTCCCCGGGGCGGCTTCGGGGCCGGGGTCCCAGCAACAGCCTCACGGGGCGGCCGTGCGAGGCCCGAAGCCAGTTGCCAGCTCCCGGGCGCGGCCACGTGCGCCCCGCCGGGCTTGCACGCTCCGCCGCGCCGGGCCGCGG
>NW_016810483.1:918067-971892 GCF_001698545.2 Rhinopithecus bieti
CGGCGGCGGGAGGCGGTGTCGCTCCCGCTCGGGCCGGCGGCCGTGCGCGCCGCAGCCATGGCGGCTCCTCCTCAGCCGCCCTCCGCCGCCGCCGCCGCCACTCCTCCCAGACAAAGGGAGATTTAACCAGGTGGGGAGGGAGGGAGGGCGCGAGCTTGGGAGGAGAGAGGGAAGGAGCCGGCCCACTCCCCGCCGCCGGCCTCGGGCTGCCCCTGCGCGCCCCCTCCAGATCCGGCCCGCGGCTCCCCTCCCGGCCCCCCCAGCCCCACGCTCAAGTCCACAAGTCCGCCCGCTTCCTGCGCCCGCCGCGGCCCTTCCCGGGGCGCCGCCGCCACCGCCTGGTGTGCAAGGCTATCCGGCCCGGGCCCGGGGCTTGCAGGGTGCCAGTGGGGGCGCCCCCTTCCCTTCCTCGCTCCCTCTTCCAGTACCCGGAAAGGGTGGGTGGGTGGTCACTCGAGCGAAGTTTCCAGCATTGGATTCCTGCGAAATTACGACGGCTCACCCGCGCCTGTGTTTTGCTGTCTCTCCCCCGTTTTCCTGCTCCCTGCCTCTTCCCTCCCTTTCCCCCCACTCTCCACTCCTCCGAAGGCCAAAAAGACAAGCGAAACCTGCCGCAGACGAGGGGTTTTGGGATTGTAGCGTCTGCACCTTCAGAAACAGTGCTGAAGCCTTTAAATGCAGCATCTGCGATGTGAGGAAAGGCACCTCCACCAGGTACTTGAAGATCTGTGTTACCTTTTGTTAAAGGACTTGGTTTTTTTTTTTTTTTTAAAGTGAGGGAGAGGGTAGTGAGCCTTACTTTCTGCCCTCTTTCCAACTTGCTGATTAAGGCTTTTTTTGCATTTGGGGGTGGGTTGTGTGTGTTTTTGGGTTGAGTGTATTAGGTGTTGGGTGAAAAGCCTGGTGTTCACTAAATGATTTATGGGAGGGAATTTTCCCAGGTTTTCATCTTATTTCAAACAGACACTGAATTTATTTGACACTTGTGTCTATTGGCTTATTGGTATTGGCTGGGGAAGAGAGGAAGCAGTACTATCGCTATGGATTGTAGGACATAGACCTTTTGTATTTTTGCCATGTGTAGAATGGTTTTAATTTGCCTGTCCCGAGTTATTTTTCTCTCGTCTGAGAAATTTAGGGGGGTAGTAAGGCTGGCTGTGCTTTTCCTGTCTTGAGCTGCAAATGTCTGTTACTTTCTTGCACTGGAAAATAAACGTCGGTATTTGATAAAGTAAGTGCATTTTGTGGGAGGCTGAGCTGTCAGTTTTGTTTTGTTTTTTTTCCTTTGACTAGCTTATGTGGGGTGGTGATGGGGGACGATTTTGTAAAATGGTGAAATGGGCAGTAACTATATGGAAGTTTGTGTTTAAAGCTCTGTTACGATTAAAAGAATGTTGAAAGAATTCCTTTCCATTTTGATGAAGGTCGTAAACTGTATGTGATATTAAAACGAGTTGAACTACTTTAGATTTAACATTCATAAATACTTGGATAAAATGTCAAGACTGATTTAGTAGTCTTCCGGTCATGTTGTCATTTGTGTCTGGAATTTGTGTCATTGGCGTTAGAGTTTGAAGTTAAACTGTTCTTCGTGTCATTTAGTGAACAGGCATTGGCTTGTGTGAGAGACAGAATGAGTTTTTGGTGAATCCTTTAGAACATTACAGTTGATTGCCAAAAGTCTCATTTTATCAGGTACTTGTTTTTGAATTGGTGACATTCCAGTGTGACTGTGTAGTAGTACTTCACAGTGCCAACTGGATATTGTTCTTTGATTAGATGAATATGTCATGTTAAGATTTCATTGGTTTATTTATACCTGGGATTAAATAAGATTATTGGGCAACCCAAAATAATCTAACTCTGGGATTAGTTGGCCTAATTATTGTTTCTGTGAATTGCACTCTTTGAATAATGAGACCTTTGAATAAAATACTCAGCTAAAATATTACCCCATACGTTGTTTTAAGTGCATTTTTGTTGGTGTTTTGTATTACCATGGAATATATCTAAAGTAAAAAACACGCATCAGTAGTTTCATAGATTTTGTTTTGCTGTCTAAAATAGGGAATTCCATCAAATGGCATGAAAGTTTTTAGAAATGTATTTGTTACTTAAAGCAGTAATGATTGTATATTATTTATGAGTAATGTTTTTTACATGTAGAATCCCTCAGAGGCCAAACCTCTTTATTGTGGTTTTGCTTTGAGTGTTACCGTAGATGGTGTTCAAGTAAATGACTAGGAAACTCCTAAGAACTTGAGAACCTTACTGATGAAGAGAAACGTAAACCAAATTCAGAAGTTTATGTCTGATTTATTGCTGGGAATGATTATCTCATAATGAAATGCATTTCGGTTTTAACATGTATTTTAAAACCTTACTCATCAATTTTTCGGAAGCACATGGAAGGTTTTGACTTTTGAAAACAGTATATATGTTTAAAGTTTTTTCAGAGCCACAGATGACAGTTGAAACTTAGCTTAAAAATACTGAATTATTCACAATGAAAATATTTTAGAGTCTATTCAGGAACAAGGAAAGACATGTACTTTAAGGGTCTTGGAGTACTTTTCTGATGCCATTTAATAGGATTTGAGTACAGATTTAACAGGTATGAGGACTGAAAACTGTGTCCATTCATGACACTCTTAGCTGGCCACAATTTGTTTCAATTTGGTTATTGTCAATATTTTGGTGTTCTAGAGCTATTCAGAAGTCATCATTGGTTGGAATACAAATAACGTTTTGGTTTTCCTACATTATGAACAGGTTTTGTGTGGAGAAGTGAGTTTGACAGGTTTTCATCCTATCCTGTCTTGTGTGTTAACTGTTGGTTAATCTCTTTGTGGTATTGGTTACTGCCATGTTTTTTTCTTGGGCTTCTTGTATTTTTTTTGTACCTCAAAGGTTTGAATATGAACTTGACATTTTCTGTCTTGTGTAGTTTTAATCAGACTTGGTATTGATTGATGGCAGTAGAAAACTTGTGTTTTGAATGCTGGGTAATAGGCAAATATTTGTGCTTTTTAGAATAATTTGTTTCAGGGCACAGAAATTGTGTTTCATTGCTCTGAGCTGGTGTTATGTATTTTAACAATTCTAGCTAGTTGGCTAGCCTGTGGTTATTTGGCAGTTTTTGATCATTCTCGTCACTGTCACCATCATCTACCAGTCAACCAAGGAAACCGCCTATGAGTTAGTGGTAGGCCAGTATGATAGAGAACTATATTTGCCCTTTGAGGGTAGAGTTGATATTGCTGATTTGATCAGGAAAATACTGCCATTCGTCTAAAGAACACCTATTAAATTCGTAGGATATGAAAGATGCTGTTGAAGGGATTGGACAGAGGAGAGGGGAGTGTTAAAAAGTTGATAAACCATGTATGGGAATGACCATAATTCCAATTATAAAGGCTCTACGGAAGGAGGGGTCTGGCTTAGGGAATCAGTTAGAAGGATTCCTTCTCCATTTCTTTTGGACAAGGATAATTAGTTTTTACAAAATCACCTGTCACCTTTTCACTATTACCATGTACATCAGATATTTTTAATTCTGCAGGTGGAAGTGTTAAGGTGATTGAGAATGAAGTCTTTTTTCTTCTTTTTGGAGCAGCAATAGAGCAGAATGAAAGATGAGATGGTCTTAAGGAATCTGCTAAGGGAAGAAGGTGGCCTAGGCTGTGTGGAGGTTCAGGGGCAACAGGAGAGATCTGTATTTTAGATGTATTGTGAATATGTGTTGGGTTTCTTTGGTTCTTTGATACACTTGTTTTTCTAACTAGACAGTCTACTCTTGATGCCTTTCTGGTTACGTATATCCTTTTTTTGGAGACAGGGTCTTGCTCTGTCATCCAAGCTAGAGTGCAATGGCTTGATCGTGGCTCCCTACAGCCTCAACCTCCCTGGCTCAAGCGATTCTTCTACCTGAACCTCCTGAGTAGCTGGGACTACGGGTGTGCACCACCACATGCGGCACATTTTTCTATTTTTTTGGAGACAAGGTTTCGCCCTGTTGCCCAGGCTTGTCTTGAACTCCTGACCTCAAGTGATCCTCCTGCCTTGCAGCTGTGAATGATAATTTACTTATAACACCCATTGTAAGTGTGCAAATCAATGATTTCTAGTCATTTTAAAGAGTTGTGCAGCCATCCCCACAACCCAGTTTTAGAACAGTTCCATCATGTCAAATGGTTTCCTCATATCCATTCTATAAGTCTTTAACACAACAGAATGGTGACATCATGGGTAACAGGTGTTGTTTCCCTACCATGCTGATGTACTCTGAGCCTTTCAAGGTAGAAAATAAAAGAGTGTATGTTAGAATGTGTGTGGAAGGTGGTAAGTGGCTGGGGGAGAAACACTATCCGTTTCTGAAGTGTGCTAAAGTAGTATTTCCCATCCTGCTTTTCCAGTCTCAAGAAAGAGGATACCAGCTTCCAAAAGTAGGAAAAAAGCTGCAAATGAATGAATGTACCCAACTGTGTTTTTGTTTTGTTTTTTTTCTTTGTATTTTCCACCTTCCTACAGTTCCAGCTGATTTTTTTTGTTGTTGTGTTTTTTTTTTTTTTTTTTTTTTTTTTTTTTTTTTTTTTGTAGAGAACGGGGTCTTGCTGTGTTGCTCAGGTTGGTCTTGAATTCCTGGCCTCAAGGGATCTTCGTCCTTTGGCCTCGCAAAGTGCTGGGATTTGCCCAGCCCCTAACTGTTGTTTTGTTAAGTAGTATTTCTCAAGATTGGGCAGAGTAGCTTCTTAGACTTGGTGATGTAATTTTACTTTTGTGGTCTTGTTATTTCTCTGCATTCAATGTTACCTTAATTGTAAAATAAAAATTACCAAGACATTGCTGAATATAGTTGTTGATTAGTGTTCCCTTGATAGTAGTCCTGCATTTTTACTTTCAGCTACTGCTTAATCACAGTCACTTGCAAAATTGGAAAATTTTTACTTTGGCTAATTACTGTAGGTTTAGAACTTTCTGGTCTTCAACTCCAGAAATGTATCACTGTATTGAGATCATGTTTTATTTTATCCCTGTTTATTTGAATACTGCCCCTCTGAAAAGTTGACTGTTTTTGGAGCTTTTGTAGACAAGTATGAGTGAGAAAATTAGGTGTAGAATAAAATTGTGTAGAAATAATTATCTTTGGAAAAAGTTGGTATTCAGGTTATTGAATTGGAAGTGTTGAAGAAGCAGTTGTTTTATATGTAATGTTTCCCTTTAAGTATTTGAGAACTTACCAGTTTTTCACAGTTGTAACTTTGGACTGTCCATCCCCCCCTTAAATTGAGATACCCTGCAACCCAAAATCTCTTGAACAGTCATGAAGTACTTTAGAAGTTTTATGGAAAAACATGACATAGCTATGATCTTTGCTGGAAGCTTCAAAAGGCATCATCTTGTGATACTTTTAGGTAGAAAACTCCCAGAATAAGATAAGGTACCTGCACTGGGCAAAGCCAAGCCTCTTACTCATGTTTCCTGGTAATCCACAGCAGTGGTTTTGCTCCTTTCGTCATACTGTTTTTGTTGTAGTGTTTGTCTTTCATAAAAATTCTCCATAAAATACATAAAATTAACTGTCTTCCAAATCAAACTTTATCAAACCTTTTAAGCTGAAAGCTGATACAATTTTAAGATCATTCTTACCCAGGAACAGAGTAATAATTTATTTTGTGTTTACTGTTGCATTGGACTTACTGATTTATTGGTATGACTTGATGTTATGTGTACTTGGTGACCTTAAAGTAAATTACCTGAGTAGTTGTGGTCATTTGACAAGTTTTTATTGAGCACACAGCCATTTGTGCTCTTGGTGTATAGTGGTGTAAAGACAGACCAGGTCCCTGTTCTTATGGAGCTTAAAATACTATGGACAGGAAGAGAAAATAAACAAATGAACAGAAAAATAACAATTTCAGCTAGCGACAAGTGCTATGAAGAATTTAGAGCAGGATAAGGAACTACACAGAGTGATGAGAACTGGGTGGAGTGACTGCTTTATAGACAGTGTTGAGATAATGCATTTAATTTTTTAGGAAAAAGTAAGGCTACTTCCTTTTGGAGCCAGGGATAATTCTTAAGTAGGTTTACCTGTGCCATTTAGCTCATTTGGTTGGGGGGACGGACAGCTTTTAGATTTGGAGCCCTTGTGCATAGGCTACTAAACTTGTAAACTTAGTTGCATGTTGTAGACTAAGCCCAGGCCAGCTAATTTACTAGTATTTTTATTAGTCATTAAGGTGGAAGATTATGAATGGATTCACTTATATATTATTTATTCATGTGGCATATATTTGTTGTGTATTTCAGTAAGTGCTGAAGAAATTCTAAGATTAAGAAAAACTTTCTCAAGTAGCTGTAGTTTGCCAAAATAGTTATTAGAACTAATTCAGTTCATTAGTACTTTCAGTAAATAGTAGGTCTCTCGTGTCCTAAATGACTTGAGCTAATACATTCTACAGTCTTTCTGGCCCTTATTTTCTCCTTTGCCTCATTGCCCATGCTTTTTCTCTTTGTGGCATCTTTTGTGTTACTTTTCATAACTAGTACTCCCACTTCCCTTTTTACCTATAGATACAAACTTTTTCTACTGTAGAATACATAGAAGTGCTCAAGTAAGTATAAGGATTTGATAAACTTTTGCAAAATGAGCACACCTTTGCAACTAGCACCCAGATAGATTTTTATTTTATTTTATTTTTTTTTGGGAGACAGGTTTCTGGCTCTGTTTCCCAGGCTAGAGTGCAGTGGTGTGATCACAGCTCACTGTAGCCCCAACTTTGGGGCCCAGGTGATCCTCTCACCTCAACCTTCTGAGTAGTTGGGACCATAGACATGTGCCACCATGCCTGGCACATTTTTAAAAGCTTTTTTTTTTTTTTTTTTTTTTATGAGACGGGGTCTCCCTGTGTTGCCTAGGCTAGTCTCGAATTTCTGGGCTCAAGCGATCCTCCTGCCTCAGCCTCCCAGAGAGGAGTTATTATAGGCATGAGCCACTGTGCTGGCTTGCACCTAGATTCTTAATCAGATTCTTAAAGAGAACCTTACTAGAGTATTACTGGAAGCCCCTTGTACACTGTGCCCTGTGGGCCACCTCCCCCACCCCCATCCTGTCTTTTAATACTAGAGATCAGTTGTGCTTGTTTTTGAACTTTCTGCGAGTGGAGTATACTATGAAGTATACTGTATGTACCACTGTGTATATATGTATATACAGTATACCCCACAGTGAGTGAAACAAGCCAGACTCAGAAGTGTATATACTGTATGTACCACTTTGCTTAGTAGTCACAGTGTATGCACTGTGGTCCATACATATACTTCTGAATCTGGCTTATTTTACTCGTGGTTAGGTGTGCAGGATTCATCCATGTTGTTGTGTGCAGTTCTTATTTATTTTACCAGTGCTGTTCTATCCTAAGAATATCTTAGGCATTCAGCTCTGCGTGCAGACCCTTCCTTACACGTTCTAGAGGGAGGACCTGTCTTCACCCTGTGTTTATTACCCACATACTTGAACAGCTGTCTCCTCCAGGCATCATTATGCAAAAGGAATGAAACCCGGTGTGTACAACTTTCTAGAGGACGTAAAAGGAGTCAGCTTTTGCCTCTCATCAGTAGTATTGTTTATCAGTCATTTCTCTTTCGAGGCATTGGTTGAATAAATGGGAAAATTCCTGCTTTCAAGGAACTTAGCAGACCTGTTGACAGATAAGACTATAAGAGGAAAGCCAATGAAGCACCCAGTGATGTGAACGCTATGGTGGGCATGGAATGAGCAGGTACATAATAGAGACTGCAAGTGCTTTTTAGAAGTTAGAGATTCATTCTCTGGGGCTTCATCAGGAAAATCCTCACTGAATCTGGGATCTAAACTGGGCCTTATGATTCTTGGATGTAGAGTTTGTTGTATAGGTTGATACAAGTTACTTATTAATAGTTGTTTGCCCACGTCCCTATTCACTATCTTCAGGTGACAACATCCACATCTTCCCACATCTCCCCAGGAGCTGGTGATTCCCGATGCTATTCGTTAACTAGCGTCACCACTCCCATGCACACGAACACAGTACAAACAAATCCAGCTGCTTCCTGGCATCTCTACTTGAACAACTTAAAGGCAATTCAGATCCCACAGGGTGAAAAGCTGAATTCATCTGTCAGAGTGTTTTCTAAAATCTCAAATTGATTATGTCCCATTCCTGCTTAAAATGATCTCCTGATTCTCACTGCCTTTTGGATAAAATCCAATCCTGAGTATCATAAGGGGCTTGTGATTTGGTCCTTCTCTGTGTTGTTCTTTAGAATTTCTGGAAGCAGCCTATCATCACTCCATCTGCCCTCCATAGACAGCGTTTGTGTGTGTTATGCCACACTGGTTGGTGTTTTCCAATAGTGGACCATGATATCTCACTTCCTTACCTTACCTTCATATACTTTTCCTCTGTGTCTTCTTCTGAAATGCTTCTTCGTTTTGTCCAGGCCGACTCCTGTTGGTCCTTCCATGTGTCTCAGGAAGCCTTTCCATTCCCCTCCAGTCATTCATACCTCTGTCATAACACATAGACTGTATTTTTTATTTGATTTCCAATCTGCCTCTTTTAGGTTGTCACCTTTTTTGAGAGCAAGACCTTTTTGTTTCATAGCTTTAGTTTGCTGTGTCTGTTGTTTTTTTCAAAGTCTTGGGACTTTCATCTTGTGTGTTGAAAGTTACTGGATTAGGGGAAAGTTGTCTTTATGAAATGTGCCCTTAAAACTAGTTTTCCTGTTATAGTTCCCACCCCCCATACCCCCCAAAAAAACAAGTACTAGAAGTTAAACACAGAACTATAGTCTTGGAGGCTGTAGGCAATTCATTTAAAGTACTTCTGGAGTGGTTTTGAGCTTCAGAGCATTGACACACTTCCCTAAATAACTGTGACAATTCTATTTGCTGTTGCCTATCAATGATTTCAGTGGCCAGTAGTCATATTGGAAAGTCTGATAATAAAGCGGGGGATCAGTCATGTGGTACCAAACCAGTTGTGGGGAATAAAAAATAAGATGTGATAAGCAGCTACATTCCCGTTTGTAAACTGGCATCTATGGCATTTTAAAAATGGTGGCAAAACCATTTTGAGTATTGTTGGAAATGTTACGTTGTCTGTTCTGCCATGTTAATATACCTATAAGTTGATAGTTGCATCTTGTACCATTGGTAGTCATACTTTGTACGTTGTGTATGCCACTATTCTGTTGAGTAATTTGGATTAATTAGTTTGGTTAGCTTGAAGTCTTGACTCATTCACTTCACTCATTTATTTAGCTGTATTTTCAGTTCCATGCAGTGAGTGACACAGACTATGGTGCCAAAAAGGAATTCTCAGTAAGGGCAATGCACGTAAATTACTGTGTTACTCAGAAATCATGAATAGTTGAAATCACAAGGTAAATGGTGAAAATTTTGTTTTTAAATAGGATTAGATACGACTTTCTCCCCTCCTTTCTTCCCTCTGTCAATTTAGAAAATCTACTTAAATTATCCTGTGGTTGGGAAAAGAAACTAGTGGAAGGAATATGTTAAAAAAGCATCTTTATTAAAATGTATTCAAAATATTTTTCTCTACAATTCAAGAGCATTAGCAAATACAACCTAGGATGAAACTTTAATAGCCTTTGAGAGGGACAGGAAATGAAATTAAGGGTGCCAGTATCATCGGTGTATTGGGTCTCATAATACATACAATGCATGGTAGTTAGTCATTGGGAGAAAACAAACCCGGTGACTGGTTTTTAAGAACAAATCAGATTTCTTGTGTATCTATGTGGTTTAACTGTTCTTGTCCTTCTTTTACAAAGAACCTTAAACCTTAAACAGGTTTAATATCATAAGTGCTACAAAAATAGTCAAGATTGTAATAATTAGGAATCTCGCTCAAACTACCTTAGGTCAAAAAAGCCAAAAATGTACTGGCCCACGTAGCCAATGAGAGAAGGTTGATGTTTGAACTCAGGGAAACGGGAAGAACTACAAGAATCAGGATTCCTGTCACTTGACTAGTCCCTAGATTAAAACAGAAAAACAAATAAACAAAGCTCACCCATCATCCTGCTATTCAGAATTATTTATTGAGCAGTTTGTTCATTGGACCTCACATACTTGAGTAACTACGGTTTTCCAGGTACTTTGCTTTAATAATGATATTTCATTGAATTTTCAAAATGATGATTCCCTGTGGGAGTGGGAGAATTATGCTATGTGTTATATGAAACAAATTGAGTTTGATTTTTAAAGGCATGTATTCAGGCTTGTTGGTTGATAGAGTTCATTTTGGTTTCTTCTAAGGGAAAAGTTTTAGGAACACTTAATGATTTTAGAATTCTATTTGTAGAAAATAAAGATAAAATCTAGATTTCTTTCAGGATTATTTTCATTTTGGGAAGAACCAAAACATTGGATTCTTATAGTATAGTTAACTTTGCCCAAATCTTCCATTAAAGAATAATTATGTATACTAGGGAACTCAGACTTAATATTTTTGTTCTAAATTTGTTTAGAGTGCTAGTTCTCAAACTTTAGCATGTTATCAGAACCACTTGGAAGCCTTCTTCAACACATTGCTGGGTCCCATTCCCAGAGGTTCAAAAAATTAGATGTTGGGTTTTTTTTTTTTTTTTTTGAGACAGAGTCTCGCTCTGTCCCCCAGACTGGAGTGCAGTGGGGTGATTTTGGCTCACTGCAACCTCCGCCTTCTGGTTCAAGGGATTCTCCTGCCTCAGTTTCCCGAGTAGCTGGGACTACCGGCACCTGCCACCGCACCTGGCTACTTTTTTTTGTGTTTTTAGTAGAGACTGGGTTTCACCTTGTTAGCCAGGATGGTCTTGATCTCCTGACCTCGTGCTCCGCCGCCCACCTCGTCCTCCCAAAGTGCTGGAATTACAGGTGTGAGCTCCCACAACCTGCCGATGTTGGCATTTTCAAAGTAAACTTAAGTGGTCAGCATTTATAGGAACCATGTTTTTGGCATTTGAGGTGATTCCTTAATTGATGAAAACATTGTGCAAAGTGTAGGCGTGTTTATAAATTAGGGAACCATATCAATTAAACTCGTATCTTTTTGCATTCTAAAATCATCTATCTTGCATTATTAGCATTTAGGATTGGATTTCAGATATGTTTTAAAAAAATCTCATTTCTGGCTGGAATGTGGTGGCTCATGCCTGTTATTCCAGCACTTTGGGAACCTGAAGCAGGAGGCTTGCTCACAGTCAGGAGTTTGAGACCAGCCTGGGCAACAAAGTGAGAACCTGTCTTTACAAAAATAAAATTAGCTGGGCATGGTGGTGCACACCTGTAATTCCAGCTACTTGGGAAACTGAGTCAGGAGGATCCCTTGATCTCAGGAGTCCGAGGCTACAGTCATCTGTGATTGTGCTCCTACACTCTAGCCTGGATGGCAGAGCAAGACCTGGTCTATTGTATTGCACAGTAGAGAGATGGAACCAGGTCTTATAATCAGTAAACAATATTCCAGTAAAAAGCCTGCAAAGAATGCAAATAAGTAATAAAAGAACTACAAATTAAGCCAGTAAATATGAAAAATGTATAGCCTTCCCATTACTCAATGAAATACAAAATAAGATAACCTTTTTTTTTTTGGCAAATCAAGTTTTAAAGATTAAAAAAAAAAACCTTTAGTGAGACTGAGAGATAGGCATTCTCATAGACTCTTTGCGAGTATGGGAGTTGATTTACATTTTCTGGATGCCAGTATGGCAGTTGGTATCAAATGCCTTTAAAATACTTGTACCCTGTGATCTGGCAATATAACTTCTAGGAATTTGTTTGACCTGCACATAAAAATTTCTGTTAGGAATTACATCATTATTATAACAAAAAATTGAAAATGACCTAAATAGGGATCATTAGGGAATTGCAAAAATTATGGAACCACCATGATGGAATATTTTGCAGCCATTAAAAATGTTTTGTAGGTTTTCGTGCCTGTCTTTTTTTTTCAGATCTGCCACACACTGCTGGCAAGAATGTAAAATGGTACATTCCACTTTGGAAAATAGTTTGGCAGTTTCTTACAAAATGAAACATATACTTACCATATGACCTAGCAGTTGCCTCCTGAACATTTATCCCAGAGAAATGAAAACTAATGTTAACAAAAAACCTGCCCACAGCTTTGTTTGTAATAGCCCAAAACTAGAAAAAACGCACATGTTCTTCAGTAGGTGAATGGTACCTTCATACCGTGGAATACTATTCAGCAACAAAAAGGAACAAACTATGGATACATAGAATAACTTGGGTGGACTCCTGGGACTTTATGCTAAGTGAAAAAAGCCAATCTTAAAAGGTCTCATACTATAGGATGCCATTAACATTCTTGAAATGACAGAATTATAGAGATAAGAGAACACATTCGTGGTTGCCAGGAGTTAGGACTAGTGGCGGGAGGGAGGGAGATGGATATAACTGTAAAAGGGCAGCAAGAGGAAGATCTTTGTGGTGATGAAGTAGGTCTGTATCTTGATTGTGGTGGTAGTTACATGAATCTAAAAGGTGATAAAGTGGACATGCATAACTACCCGTGTCAATTTCCTGGTTTTTTAACATTGTGCTATCATCAAGAAGGTGCACATGTTGGGAAACTGGGTGGAGATTACATGGGACCTCTGTGTACTATTTTTGCAACTTCCTGTGAATTTGTAATTATTTTCAAAATGGCTAAAAATGTTGAGAATATGTGATGATAAAGGAAAAGGTTCATAATCAGTAAAAGTTACAAAATGATAAAATTATATGAAACAAATATTTCATACCGTTCATCCTAATACATATGCCTGGAAGGAATGACATAAAAACCTTAACTCTGAGATGATGGATTCATTTTTGTATTTCTGTAGTGTGTGTGTGGATGAGTCTGCATCACTTTTATAGTTGGAAGAAAGCAATTTTCCTAATAGGAAATTTTTAGAATTAATCTGGAATATTTAAGTGACAGTGTGTTTTACATTAAGGGATTAAAATTTTATTGGGCACACTACTAACTTAGTATTAAAACAGCTGTTAAGATTGGAAAGTATCTGAATGTATTCTTTAAAATGTATTTGTAAATTTAAAATTATTTTGTACTCTTCATATGTATTGTAAGACATTTTATGTGATGTTCTAAATCAGTGCTATCCAAAATACATTGTAAGCCCCATGTAATTTTAAACTTTCTAGTAGTCACAGGAAGAAGGTAAATTAAGCAAGTGAAATTAAGAATACGTTTTATCAAACCAATTATATCCAGAGTGTTATTTTAACATGTAATCGGTATAAAATTACAGTGAGATAGTTTACATTCTTTTTTTCAAACAAAGTTTTAAAAATCTGGTGTACATTTTAGGTTTACAGCAAAGTTTAGTTTAGACCACATTTCAAGTGCTCAGCCACCTGTGGCTAGTGGGTACCATATTGAAAAAGAGGATGAGTAGTTGGGAATGTGGGCTTTGATGTCAGACTCAAGTTTGAGTAACAGCAGCTCTGCCATTTGCTCACCTTGTGACCTTGGGTATGTTACATGAACCTGTGCTTTCATTTTTCATTTATAAGATAGGGATAATACCATAGTGATATTGTAAGGATTAAATGAGTCAATGTAGGTAGCATGCTTGGCGCAGGACTGGGCACAGAATATGTACTATAAGTAGTATATGTTATACAGTGGTAATTTTTTAAATTCCGATATATTGTGTACTGAATTGAATGAGTAACCGTTCTAAAAGTGTGACTGATTTCTTAACAGTAGTAGTGAGTAAATATATAACCAGTTCATGAAATAATCCTTACTTTTTACAATTAAAGTTTTGGGTCCTTTTAAGTTATGACTGATCGAATGGACAAATGTTTAGTACTCATGTGCAAAATTTGGTACCAGCCACTTGAACATTTAGAAGGTAGGTCTTAAGATGGTATCCTCAGATAGTGTATATTTACGTAAGTACTTTACATTTTGCATGCCACTTTTGTGTCTTTTTTTTTCAATGTAATATTCAAAGCAGTCCTGAGAGATAGTTGTTACTCTGACTTTCACAGTTGAAGAAGTTGAGTTTCAGAAAAGTAACTTACTTGATGTCATACCCAGTTAGTAGAATAGAAGACAGGTGATTTAATTAAATGGACAATTTAATATGATATTTAAAGTGTTTCAGCTACACTCCTCTGATTCTTTCCCTTCCAACTTTGCCATCGTTTCCAGGAACATTTGAATTAGAGGAGGACAATATGATGTCGCTTAAGGAGTTACCTTGCTCCAAATTATCCTGAGGTTATTAACCTATTCAGATAATCTATAATGTAAAAAGTTAACGTAAGCCTGCATAGATTAGATGATTTATTTTGCTCGTTGCAGTGTTTCTCTTTGTAAAGTTGAGTATTATTCATCCTGTCTTTTGGATACATATACCTATAAAAACGGGCCAAGAATATGCGTTCTGTGCTGACTGCCTTAAAGTTGGATTCTTTGAAGTGTGGTTTGTCGCTTCACTTATTCAGAAAATTATACAATTCTTTTAAGGTACTGCGTGCCACCATTAAAATCGCTAGTGAAAGGCAGTAAGTTTGTGAGTGATTGACTTTCCCAGGGCAGGGGTGCAGTGGAAGGCACTTGTTACCTGGGCAGAGTTAGATGGAGCTATTTCATTAGGCATTCAGGCTCTGTGTTCTAATATGTAGATTTTGTTTGCACTGTATGCGTTGCTGGCTTTATTTCCAGTTTCTTCTCCAGTTAAAATATGGAGGAAGTCACAGGACATCCAGTTTGTTCTTGGGTACTATGGGACAAAATATATGACAGTAAACTATCAGCTCTTCTTGGCAGGTACTTTCGGTATGGACCACTGAAGCAAATTTGTAAGAAGGGAATTATATTTTGGTGCTTAGGATGGGAGTGATGATAGTTTCAAAGATTTCTATTTCTATTTTGGAAGAGGGATCTCAATGCCTAGGATTTCTGAAAAATTTCACTGTACACAGTTTCTGCTCCTGCAATTATGTTATAAATGCTTTAATTATAAGACACAACTTTATGTATGTAAAGATGTGTATGCTAGGTTGAGATTTAAAACCGTGGGTTGCAATTAAAATAAAAGATTCCCTGAAATTCATGGAACTGGACGATGTCTTTCTTTTCCTTCTTTATGTTTTTTAAAGACAGTCTCGCTCTGTTGCCCAGGCTGGAGTGCAGGAGCATGCTTATAGGCCACTGTAGCTTGAACTTCTGGGCTTAAGCAGTCTTCCCACTTCAGTGTCCCAAGTAGCTAGGACTACAGGTTTGTGCCACCAGGCACAATTTAATTTGGTTAATTATTTTTTTTTTTGTAGAGATGAAGTCTTGCTATGTTGTACAGGCTGGTCTTGAACTCCTGGCCTCAAGTGATCCTGCTGTCTTGACCTCCCAAAGTGTTGGGATTACAGGCATGAGCCACCGAGCCTGGCCAGAACTAGAGGATGTCTTTGTCCTTTCCAGTTCTAAAATACTGTGCTATGTCAGTTTGAGCAATTTATCATAGTAAGATGACTCTTAAAATTTTGCAATACCAAATTACTTGTCTGAAAATATATAGAGAAAATAATTTGTCATTTACTCTCCCACAGTGTGTTGTATAAATATTCATGCATTTGGGGATGACTTCTTTTCTTTTCTTTTCTTTTTTTTTTTTTTTTGATGGAGTCTCGCTCTGTTGCCCAAGCTGGAGTGTAGTGGTGTGAGAGTAGCTGGGACTACAGGCATCTGCCACCACGCCCAGCTGATTTTTTTATTTTTAGTAGAGATGGGGTTTTGCCATGTTGGCAGGCTGGTCTCAAACTTCTGACCTCAGGTGATCCACCTACCTCTGCCTCCCAAAGTGTTGGGATTATAGGCATGAGCCTGCGTGCCTGGCTGCATTTTGTGACTTCTGAAGAGGAAAGCTTTATCTTCAAAATTTTTGGTAGTGTTGTTTATGTGTAGCTGAATGGTTTTATTTAAGTTATAATTAAGGTTTTAATTTTGAAATCTTCATTCAGGGGTTAAAAATCCTTGCGCCATTCTATTAAACTCAATGCAGACTGACGAAAGACCAGATTCAGTGAATCTCCTTTTCAGAATCTCTGAGATGAGGGCTTCAGGACAGAACACCTGGTGTGGAAGGCTAGTGTTTTCAAGTATAAACAGGTGTACTGCAGCCCTAAGGCTCTTCTTACTTAAACCTTGGTTATATTAATTAAAAGAATGACACTGATAGATCTTTTTTTTTTGAAAAGTGTTTTTATTACTGAAATTGTTAATGCTGGATCATGCCCCACAGCAAAGCTGTTCTAATAGAACAGGGTGTACATTGGCTGTTTTTCCTGCTTAACATTTATTGATAACCATTCCTAGTATTCAGTCTGATACCAAGTTCTGCTGACTTTGTCTAGTATCCCTGCTGCGATTACCTTAATTTAGGTTCTCATTATATTTCATTTTTTATTTCAATTGTTAATTTCAAGCCTGTACTGCCCAGACCTGTACCATTGTACTAGCCTTGAAGCTGTTCTGCCAAGTCTAGTCTGTTGTGCTGCCTAGAGATATCTCTAGAAAGCACATAGATCATGTAGTGTGCTTAAAAAACCTTGGATACTGCCTCATTGCCCAAAGAGGTATTGCCCTTCTTATTGGCCTGCACTTTCTGGTCAAACTGTTCAGTGTTCCCTGAACATGTTCTTTTATGCCACTGTGTTGCCTGCCACGTGTATTTCTAGAACTGCTTGAAGACTTACCTCTTTGCTACCTGGTAAATGCTAGCTTCTGCTTCAAGACCCAGCTCATGTTAACTCCTAGGGGAAACTTTTCTTGATTCTTTTGTTTCTGTGACAGGATCTTGTTCCTTTGCCCAGGTTGGAGTACAGTGGCATGATCAAAGCCCACTGTAGCCTCAGAACTCCTGGGCTTAGGCAATCTTCCCACCTCAGCCTCCCAAGTAGTTGGGACTCTACAAGCGTGTGCCACCATACCCAGCTAATTTTTTTCTCTTTTTTTGAGAGATGTCGTCTCCCCCATGTTGTCCAGGCTGGTCTTGAACTCCTGGCCTCAAATGATCCTCCCACTTTGGCCTCCCAAAGTGCTGGGATTACAGATGTGAGTCATTGCTGGGCCTTGAGTTTTGTCTTTTGTGATCATTGAAGCACTTTGTGATATATTATACCACACAATCATTTTGTACTAGAATTTCTTGTTTACATTTGCTGCTCCACATCCGCCCCTGTGTGAGGCTCTCAGGGATAGAGACTGTAACCTGATGTTGAATCTTCAGAGGCAGGGTCTTACTGTGCTGCTTTCGTGTTCTTCAAATGTATTTAGAGTCCAGTCTGTTCTTCTGATTTCTTATTTAAAATGTTTTGTTTTTAAAATAATTGTATAATATTGGTTAACCCCCTCTGCAAATAGGTTTATTCACTTAAAACCTTTGGGAAATGCCTTGGAAATACTGCTACACTACTTTCCTTTTCACTTCAGTTTCCAGTTTTACTCTGTGCATCATCTCTGTTGTTACTCTTAAGATGATTCCCTTGATTATCTGTCTCTCTTTCAAGTTCATGCCTGCTTTTCTGTTCATAGCTGATAAAACAGTTGATTGCTAACTAGGATGCTTCTGAAGCAGTGTCTGTTTTAAAACGGTGATCCCTCTTAGGAGGGCTCCCATAGAATGCCTTCTGAAGTTCTTTTCTGCTCTCTGCTCTCTGGCTGAAAGTTTTAGAAACAGAGCGACTGGAGTGGTCTAGAGTTAGAATATAGTGTAAGGAAGCAAAGGGGATGAAAATTGAGAAAATCGTGAAGTCTGTATTCTTCATGAGATTTTGCAGCTGAATAGAACTCAGAATAGTTGTAATTCTCTTGGGCTAGATAATTGTTTGAACTGATAAATAATTTAGATACTGGAATTTTTTCTCTTCTTTTTCAGAAGCCACCTCCTAGATAATCTTCCTCTTCAGCTGATACTGTTTTATAAATAAATGAAGCCTCTGAATTGTTCTTAGTATTTTCAGAACTCTTTGATCTAGTAAGTTTTATGAGAAGACATTTTTCTTGATGAATTGGAATGTTTTGATTAAACATTTTTTTGTTTTAAGTTAATTTATTGGACATTAGTAAGCACTTAATTTTGGGGGCACAGTACGTGTGGGAGACTAATGCTCAACTACAAAGTTTCTCAGTAGATGCTGGGTAGAAACTTCTGTAATCTCAGTACCTAGTTTAAAAAAATTAGAATTAGGAAATGTTCTATATAGAAGTGAATAAATTTAGTACACAGTGACCAGACTGATCCCTAGATTGGGGGATTTTTGCTAATTTAATATTAGATTTAATCCTAATAGTTAAATCAACTGGTGATGCCATGAATAATTTTGATCCTTTTGTGGTTTTGAAAGATGTATTTTCAGAATTAATTTTATTACCCTCATAACATGCTCAGAGAACTTTGGTGTAAAGATAATGCGTTGTTTTTCTTGGTGGCCAATATAATCTTTTAAAGTGTACTTTTTAGTTTAGGTATCCCTGGAAGTTTTTGTTCTCAGTTTAATGATCTTGTCAAGTAAATACCACCTAATTATCTATTCCTATTCCGCTATCATTTATCCAGGCAAGAGAGTTTTATATTGAATAATGCTTTAGGAATGAGCTATTTGTAATTCCTGTTCAGCTATCTTGTCTATAAAGCAAAATTCATACTTACAGTAGTTTTTATTCTCTAACTTCTCAGTTAATAGTGTGGTGAAATTGAAAAACCCTGCAAAGTAACACAATGACAAATACATCTTGGATATTTTTGTGTAGTTCTCTTGTCATTTTAACTTTTCTCATCTGCTAATGAATCAGACTTTAGAGGAAAGATGAAGAGCTGACTTTCTGATGTCCTCCGCATAACTGAGTAAACCTATCTGGATTGTAGATTTCATTTCATTTCTTTTTTATTTTTTGATATGATTTTGTTGCCCAGGCTGGAGTGCAATGGTGGGATCTTAGCTCACTGCAACCTCCACCTCCTGGTTCAAGCGATTCTCCTGCCTCAGCCCCCCGAGTAGCTGGGACTACAAACATGCGCCACCATGCCCGGCTAATTTTGTATTTTTAGTAGAGACGGGGTTTCTGCATGTTGATCAGGCTGATCTCAAGCTCCCGACCTTAGGTGATCCGCCTGCCTCAGTCTCCCAAAGTGCTGGGATTGCAGGCGTGAATTACCACGCCAAGCTATAAATTTCATTTTTAAGAGAGTGATACTTGTGGTATTCTTGTGTTTATACATTTTTTCCTCTAAGAAAGTGGGCTTTTTTACTGATGACTTGTTCTTTAGAGTCAGAATATCTTTAGTGTATAGATAAACCAAAATTCTTCTGTAGTTCTGTGATGGAGGACATAATTTGACCTTCAGGTTCATGAATATTTGTACTGAGTTGTGCATTATTTCTTCATTGTATATGAATGAACACATTTTTTATTCTTGTCACAGGCTATTTAGAATCAGAGGAAGCAAGGCTTGTTGGTCTCTGCTGCTTTACTGTAAAAGCAATGTGAGAGTGATGAATGCAGAACAGTTAGTGTAGCTGCCAGTTTTCAGTTGTCTTATATGATTGGAAAGTTCCTCATGTAAACACAATAATTTATTTTAATCATTAACCTTTTCATTATTTTCTCCCTCAAAGATGTACCTCCCCTCCCCTATCAAAACAAAACCCGCCCAAGCCCTAAAATTAAACCAAAAAAAGACTCTGGCAAATAAAGTTGATTTACTTTTCTTTCCTTACCTCTGGCCTTTCAAGATTCAGAGACTCAAAAGTAGTGAAACAAGTCACACTTTTCCCTATATCCTGCCCACAAAAACTTTCAGATGACATGAAGCAAGAAAGGACTAACTAGATAGTTGACTTTTGAGTAAACTCAGGCTTTGTTTCTTCTCTGTCTTGTGGTAGATAAGAAAGACTTTGGACCAGATACTGGTATGAAGATAAGGAAGAGTAGGATTACTTTATTGTTGGGAATATGGGAAATATATTCAAAATATATGAAGCTGTGTTCCAGTGTAAATATGCTAGGTTGATTATCTCTTCCAGTCACCATGAAAACCGCTTCATGCCTTGGTGAAACTGGCAACATGGGTTGTTTCTGAAGAGATGCATGTTATAATTTATGGGGTGCATTTTTTGTGTATGTGTGTGTAATGATAATGATGGTATTCATACCAAATTTACTGCTACAATGTTACAATCTATTGCCAGTTAAAATTACCCAGGAATGAAGACAGCATTTTGAAAATACAAGTTTGTGGTAAAATACTTTGCTGTACAAAAATAGAATTTAATTTTTTTTTTTTTTTTTTTCTTTTTTGAGACAGTCCACTCTGTCACCCCAGGCTGGAGTGCAGTGGCGCCATCTTGGCTCACCGCAAGCTCCGCCTCCGCCGAGTTCACTCCATTCTCCTGCCTCGAGCCTCCCAAGTAGCTGGGACTAGAGGCGCCTGCCCCCACGCCCAGCTAATTTTTTTGTATTTTTAGTGGAGATGGGGTTTCACCGTGATAGCCAGGATGGTCTCAATCTCCTGACCTCGTGATCCACCTGCCTCAGCCTCCCAAAGTGCTGGGATTACAGGTGTGAGCCACCGCACATAGCCTACAAAAATAGAATTTATTTGTTGTATTTCTATACTACATCATCAAATAATATGAAACAATTAGATTTTATCTCCTGATAAAACTTGTCTAAAGTAAATGCTGTAGACTATTGTGCAATTTTGAATTAGTCTCTGTGTTTAAGAAAATCCAACAAGTATTATACTGCAACCATCATGAAAACACAGCATTTGCCATCCTCATTTAAATTTTTTCAGGTTTATTAAAGTGTAATTGGCATGTAAGTAACTTCACTTTTAAAATATTACCTGGGAAACTACCACCGTGAAGATAATGATCACATCTGTCATCCCTAAAAGATTTCTCCTGCCTTTTGGTAGTTCCTCCTTCCTGCTCCTTTGTCACAGGCAGCCACTAATCTGCTTTCTGTCACTATAGTTTGCATTTTCTTGAATTTTATATAAATGTAATAGTGTATGCGTTCCTTTTTTTTTTTTTTTTTTTTTGGTTTGCCTTCTTTCAGTCATCGTGGTTATTTGAGGTTAATCCGTGTTTATTTTGTTATTTTTGAATAATATTCCATTGGGTGAACAATCTGCAATTTAACCTGTTGAGGGACATTTGAGTTTTTTTGCGGTTTCTGGCTCTTACTGATAAAGCTGTTGTATACATCCCTGAAAAAGTCTTTGTGTGGACATATGCTTTCACTTCTCTTGAGTAAATACCTAGGAGTGGAATTGCTGGGTATTTTTAACTTTTTAAGAAACTAACAAGCTGTTTCTCAAAGTGGTTGTATCACTTGAAATCCTGCCAGCACTGTATGAACTCCAGTTTCTTCGTATCCTTGCCAGCCTTGATATGGTCAGTCTGTTTAATTTTAGGCTGGTGGCAGGTTTCTAGTGGTAAGATAGCTCATTGTGGTTTTAGCTTCTGTTTCCCTAATAACTAGTGATGCTGAGCCTGTTCTCGTGTGCTTATTTGCCACCTGTATTTTTATTTGTTTATTTATTTACTTACTTTGAGACAGAGTCTCACTCTGTCGCCCAGGCTGGAGTGCAGTGGCGCAATCTTGGCTTACTGCAACCCCCGCCTCCTGGGTTCAAGCGATTCTCCCACCTCAGCCTCCCCAACAGTCTCAGCCTGTAGCTGAGACTACAGGCATGCGTGACCATGTCTGGCGGCTGATTTTTGTGTTTCTAGTAGAGACGAGGTTTCACCATATTGGCCAGTCTGGTCTCAAACTCCTGGCCTCAAGTGATCCGTCTGCCTTGGCCTCCCAAAGTGCTGGGACTGCAGGTATCAGCCACCGCAGCTGGTGGCCCCCCTGTATATTTTTTAAATGTTTTCATATTGTTTACTCATTTTTCAATTTGGTTGTTTGGCATTACTGAATTGTCCTTTATCTTAGATTCATGTATATATTTTAAGGGTGTCTTCTGAAGAGCAGATTTAATTTTTGCTTTTTGTGTCATAGTTAAGAAATCATTACCAAACCCGAGAACACTAAGATTTTCTCATAGCTTTACCTTTAGAAGGTTTATAATTTTAGCTCTTATATTAAGTACTTGGATTCATTTTGAGGTAATATTTGAATACATATTTCTAAGGGTGAGGTAAGTTCATTTTTTCTTTTTTAAAAACATACGGCTATCTAATTGTCCTGGCATCATTTATTGAAAAAATTACCTTTTCTTATTGAATTGCCTTGGTATCTTTGAAACAATCAGTGGGCTGTATATGTGTGAGTCTCTTCATTGTGTTTCATTGATCTTTTTTTACACCAATACTATCACTTAAAATAATGTAGCTTTATACGTCTTGAAAATTAGGAAGAGTAAGACCTTCAGTTCTTTTTAGAGTTATTTTGGATATTCTGCATCCTTTGCATCTCCTTTAAAATGTTATAATTAGCTTGCCAATTTCGACATAAAAGGGATGGTCAGGAATTTTTATTAGGATGCATTGCAAATATAGATACATTTGGGAAAAACTGACAATCCAAAACATTGGACTTGGTATTCCAATCCATGAACATAGGTATCTCTGCTTTTATTTAGGGCTTCCTTCAGCAGCGTTTCATAGTTTTCAGTCTCATTTGTTAGACTTATCACTATTTCATGTTTTCGATGCTGTGTAAATGTTACTGTTAAAATGCCAATTTCTGATGGTTTACAGGTAGTTTATATACAGATTATTTTTGTATATCTTGTTTCCTGTAACTTGGCTAAATTTAATAGGTTCTAGGAACTTTTTTTGTAGATTCTATAGAATTTTCTCCATAGACAATTTTGTCTGTGAATTGAGACAATTTTTACTTTCCTTCCAATGTGGATGCCTTTTATTTCTTTCACTTGCCTGAACCCTCCAGTACAGTGTTGAATAGAAGTTCTGAGAGTGGACATTCTTGTATTAGTAAGCGTGATGTTAGCTGTAGTAAACATTTAAATAGGTGTAGGGAATTCCTTTCTGTTTTAATTTGCTGAGGGGTTTTTCTTAGTCTGGGTCTTGCTCTGTGGCCCAGGCTGGAGTGCCGTGGTGCAGTCACAGGTCACTGTGACCTCAAACTCCTGGGCTCAACCTGTCCGCCTGCCTCAGCCTCTTGAGTGGCTGGGACTAATGCACCGCTATGCCTGGCTAATTTTTTGGGGGGCCAAGGGGTAGATATAGGATCTCACTGTATTGACTAGGCCTCAAGCCATCATCCCACCTGGCTTCGGCCTCGCAGCGTGCTGGTATTACAGTTGGGAGCCATCGTGCCCAGCCCACTGAGCCTTTTTATTAAGGAATAGAAGTTGGACTTTTGTCAAATATCTTTTCCTCCTGCATTTAGTAAGACAGTCATATAGTTTTCCATATAATGCTGGGTTACATTGGTTGATTTTTGATTGTAGGAATCCTAAACCAACTTGGCATTCCCGGATTAAATCTCACTTTGTCATGATGTATTTTCGTGATGAATAATCCATGTTGGTTTGGTTTGTTAAGAAAATTTGCATCTGTGGTCATGAAGAACATTGGTCTGTACTTAGTTTTACCTTCTAGGCTGTTTGTCTGGTTTTGGATTCACGGCAATGTGGGTCTCGGAATGAGTTGGAAATGTTCTGCCCTCTTTTCTGGAAGAGTGTGTGAGGAATTGAAATTATTTTTTTCTTAAATGCTTGGTAGAATTTACTAGTGAAGCCATCTGGGCTAGGATTTTCTTTCTGGGGAGGTTTTACTACAGATTCAATTTATTTAAAATACATAGGGTATTCAGATTATTGATTTATTCTTGAGTGAGCTTTGGCAGTTTGTACCTTCCAAGAAACTTAGGAATTTGTTTGTTTTATTGAAATAATGTTCATGAGATTTCCTTATCTGTACCTGTAGAATCTGTAGAGAATGTCACTTCTCAGTTTTCATTGGTAATTTGTGTCTTTGTCTTTCGATGAGTCTGGGTTGTCAAGATTTTATTGATCTCAGCAAGCTTATGATTTCACTGTCTTTTTTGTTTTGTATTTCATTGATATCTGATCTTTATTTTCTTTCGTTTATGTTGAGTTTCATTTGCTGTTCGGTTTTTGGTTTCTTAAGGTGTATGTATACTTTGCTCCTTGTTTTGAAACTTCTTTTTTTCAAGTGTGGGTGTTTGGCGCTAAAATTTTTTCCCTCAAGTTCTTCTTTAGTTGTAACCCACAGAATTTGATATTTTTGTGTTTTCATTTTCATTCAGTTTCAGATGTCAGATGCTTTCTAATTGTTCTTTTAATTTTTTTTTAATCTTATGGATTATTTAGAACTGTCATTTAGTTACTAGATATGTGAGGATTTTCCAAATACCCTTCCGTTTTTGCTTTCTAATTAAGTGATGTTCAGCTTTGTTACTTTGGTGCATAAGCATTTAAAATTATGTCTTGATGAATTGATCCCTTTTTCATTCTGAAGTAAACCCACTTTATCCCTGGTAATAGTATTTGCTCTGAAATGTACTTTGGCCAATATTAATATAGCCACTCCAGCTTTGTTTCAAATAGTGTTAGCATGGCATCCCTTTACTGTGTTTGTGTCTTTGTATTTGAAATGAGTTCCCTATAGGCAGTATGTAATTGGGTTTTGTTTTTCTAATCAGATATCGTAATTTCTGCCTTTTAATTGTGATTTGTAGACGATTTGTATTTAAAGTGATTATTGACGTGATCAATTTTAAATCTACCATCCTGCACTTTGTTTCCACTTTTGGAAACAAAACGTATTTGTGTGGATATACGTCCTCTGGGATATATGCCTAGCAGTGGAATTGCTGAGTCAAGTAAGAACTGCCTTTAACCTTTTGAGGAACTGCCCCAGTTTTCCGAAGTGGCTGTAGCATTTTATGAATAAATTCCTTCCAATAGTGGTTTCTCATATCTTGCCCTTGTTTCAAAACGTATTTTCAACGTGTATAAAATGTCCAGGTTCAGTTTGTTTCTTTTAGTTGTCTTAAAAGATGTTACTCCATTGTCTTCTGGGTTACGTAATATTTGATTATCATTCTTTTTTGTTTTGTTTTGTTTTTTGGGGGACAGTCTCACTCTGTCACCCAGGCTGGAGTGCAGTAGCGCGATCTCTGCTCACTGCAACCTCCCTCTCCTGGATTCAAGCGATTCTCGTGTCTCATCGAGTAGCTGGGACTAGGCCTGCACCACTGCGCCCGGCTGACCTTTGTATTTTTAGTAGAGATGGGGTTTCACCACGTTGGCCAGGCTGCTCTTGAACCCCTGACCTCAAGTGATCCGCCGGCCTCCCAAAGTGCTGGGATTACAGGTGTGAGCCACCATGCCTGGCCAATATTTGATTATCATTCTATCATTCTTATCTTTGTTCTTTAACGTGAGTCTTGGTTTCTCTGACTGCTTTTAAGATTTCACTTAATCACTGCTTTTTTAGCATTTTGATTATAAAGGGCCTTGGTATAGTTTTCTTCTTGGTTGTTGGACTTGGAATTTGCTGAACAGCATTTTGCCTTCTTATTTAAAGCGTATATCCTATTGGGAAATATATAGAATTTTTATGAGAATGTTAAATCCTCATTCATATTAAGAAATATGCTGTAGCCTATCAGGCCAAGAAGAGCTAGACTCTTTTAGATTGCCCTTGGTTGCTACTGTATCTTTCTACTTGGAAAAATTTCTTTAAGACAGGTTTTAGAGATATTGTCCAACCATTAACTAAAATCCAGTGATTGGCACAAGGTAATGGAGCACCTTAATAGTAATAGAGCCTGCACTGGACTCCTGGTCTAGCCTTGGGTCTTCCCCATCAAATTACACCACTTCTCTGACAAACCAAGTACTAGGAAGATGACCAGGGATACTCTGGACCCTGTGAGTGTGACTGCTGCTGTGCTTTATCTCAATTTCCAGCTCTTTCATTTCTCCATACAAACACTTCTGTGAAACTATTTTTTTGTTGTAGTCCACAATGGTAACTATCTCAGACTTCCAGTTATGTTACTTTAGGAAGTCTATGATTTGGGTTGGCTTGCTATTCTCAAACAGCAGTTAGCTTGACCAACTTTTTTATTTGGTACGATGGGCTTTGGGGTGTGAACTTTCTTTTTCTTGACATATGTTTCTGTTCTTCTGCCCACCTAATTTCCCCCTAACGGGAAGTATGTATGAGTGTGGGTTGGTGATTTTAAGTTACCATCTGTATCACATCCATAGCACTTCCTTTCCCTTTGTAAGATTTCCTTTGTTTTTAGAATCCTCTCATTGGTTATTTGACATTCTTTGTAGATAGTTGTGGAGTACCTGGAGCATTTTGGCTGAAGTGGAATGCTTTACATGTCTTTATGCTTTTTGAAGCTTATCTGATTGGTTGTACATTCCCATGCATTAGAAACGGATTGTCTAGTAATATGGAACATACAGTCACCTTATCTTGCAGAGTTCAGGAAGTACATGTATCTTCCTGAAGTATCTTCCGGAGTTCAGGAGGAATTTTCTAATGGAAAACCAGAATGTTGTAATTGTGAGAAATCTTTTTAAAGTTACATTTATTGAGGTATGATAATATAGTAAGAGTAACCCTTTTTGCTGTATAGGTTCTGTGAATTTTGATGAATTTAAGTCCTGTGATGACAACCAAGAAAAAATAATGTTTTAATTTTCATTTCCCTGATGACTAATAATAAGCATCTTTCCTGTGCTTAGATGAGTCATCTATATATTTCTTTGATGAAGTGAGTTCAGATTTTTTGCCACAATTTCTAGATTGTGTTGCTTTCTTATTACTGAGTTTTTAGAGTTTTCTGTATATTCTGAATAACAGTTTTAATTAGGTATTTGTTTTGCAACTGTTTTGCTGAGTCTGTGACTTTACATTTCATTTTCTTTTGATTTTGACTTTCCATTTTCTTAATGGTGTCTTTTGAAGAGCAGAAATGTTTAATTTTTATGAAATCCAATATATCAATTTTTCTCCTTAATGGCTTATGCTTTTTTAGTTCTTCTATATGGAGAAAGATATGGATCGAGGTTCTTAATTTTGATGAATGGATGCTTCATTTTTTTTCTGCACCATTTGTTGAAAGACTCTCTTCTCCACTGAGTTAGATTGGCATATTTGTAAAAAACCTGATTACTATTAATACATATGTGTGAGTTTATTTCTGGACTCTGCTCCGTCGACTCTTAAGTGTCTTTTGCCAATACCACGCTGTCTTAAAATTGTAAATAGGTAAATCATGAAATCAGGTAGCATCAGCTCTTCAATTTGGAACTTTTTTTTCTAAAATTGCTTTGACTTCTAGGTGTTCTCTTTTTCCATGTAAATTTTAGAGTCAGCTTGTCAATTTCTATGAAATTTGCTGGAATTTTGACAGGATTGCATTGAATGTGTAGATCAATACTGTTCAATAGAATTATCTGTAATGATGGAAATGTGTATTTACACTGTCCAGTATGTGGTAGTCACTAGCCGTGTATGACTGTTGACTGCATAAAATGTTGCTTGTGAGTGAGCAGAGATTGCGCTACCGCACTCCAGCCTGGGCGACTGAGCAAGACTCCGTCTCAAAAGAAAAAAGAAAAAAAAAAAGAGAATGTTGCTTGTGAAATTGGAGAAATGAATTTTAAAGTTTATTTCATTTTGATTTATTTAAATTCAAATACAGTCACATGTCACTAGTGGCTATTGTATTGGACAGCATAACATAGATTATTTTGGGCACAATTATATATTACTTTGACTTCTGAAAGTCAGTATTAAGCCTTAAAGCCCACAAATGTGGTATATCTCCCTATTGAGTCCAAAATTTGAGATTGCAGCATACATAACAGATCTTATAGTATATATTTTGTTAAATTTATCTTGGAGTATTTAATGATTTTTGGATGTTATCGAAAGTGATATTTTTTCTTTAATCTTTTAATTGTTCATTGCTAGTATGCAGAAATAAAATGATTTTATATATTGACTTTGTATCCTATGCCTTGCTTAGCTTCACTTATTTTATTCTAGTAATTTTTTGTATGTTCTTTGGGATTTTTGCATAGACAGTCGTGTAAACTGTCAGTAGAGAGTTTTATTTTTTCTTTTCAGTCTGTATGTGTTGAGTGGATATGTAGGAATAGATTGCTGAGTTATATAGTAACGAGATATTTTAACTTTTAAAGAAACTGCCACGCTGTTTTTCCAAAGTGGTAATTTTATATTACCACCAACATATGAGGGTTCCAGTTTCTCTATATTCTCACCAACACTTGGTATTTTTTTAATTATAGCCGTTTGAGTTGGTGTGTTGTGAAACATTGTGATTTTTTAAAATTTGCATCTCTCAAATGACTAATGATATTTAGCACCATTTCTTGTCATTAGCCATTTGTAGATCCTCTTTGGTCAAGTGTCGTCTATTCGTATATTTTACCATTTTAAACATTGGGTTGTCTGTCTTATTTATTGAGTTGTAAACAGTTGAGGAATGGGCTTTACCAGATACGCTGGTGTCTTGATTTGGGACCTCCAGGGCTCCAAAATGTGAGGAGTAAATTTCTGTTATTTATAAATTACCCAGTATCAGGCATTTTGTTAAGCACCCTGAATGGACTAAGATTATAAATCTATAGAAATGTGTTTTTCAAGAAGGTAATTTTATCAGTGAAACAATGAGGTATATACTTCATGAGCCTTTTTTAGTTAGTTTCTAAAACCATGTTGGGATACTGCCTTGATTCTTGGTTTTTAGTTTTCTTATCCCAAAACGAGAAAACCATTTAATGTATCTGTATTTCTGTTCTGAACCTTCTGGATGTATACTAGTCTTCCCCGCCCCTTTAGTGGGAGATACATTTCAAGACCTCCCAGTGGATGCCTGAAACTGTGGATAGAGCTGAACCCTAGATAAACTCTGTTTTTTCTTGTGCATACATTCCTGTGATAAAAGTTTAATTATACATTAAGTACAGTTAAGAGATTAACAAAAATAACCTCGCTACTCTTGCATTTTGGGTCATGATTAAGTCAAATAAGGGTGACTTAAACACAAGACTGATACCACCACAGTCAAACTGAAATGGCTTATTGACAGGCAGATGGTGTCTACAACACGGATATCTTCAACAAAGGGGTGATTCATATCCCTTGTGGGACAGAGTGGAACAGTGAGGGATTTTATCACGCTGTTCAGAACAGCATGCAGTTCACAACTTAAGAATTGTTTATTTCTGGAATTTTCCATTTAATATTTTTGGACCATGGTCAACTTCAGAAAGCAAAGTCTCAGATAAAAGGAGCTTACTGTATTACAAATCTGTGAGAAGTTTTCATTGTATTACTTTGTAGTGAAGAGCAATAGATATTCCCTCAGCCTAGGCCTGCTCAGGTCTTTTTCTTGAAGAACAAGTAATCAAGCCACAGACTAATTTAAAGTTACAAAAAATAGTAGAAATTTATTTCTCACAGTTCTGGAGGCTGGGAAGTCCAAGATCAGGATGCTGGCAGATTGTCTGGTGAGGGCTGCTCTCTACTTCCAGCTTTGTTACTGTGTCCCCACATGGCAGAACGTGGAAGGGCAGAAAGGCCTTTGCTAGTTCCCTCCAAGCCCCTCTTTTTATTTTAATTTTTTTATAGAGATAGCATCTCCCTGTGTTGCCCAGGCTGCTCTTGAATTCACGGCCTCAAGTGATCCACCTTGGCCTTTGCAAAGTGCTGGGATTACAGTGCACCCGGTCCCCCTTTTAGAAGGCACTGATCCCATCTATAGGGCACAGCCAGAATGGCCTAATCACCTCTTAAAGGCCCTACCGCTTAATGCTGTCACCTCAAATGCTGTTGCCTTGGGATTTTCAACATGAATTATGGAGGGGACACAAACATTCACATCATAGTAGGAGTATACATTTTCCAATTCATACGTATTTTTTGCCTGCAATAGAAAAATTTTTCTTGCTTAAAAAGTAAAATTGACCTCCCTAAACTGGTGGTTAGATGGGGAAAAAGTTAATAGGGATTTCATTGGTGCTTTACAGCGAAGCTTCTTAAATGAGAACTCTACGAGGGAGAAAGTGAGTGACTTGGAGTGTTGGTGGATTAACATATAAGCTCTGGTGCAAGATTATTCCCATCAGAGAATTGGCTGTGCCTTTTTGGAAGATATCTCTTTTATTTTGTATGAAGATATCTCTTTTATTTTGTATTTTACAGTTATGTGGAGATTCATGTAACAGATGAAGCACCTGCTTCTTGCAGACATTAACTTAGCACAATATTTTTCCAGCATAGTTGATGCACAGAAGTGCTAATATGGATAATAAGGACAGTGTTTTACTAAGCATGTTACAATCTTTTAAACATACATTATCTTGGAGCTTGCCTGAAATGGATTTTGAGTGTTTTCAAGTCTTCTCTGGTGATGATGGGTACTGCTGAGTTAACCACAGTCTTTTGGTTAGGCTACAGTTAGTTAGCAAAGAGCTACATGTAGCTATGTAGGTAGTCTGATTTTGTCCTCTTACCAAGCACTGCCTAATAAACTGAATGGATTGTCCAAGCTGATTTGGATGTTTTCCCTCAGTTACAAACCAGGAAGCATGTTTTGCAGGCTGTTGAAATGTGGATAACAGGTGACTGGACTTGATTTCCTTCTTTAATTCTTTACCAAGCATGACAGGTTTTGTCCTCATTAGCTGCATTTTCACTGTATGGTTTAATTACATTTTCCTTACAAGATTCAGCACTAATGATGATTCTTACTTTTCTGTTTTTGAAACATATTCTCTGACACTTTTGTTTATTAGTGTCTTTGGGAGTGGGGAGGGAGGGCATTTGGGGAAGGAATGCTGATATGACTGGGAGACTTACGCTACTACCTCAGCTCTAGGCTGCTCTACTTCATGTGGGTATAATGTGTATAAAAAGGTAAACCTGCTGACAAATAATGGACTCTCATTTGGTGCAGTATAAATGTAGTATCTCTTGTCTCTTATTCTCATCATTAGTATAGCTGCAAAAGAGGATTGATTGGAACCCTTCTGAATCTTTCGAGACTGATAAGAATAAAGCAACTTCACGACCTCCCTGCAGATCGTGGCTGTTAGTACATCTAAAGTGCATGTGTAGTTCCTGTCACCGATGAAATGGCTTCATGGAATATGGGGGATCCTTTTTTTTTTTTTTTTTTAAAAAAAACATTGGTTTCCATAGATAAACATTGAGATGGCTTCTTGCAACCGATTTGTGAATTGGCTGACCCATCCTTAATCTTTGCTATTTGTTGGTTTAGAATTTGTTATCTGGGCTAAAGTTGATTTCTCATTCTCTTTATATGTATGTAAAATGTCCGTAGGTTTGTATTCTGAGATGTCTATATGGTTTATAATACACTTGAAAATTTCTGAATAGCTTAGAGTAAAAGATAAGTAATTATCTGATAAGGCTTAACAATTAAATTACTTGCACATTTTTATAGATTGTGGAAAACAGCATACCTTACTGCTTTTGTAATCACAGTGAAAGTTCCTTACTGTTTACTAGCTTTCAGATAAGAGCACAAACCTCAGGTAGAGTTCTGTGTGTTCAGTATTTGGGTAACTGCAAAGAGTTCTTATACCCATCAGCCTTTCTTAACCAGCTCTGAGAGAATTAAGCCCTCCTGCTCTAAGACTTCCATTGTAGACAGTTACTTTTTCTCATATGCATTCAGAGTGGTACTGGTTATAATAGATATTTGGAAGAATTGAGAAAATGATCACTGTCATCATTTTTTGGGTGTTCCGTGGTTCAGACTGAGAAGGACCATGGACCTAGAGAGTACACTGTGATATAATTATTATTTCTCATTCAGATTTACAAATGCAAAACAAAACTGGCTGCAGAGTTGTTCTTAGTACTTTGAGACGTCACCTGGCATATGCTTTTGGCTTTTCAATAACCCAAATACTTAGTGAACCTCCTGTAGTCCTTTCTTTCACGGGCAGTAATGTGCTTTGGCTGCTCAAATTATTTGGAATTCCTGTACTTTTTATTTGTCTCTCACCTTACATAGGTTTTCTTCTCTGTTGGGGATGTTCCCTTTGTTCACCTAGTTCACTGAACTTGAAGAGTCACTTGCTTTGTGAAGCCCTTAGTCATCTGCCAGCACAAGGTTGGTATTCCCTCTTTTGTGCTGCAGTACCTGCACTTAAAATCATTACTTATCACATTTAAAAATAATATTTTACAGAATTGCCTCACCATTCCTATTTCTATCCATCCCTGGAAGGCAGGGACTGTTAGATTTGTTAACGCGTAATGTGTGTTGGTTGAATGTTGAATGAGTGGTTGATACACTTTTGCCGTATAACGTAGGCATTTTACAGTAAAGTTTTGCAGTATTAACAATGGCAGTGGCCAGGCGCGGCGGCTCATGCCTGTAATCCCAGCACTTTGGAAGGCCGAGGCAGGCGGATCACGTGAGGTCCAGAGTTGGCCAGCCTGGCCTACATGTTGGTGAAACCCTGTCTCTACTAAAAATACAAAAAAATTAGCCGGGTGTGGTGGCAGGTTCTTGTAGTCCCAGCAACTCAGGAGGCTGAGACAGGAGAATCGCTTAAACCTGGGAGGCGGAGGTTGCAGTGAGCCAAGATCGTGCCACTGCACTCCAGCCTGGGTGACAGGGTGAGACTCCGTCTCAAAAAACAAACCCCAAAAACCCAGAATGAAACATTCAGAGGGCACCAAACAGCAGAACATGTTGGCCTTTGTGGAGATAGAAATACCATCATGGCTTCATTAAAATACCACGCTCAACCCAGCTGAATCCGTAACCGTAGCCTGACTGGGCATAAGAACATTAAAGCATATTCTGAGTGATGTAAAACCATAATACTTCAAATGCAGGTATGTAATTAATTGCAGTGAATGAGCCAGCATAGTATTTGATAGATTAGATTAGATTAGATAGATAGATAGATAGATAGATAGATAGAGCTTCAAAGGAGGTATGTACCCAGAAGACCTAGATGAGATTGCCTGCATTGTCACCACCTGATATCTTGAAAGGTCACCACCACCTCTGGGCTTCTCATATCATTTTCTCATTTGTGAAATTGTTGTTTTGGGAGAGTTTCTTGAATATTTGAGCAAGTGTGTTGAAAGTGAGATGGCAACAAAATAGATGCGTGAACTGTAGTGAAACTTAACAAATTCTAAGTGGATTGTTGAGAGGTTTCTATCACTTGTCAGTCAGAGAGACTAATATATAAAGTCTGCCATATAGTGGATGTTCAGTAAATGTTTGTCGAGCCAATGAAAGAAGTGAAATTCCAAGATAGAATTAACAAGAATGACACTCTAGGTTGAATTGGGGCCCAGAAAGAGTAGTCTAGGCAAAAGGGGCCTCTGGAGAATGGAAGTACCAGTACTACATGGGAATGGATTGTGAAGTTAATTAAAACCTTAGATCTGGCCTGTAGTGCATTGTGGTAACCCAAGCTGATACTTTCAAGGTAGCTGTACTTTGATCTGATGCAGGAGGTGGGATACTTACAATTTATTGAATGACCGTTTTATGTTAGACCAAGTACAAAGCACCTTATAGATGCTTTTTATCTTGACAGCAGCTGAAGACACCTGTTTTTACCCCCATTTAAAAGATGAGGATAGAAATAAGCCATCCAGAAAATACATAGAAGGTAGTATGATACAGTAACTTAAGTTGCAGAGGAAGTAGTTACTGGAAGAGAGGGAGGAAGAAGAAAGCAGGAGGGATGGTAGTTGTAGTGCTGCAAGGGTTGCCCTTCACACTGGATCTCTCAGACTTTGCCTTTACAGATTTGGTGGGGAACAAAGGTGAAGCAGATTTTCCTTCTTTTGGAAACAGTTACTTGTTTTTGTTTTAATTACTTACTGAAGGATTTAGTCAGACTTTTACGTTTGTTCTGTTATATTGAACATTGGTCATACTGTGAGGAAGGGTCACACTTGATAATGCTTATTACGTATTTTTAAAAGATCAACTGATGAATGAGTAGTAGCAGTGTATTGTGAAAGCTCTGAATTTGCAGAGGAAAATAACAGTTGGATTTTCTTGAAAGTAAAGCTAAGAACTGTGTGTAGTAATTTAACTTCCCACGTCAGTAATTTAACCGTATTAACCACCCAAAGAAGTAATGAAAATAGAACTTTTATTCAAATATTTGGCTGTACACATATCTGTTGTTTTACATTTCAAAGCTACCTTTATGGAATGGACAACATTTTTTTCTCTCACACTTCTTTACCTTCTGTAGAACAGATAGAGCGAGTCACTTGTTTTTAATTCCTACCTGCAAACCTTCTTCGTAATTACATTTATTTCTGAAATGTCTTAGAGCATCTTGTCAGCTTCCTCCCCTCGGCCCCAGAGATTTAAATCCCCAGGTAGATTCATATGATATCAAGAAGTGTTTAGTTTCTTCTGTAGAAAGTCATGATTTATTACAACATACTGCTATAACTGCTTTGCCAATTCATCCACTGCGAATCCACTGACTGTACTCTCTAGTGTACATCTTAGTACATTTTGTGTTGCTATAACAATACCTGAGACTGGATAATTTATAAAGAAAATAATTTTATTTGGCTCATGATTCTGAGGTTGGAGAGTCCAACATCAGGCAGCCCCTTTGGTTGAGGGTCTTGTGCTCCTTCAGTTCATGGCAGAAAATGGAAGGAAGCCAGCATGTGCAAGGAGAAGGAACAACCCACTCTTGGAGTAATGAATCCAGTCCTGTGAGAGCAAGAACTCACTGCCACAAGGTGACATAGTCTTATTTATTAGGTATCCCTCCCATGACCCAAACACCTCTGACTAGGCCCCACCCACTAACACTGCCACATTGGAAATCAGATTTCAACATGAGTTTTGGTGGAGACAGACCACATCCAAACTATAGGCACATGCATCAAATATTTTTGCTTTGTGTGCTCTGAATATTTTGTGGTGTTCATAGGTTTAGCTCATAATCTCCAAAAGGGAAATTGTAATAACTTCTAACTTATAATTGAGCTGAAACCAGTATGAACAGGCTTATTACTTTTTAAAAAAGTTTTAGGAAGAAGTGGTAGTTTAGTATTTTAAGCTGTATCAATTGGATGAAATAAAGTGGAGGAAATGGTTTAGAAGTGTGAAATTGCTGAGTTTATAGAAATAACATGTACTGCATGAAAAGAAATGTATTTGAAAAAGATGCCTGATGTACGATAAAGCAATCCAGCAGTATTTCAGTCAGCACAGAGATTGATTTATAAGTTAATACTTTAAAGACATACCATTGCTTTAATGGGGATGGTGGAGCAGAACACATTTCTTAGAATTTACCTATTGTTAAAACAAAGATTTCTATTGGAAGACATATGTAAGTCATCCTTTTTTTTTTTTTTTTCAAAGTGTAACTGTGTTTGGGAAGGAAATAAAATATGAATAAAATGTGTTTTAAATTATGTCATCAAAAGGTGGGATGTAATGTTCTTCACAGATTTAAAGAAACATTTCATGTATATTTGAACTTAGAAGTTTTGGAGACTGAAGGCATTTGCTAAGCATTGTTTTTCTTTTCATTCATTTAAGGCTCCGTATGGCATCTGTGTCAGGCTGACAAAATCACATGTGTTACAGAGTTCAGTCATGAGGCCAGGTGTGCACCCCTTAGCTAACAGGTGGGACGAGCGTTAAGAAACCCAGTAACCTGTTCTCACATCTGTCTCTGTGTACTGTGGTCAGTGAAGACTGTACAAGTGTAGCTGTGGAAAGTTTGTGGACGGTAGGTGGGATAGGTATTGAAAGACACTTCTGGCGTTGATGGGAGACTGTTTTAGTGAAAAGCGACTTCAAACAATAGTGCCAGGATGGTGTAATTTACATTTGGCCCAGATTCACCTTAGTTCCTTGAGAGAACTAATTTTTCTCATTATGGCAATTGTAATTGGCCCTCAGAATGGATCTGTTTTTAAAATAGAGAAGTGAACATTACATTGCATTTTTTACTTTTGAGATAAATTTTGGTAAACAAGTCTTGGTTTTTTTCATGTGTAAAACTGCCTGCTTAAGTTTCCTTATGCTTTAATGTGAACATTTCTTATTAAAGATGTGCGACAGCCTGATGGTAAAAACAGATGCACAGATAAGCCCAAGTAACCAGTGAAATCTAAAACTATTCATAAGGGGAGTTAAGTTTTGAATTATTATATACATTAACCTGTGTATGTAACCAGTATTGGGGGCAGAGTCCTATTGGTACAGATAACTAACACTGGCTATCAATTTTCTTATATAACAGAGCACAGGCTTTTTAGCCAAGGTGTCTCTACTTGTATTTAGGCAATTGTAATAGCTTAAGAGTTGACCTATATGTGACTTGCATTTGAATTCTTCTAACTGTAATATGCCAGGAACTTTAGGAGTAGTTTTGAGTGCAGCTCCTCTCTTCCAGTCTCTTGGGACCCTGCGTCTGTCCTTAATCTATCAGATTCTCAAAAACTTTACCTGGGACACAAGCAACCCTGGGTTCAGTAGTTTCCCTTTCTTTTTTTCCTTTCTTGAGAGTAGGGGAGAAACTTCTTTGTTGGACAGAAATCACTCATCTCATTTTTTTCTGCCACTTTATGGATTTTATGCCATCTCCTACAGAATAGAGTTTTGATTAGAGTATTCAAGACCAAATTGCTTACTTTCAGGGTAGCTTTATTATTCCAGCCCGATACTGCACTCCCTACTGAATTTTTGATACAAACTTGCTAGTTTGAAAGGGTATGAAAACAGTGTGGTTCCTGAGATTTAGCTACTTAGATGGGGAGTAGGAGGAGACCGCAGGAGTTGGGTTAAATCTAGGAGGAATGAGGTGGGGGAATGTCTAGTGTTTTGAGGAAGGGCTGTGAGAAACAAAGTTCTATTTTCTGAGAAGCTTGTTAAGAGAGTTGTCCCTCAGGCAAGTAGTTCTCTACTGGGATTTCACCTTTCTAGAATCTCCTAGGGGGAGCTATTTAAAATACCTCTGTTTAGGTGGGCCTGTCTTCTACCCATTAAATCAGTGTCTGTTAAGGAAACAACATTTCACCTGTTTAAACTTAGGAGTTTTAGAGGTTGAAGCCATTTACTAAGCAGACTTTGATTTTCTTTTAATTAATTCATTCAAAGACTTCATCTGACACTTGTGTCAGGGTGACAGATCTCCATTTGTGACATAGTTTAGGCTGGACCAGAACCTCATTGTTCTTTTAAAGGCTCCCCAGCTGATCTAATGTGCAGTCAGATTTTTGAGCCACTGATCTCTAGGACAAGCATGGTTGAGAATCAATGATGTGATCTGGTGTCTTTGTCTCCCAGGTTGCTTATTTTTTAGTAGTGTGTGTGTATTTTGTTTAATCTTCAAGTGAATTTTAAGTTTCCAATTAGATAGTACAATAGTATGATATAGGGATTCATAGTAGCTGAGTACATACATGATCTGTAAGTAACAGTGCTGATCTGGCTCCTTGCCTTCAGTTCCTGCCTTGTTTTGTCAGCCCAGTCTTGCCAGCCCAGTCTCTTCAGCTTAGCCACCCTAGTCTTCTTTTAGTGTTAACTAACGTATGATTTTTCTTCCTACCACAGGGTCATTTTCCATGTTTTTCCTGACTGAGACCACCCATCCTTGGCCACCCCATACCCCACCCCTGGCCCAGATGTGGCCACATTTTTTGAAAAAGTCCTTGATGTTCCTGTCTTTTGGAACACTTCCTTCATTTGCAGTTTTCTATCTGTGTGTGATTATTTGCTTGTTTGGCTCCCTTATTAGACCAAGCTTTTTGAATCTGCCTATTCTTATCCATCTTTTATTTCTAGCATCTCCTCAGTGCCTGAGATATAGCAGATATTGAATGAATGCATAATGAAAAGCGCAGGGTAACTAGACAGAAATTCAGTTAGTTGTATGTAGAACCGAATAGGAGAGCAATGCAATAATGTAAAGGCTTCTGGGGCTGGAGAAATTGTAATGGACAGGAATAGTCAGGGAAGGCTGTAAATTGGAGGTAGAAATAAGGAAGAGGGTAATCGTTGTCAGGTTTGGGGGGTGAGAAATAGTGGGAAAATGGGTAAAGCAACCAGACCTATTTGTTTAGGGTATAGGGATCTTGCTTAGGAAAGGCAAACATTAAATCGGTATCAAATTGAGGGGTTTAGGCTTTAGTTGAAAGACATTGAGGGTCTTAGAGGAGGGATTAAAGCAGTATTGTTAAAAGATGAATTTAACTTTAGGGTAGAGGCTAAAGTGGGAACGGTAAGGAAGGAACTGGAAATACTATGTGTGAGAAATGAGTAGGATATAGGTTTTATTTTGGCTTCCTGGAGTGTAGTTTTGAGGAATCTGGAGCCCCATTTTCTGCTGTGTTTCCTGTGGGGTTTAGGAGGGAGAGCATTTATTTATGCTTGGGTGTTTGTCATCTCTGGGCTTTTGAGAAATGACTAAGGATGAATGGTAAAGTCAGTGTGGGAAACCTTGTGGAGGAGAAATAGCTAGTGTTTATAAAGGGTGGTTATTTTTTAGAGGAATTGTTATCAGATGATAGTTAATGCTTGTTGTAGCAAAATTTAAGTAGTTTGGATTTCTTTGGGTTGATCTTTTTTAAAAAAAAAAAAAAAAAACAGGATAATCCAAACCTTTTTGAAGTTCTAAATTGGCAGGCAGACTACTTGTTCATTCTTTTGATTGTTTATTAATAGCAGATGAATCCCAGGACAGATTTTTAATATTTTAGAAATATATTTTCATGTATTTATGAACATTAAATCTAAGATATTTATATGAATTTTATAAGGAAGACAGTGTTACAGGATTTTTTTAAAAAAAGCAAGACTACTGTACCCAGAAGTTAGCAGACACTAAATAGCAGTAAAACTTTTGGCAAATCACTTAGTATTTGCATTTCATCTGTAAACTACAGTAGTCCCCCATATCTGCGATTTCACTTACCAGTTTGTTACCCACTGTCAACTTCTATTGGAAAATAGGTGAGTACAGTAAGATATTTTGAGATAGGAAGAGAGAGCAACATATACCATGTTCACATAATTTTTAATACAGTACATTATAATTGTTCTGTATTAATATTGTTAGTCTCACTGTGTCTGATTTATAAATGAAAGTTTATCATAAGTATGTAAGTGTAGGAAAAAGCATAGTATGTAGGGTTCAGTACTGTCCGAAGTTTCAGGCATCCCCTGGGGGACTTGGAACATATCCTCCGCAGATAAGATGGACTACTGGTAGAAGAAATTGGACTACATATATTCTAAATGGGGAGGGACAACAGAATATGGTTGCCCACTATTTATTGTCTGGACTTACCCCACAGCTTAAAAGAAAACAGACCCTAATACAAGGAAAAATGGTAATCATGATTGGTGCTTTTAAATTTTTTCTATAATTGTTCCTGTTTTTAATTGTTGTGGGAGTAAGATGCATGGGGATTGATTATCAGTGTTCTTTGCTAATGACTAGCCTTGCAGGAAGCCTAAGCCTATTTAGTGGCTAAGCTCATCCGAATGCATTGTCAAAGCCAGAATATCCATGGCAGTATCTTGAAGGCTTTTCTGTGATCCTGGTGGGCACCTGGTCGGAAAATTTTCCATGCAAAAGTTACCTTAAATGACCTGTGATGTACAGCTTTGGGGAGTCAGTTTAGTATTGGTACATGTGCTGCAGTAGGCCCTCCAGATACCTAATGGCTTTGCCTTCTGCTGTCTCTACTATTTACCCCACAGTGGGGTAGGATGGCCTGACCTGATTTTAAGTTCCTTAATTTTTAATTTTTGCCATACTTCAGCGCCTATCTCTATACCTAAGGTTTCTAATATCTAGACCCCTTAGAAAATGCTTCCTCTACTGCTTTCTATCCAGCTTCTTCCCAAAAGTGGCACCAAAAAAAAAAAAAAAAAAAAAATTGCATTTAAGGAAGATTAGAGGCAGTTTAGTCCCTTTTCCCCCAGGCTGTCTTTCCTGAAGGATCAAATGGAGCTAATCAGAGGCTGTTAAACCCAGAAGAGTGTCAAACTTGCAGGGACCCTCTCTTGTCTTAACCCTAAGAAACTCATTTGCTTTGCTGGCTTCTCCTGTGTCCCCATCCTTAATTCATCCCCTCTTCTGTTCTTTTCATTAGAGCTACCTGGAGTTCACCCAACCGTAGCAAACATGTTGTATATTGTATATTTGCTCTTTTTCCTAGTCCCAATTTTCTACTAATAAGCACATTTAAAATATTTGTTTCCACTCTTTACTTTGAAACATCTAAGTGTTTTCTATCCCTGTCTTAAACCTACATTAAAGTAATATATAGAATAGGTTTATTGGAAGGGAGTTGATTAGCCATGGAACAGGGCTAAATTTACTAAAAACTACATTTTAAAAAATAAGATTTCTTAAAACATTGAATTTTCCTAAGGTACTTAATATTTTTCAGTTTTTAAAGAATTTCACTTTAGTATATACCCTATGTAAAGTACATGCACAACTTTAGACTAAATATGTCTGAAATTTTGAAGACTTTACACAATTTATCAGTGCATATTGTAGTTAGATTCAAGCTGGATCCTTACCTGTTATTGGATGTGAAATATAGGACAATGCTCTCAGCCACCAAATATAGCCAAGCAAATTCAAGACTATGTATAATTTCACAATGAGCACCCAGCTCTCCATTTGTGGCAGATGTAACTTGATCCTGTTATTTTTCCTATGGGGATATTCAGGATCATAGATTGGCCCACTAGACTGCTTTCAAGTGCTTTCAGTGATATTTTCACTTGAGAAAAGGACATTTAATGGGAAGTTTCTATTGGGGAAAAAAGAATTCTACTGAGAAGATTAATGGGTCTATAATTTTAGAGACAGAGACAAAACACTGTTTTAAGACAAATTAAACAGGGGACTGGCATTCCCTTCAGAAAACATTTCACTGGGTTCTTGGAAAGAAAAATTTTCCTAATATGAGAACCTAAGCAGTGGCGCATTTTCCAGACCAAAATTTCTTCTTGTCATTCAAAGGTTTCAGATATAACAAATTATAGCCCTGTCATGAAGAGGCTGAATGCCAGAGAAAACAAATGACGGGGCAAGGATCGCATGGCTAGTTACTATGCATGAGGGCTAGACGTTGGTCACTTCACCACCTTATTGTTATGAGGGCTAATTTAATCAGATTAACTTCATCCCAAGCATCTATTGGTTTAAATAAATTGAGTTTACAGAGCTGTGTGCTTTTTCTTTTTTTAAAAAAATATGTTATGAAGCCTGTAACCAAAGAATGTGATAATATCAGTAGTCAAAGGTAAATTGTATACTTGTTTGCTTACATGGGTCACCAGTATGTCAGCCTTGCTACTCAGACCCCTTACTTGCTTAATGATAGATATTTGCTAGGAACATTACCACCGCCACCCCTATCTTAGTCCGTTCAGGTTGCTATAACAAAGTATCATGGACTGGATAGTTTATAAGCAACAGGAATTTATTTCTCACAGTTCTGAAGGCTGTAAACCCCAAGATCAAGGTGCTGGCAGATTGAGTCAGTACGTGGTTCATCACAACTTTTTGGCTGTTCTTACAAGCTGTAAGGGGAGAGGGACCTCTCTCTATGAGAGCACTAATCCCATTCATGAGAGCTGTGACTTAACTACCTTCCACAGGCCCTACCACCTAGTATCATCACCTTGGGGATTAGGATTTCAACATATGAGTTGTGGGGGTGAGGAGGACACAAACATTTGTATCACAGTAAGTCCGTTTTCCCCAGTATCCTAACTGAAACAAATGTGCATTTTTCCAGTTTGACAGGATTGTATGTCTTTATTCTTTAGGGCTGTGTGGTTGAGTGGATACCAAATATTGTTAACTTGAGAATAGCAAACTTTGCTCTCATGAAAAAGCAAGGTTTGCTATTCCAGGTAGCTCTTGTCATCTAGACTGTAGTTGCCCTACTTACCCTCTGTATTTTTTGGGTCTGGGAGCTCAGGATGGTTTTTTACAGTTTTAAATGATTGTGTATGTGTCTACATAATATTCTTGATTTTGTTTCTTGGCCTAAAAGAGTTATTATCAGACCCTTTACAGAAAAAAATTGCTGATCCCTGGTGCAAAGGAATACAATACATGGCCAGGAACAGTGCCTCATGCTTGTAATCCCAGCACTTTGGGAGGCCAAGGTGGGTGGATCACCTGAGGCCAGGAATGTTTGAGGGTGTGGAAAATGCATGTCTGTCTATTCATTGTCTGTTGCTGTGTAACACATTACTCTGAAATTAACCACTTAAATATTATCTCACACAGATTTTTGAGAGTCAGGAATCTGGGAGTGGCTTAGCTGGATGATTCTGGCTCAGAGTTCCTAATGAAGCTATAACAAAATGTTGACTGGGGCTGCAGTCATCTAAAGGCTTGACTGGGGCTGGAGGATCTGCTTTTCAAGATGACTCACTTACATGACTGCTGAAGACCTCTGTTCCTTGCTGGTTTTTGGCAGGCAGGTTTTAATTGTTGACCATATGAACCTCTCCATAAGACTTTATGAGTGTCCTCATGATGTGACTGCTAGCCTCCACCGGTGACCCGAGGGAGAGCAAGGTGGAAGCCAGGATTTCTTTTATAATCTAACTCAGAAGTCACTTACCTCATATTCTGTTAACTGTGATTCTCTAAGTCTAGCGCCACAGTCAAGGAAGGAGAAGAGAATTAGGCTCCTTATTTTCTTCTTTTAAGGGAGGAGTATCAAAAAATTTATGGACAAATAGAACCACTGCAATCTATTTCAGTGGTAGTGGTGGCAGTGGCAATGGCAGTGGGCTGTAGTATATATGCATTGGAAGGCATTGATGGATTGTATTTCTTTTAGGGATATGGTTGGGTTACATATAGTAGGTCTTGGTGACTTGTCTAGTCAAGCAGCAGAAGGGAGGCACATGAGCATGTATATTTTGGGTGAAATTAGCAGTGTTTATTTGGATGGTGTGTGCATTTTTTGTTGGTACCTTGGTGTGTGTATGTGTTTGAAGGCATGTGCATTTGAGGGGTGTGTGCACTTGTGTGGGGATAGGTTGCTTGAGGGGCATGGGCAGGTTTGTGTGTGTGTGCATGTGCGCACATGTACCTCTCTGAAGGGCGAGTCTATGCTGGTGTGTCTGAGATGAGCTTGGGGTAGGGTAACACTGGGATGCTGTGTTATCTGGAAGGAAAGTTGATTGGTGGGAAAGAATAGACTCCCCACTGTCATTAGTTGGGTTAGGATTTCATTTGGAGGCCCCTAGGAGAGGCCATATCTCTACTTTTGGGGGATGCTTTTGTCCTGAACTGGGATTATTTCATTACAAACGCACATATATACGTACATACATACACATGTGAATTTTATATGGATGACTTCGCTGCACAAGCCTGTGGAATGCATCTCACCCAAGCCACCCCATTGTAGTTACCTCCATCAGCTCAAGGGTTTGCTTGAGGTATCTCTGGACTCTTTAATTTTCATGTTTCCAAATTGGCCCAATGGATTTATCTGTGAAGGAGATTGATTAACATACAAAGACTTATTCCCTCCTGTTGGAACATACCCCAGAGCATCTCTGTTCTGAGAAGACCTTAAAGTGTGAATTTTAAAATCAGGCTATTGGTCAAGTGTCATCAGAGGAAAGAAACACAGTGGTGATTGATCCTACAATACCAGGTGTTGACATTCTTTCTTCCTCTTCGAGATGCTATTTTCCAGAGGCTTGGGTTTTAAAAGAAAGAGTGAAAACTGTATTTCTTGATCATGAGGTACTTAAGATTTAGTTACGAAATTAAATACCCCAAAACTCAATTTAAGAATATATAAGCAAGTAAAAACAGAATATAAACTCTGTCAATTCTTCTGCAATAAAAAGCAATGATGGGGCTGGGGTGGAGAGGGAAATTTCTTGGGTGTAGATATTGCTCCATGATTGTGTCACTGTGTAGATGAAAATACCTGCAGAAAAGAGGTAGATGGCATTTGTGTGTGGTCATTTTCAGTCAATTTAGCTATGTTTTCGAATAGTTGTCAAGGCATAATCCAATGTAAGTGCTATGTTTTTTAGTTCTCATAGTTGATAACTTGAGAAAAATTAAAAATCAGACATATTAAATGTACTACCTGAGATTCTGCAGGTCCCACATGGAATCTTAGCCAGTCATCCCTATTGTTTGTTTTTTTGTAAATGGGGATCTGCTCTACCAGACGTTCATTATTTGAGATCCACAAGGCCCCTGAAATTGCATACAGACATTTTTGTGTGTACTTATTTCTGAGTAGGTTGAAGTTTCAACATACAGTCCTTTGTATCCCAGGTTTCACTCCTCAGATTCAGCCAACCACTTGTTGAAAATATATTCAAGAGAATAAAACCAATAAAAATAACAATACAACAATTAAAAATAATGCAGTTTGATAATTTCCATAGCATTTACATTGTATTAAGCATTATTAGTAATCTAGAGATTAAAAAGCATATAGGAGGATGTGCATGGGTTAAATGCAAATATGCCATTTTACGTAAAGGACTTGAGTACCCACAGATTTTGGTATCCATGGGGGTCCTGGAACCAGTCTGCACAAGGAAGATTTTGGTTGGCAGCACCACTGTCCAGGCTAGTCATTGCAGCTGTTGGTCTGAGTGTGGATAGCTACTCAGAACTAAAAAATTTAGAGGGGGAGATCACCATATGCCGTACCTTCCCTCACAGTCAAACACTTATTACTTCTGTTTTAAACGTGTTCATAGTTAATCTGTGGGACAGTTTGTTCAGTTCTGCCAAAACCTTGTCAGCCGGGGGGTTTGTCATGATCTTAAATATTTGAGAAGGTTAAATAAAGTTAATTGTTATTATGCAAACAGATCAGTTAAATTGATAATTATTGAGTATTTTTTTCTGTGCCAAGGCTTATTTTGAATTTTATGCTTTTGGAAATATTCTTAGTTGAATTTGCTAATTCCTTCAGAGAAGATGGGTCATTTGTTGGATAGGCAACACCTGTTTTATGATTTAAGGTTTTGGTGGTTAGTCCTGATATGTCCTCACTTATATCCCTACCAATCCCAAATATATTTCCTAACTCTTGTTTGAAAGGGAACGGATTTAACTCCGATTGACTGTATTTGTTGTTCCCATGAGATGATACTTCATATAAGAGACTATTGATGTGTTTGAGTATTCTTGAAGTTTTTCTTACTAAATGTTATGTTTGGGATGTGGAAACATACTGAAATAACATGGTGTTGTGGTTGCTTATTAAAAATAGTTGAGTATGAAAGGAAGTTGGTGGTTTCTTTGTTTGTTTTTTGTTTTTGAGACAGAGTCTTGCTCTGTCACCCAGGCTGGGGTACAGTGGCGCGATCTTGGCTCACTGCAACCTCCGCCTCCCCGGTTCAAGCGATTCTCCTGCCTGGCCTCCAGAGTAGCTGGGATTACAGGTGTGCACCACCATGCCCAGCTAATTTTTGTGTTTTTAGTAGAGACGGGATTTACCATGTTCTCCAGGCTGGTCTCAAACCCCTGACCTGAGGTGATTTGCCCGCCTCAGTCTCCCAAAGTGCTGGGATTACAGGTGTGAGCCACCATGCCTGGCCATAGGAGGAAGTTTTAAACATGCTTTTTATGACTGATAAATTTAATGCAGGAATACCTTATTTAAGAGGGTAAGTCTCTTTAAAGGACACTTGGAGAAGATGCTTTGTTATTGGTCATGGATGGAACTCAAAATTGTGGTCTGCTTCTGAAACAATTATATTCTCAATTCTAGTGTGTTGCTTTAAATGCGTGTGTCTGCCATAATGAGGGCTGGGTGCTGGTGTGGAAGACACAATAACAGCAGGAACCATGGACAGCTGCTAGAGTAACAGGTGGGACACTGTCATTGCTGTAAACCATCAAAACAGTGGCAGGAGCTGTATTGCAAAGGGCAGCTCTGAATACTTCTTCAGGGAATCTCACCATAATAGCAACCTAAAGTAATCAAAAGAAGAAAACATTATTTTCCATGTAGTATTAAATGATACAGAGTCTATAGAATACAGTTTTTAAAAACTAGAATCAGTGTTGGTGCTCAATAAATGTAGTGTGGCAATTAAGGCTTTTTTTCTTTTGGAATATTTTTTATGTAGCATCCACATTCTGAGGCATATATTTGTCTGAAGCTTGGGGGAAAATATATTCTTCTGATTTCACTAAGACCAAAGTTTTAAAACTTGAATTTGCTTTATTAATACGTATATACAAGTGTGTAAGAAAAACAGAATAGCACTTGTATACTTTTTCTTCCAAGTGTCTATTTTACTGATTCCAACCTTTTTTTCTCATATTGATGAGAATGTAGGACAGGTATTTTCTTTGTTTTAGCAGTTGGGAAAACAAGCTGAAGGCTGTGGTTCGTTCTTACAAGTCATCTGCAAATTAATAAAAGAACCAGAGCTAAAATTCCATTTTCTTGACATCTGTTACTCTTTTCACTAGAGTTACATTCAGATTAAGAAATGCAAGGGCTGATCACGTGGCTCATCCTGGAGTACCAGCACCTTGGGAGGCCAAGGCAGGAGGATTGTTTAAAGCCAGGAGTTTGAGACCAGCCTGGGCAACAAAGCAAGATTCTGACTATAAAAAAACAAAACAAAACAAAACTGGACACAGTGGTACGCACCTGTACTCTCAGCTACTCGGGAGACTGAGGGAGGAGGATTGCTTGAGCCCAGCAGTTCAAGGGTACAGTGAGCTGTGATCACATCACTGCACTTCAGTCTGGGTGACAGAGCAAGAGCCTGTCCTTAAAAAAAAAAAAAAAAAAAAAAAAGCAAGCAGATGAGCTCTATAAATATTACTATGATGTGAAATCTTGTTGTCTGATCTCAAAATCTGTTATTCCAGTTTGGTGAACCCCTTCAGATTTTGGTTTGTCTCATCCAAAGTGCAGCATATCCATCCATCTCTCCTTTCCAGTCTTGTCGCTTGTCTTCTGTGTTTACTTCCAATTCACCGATTCTACAAACCTTTATGCAGTGCATACACCCTTGCTCATCTAGGTCAATGGTTCATTTTTAAGAGATGGTTGATAACACCTTCTTATAAAGCTGTTTAGCTTAGAGTAAAAAATGCTTTATTCTATTACTCTGCGCCAAAATTTGACAAGTAGCTGTCTTTACTTTCGTTCTCTTCTGAGTTCTTGTACCTCAATTAAGACATTCTTTGGGCATGAAACTCAGCGGGCTTCTAGTTTATTTTTAACTTTTAAAAATGGATATAACTGAAACACAAGAATGGAAATAATCTCCCTGTTCATCACCCAGCATCAACAGTTTGTATATTGGCAGGCCTCTTGATCTTCATAAATACTGTTTGGGCTTATTGTTTGTGTTAAGCCATCAGCTTAACAGTGCACTTGTATAAAAGTGCATTCTGGGCAAAAAATTGGCTCCACACCATTAATCATTGGGGAATTACAAATTAAAATCACATTGGGATGCTACTGTACACCCACTTTAATGGCTCAGATTAAAAAGACTGACAGAACCAAGTGTTGTTGAGGATGTGGAGCAATTGGAATGCTCATCCTTTGCTGGAGGGAATGTAAAGTAGTACAATCCCTTTGAAAAAGAGTGTGGCAGTTCATTATAAAGTTGAATATGTACTTGCCATAAAGTTAAACATATACTTGCCATAGGCATTTTAGCCAAGATAAATGAAAACATATGTCTGCACAAAGACTTGTTAATGAATGTTCATTTCAGCTTTATTTATAATAGTGGCAAGCTGGAAGAAGCCCAAATATTCATCAACAGGAGCCTGGATAAACAAAACACGTAACAACATGGTTGATTCTCAGAAATACTATGCAATGAAAGTAGCCTTACACATAAAGAAGAGTATATACTGTATAATTCCATTTATGTGAAATTCCAGGAAAGACAAATCAAATTCCTAGTGACAGAAAATATCAGTGACCTCCTGGAGCTGGGAATGGGGATTGTCTAGAAGGGGCACCGAAGAGGATTAGGAGTGATGATTATATGGTTGTATACATATATCACAACTACTTAAAACTGTACACTTTATTGTATATAGATTGTACCTCATTAAAATTTACCCTAGACAAACATTGGCCATGTCAGTAAACTGCAGCACCTATTCTTCACCTTTTTTGTTTTTATTTTTGTTTGGATGGCAGGTGATCATTCACCTGTAAACAAGCAGGGTGTAATTTTGGAGGTACCTCTAGTCTTTAGTTCTGTTCCAGCTGTAGGGAGGGCTGGATAGGGTCAGAAGTAATGGGATTCTTTGCTGCTTTCTTCTACTACAGGCTGTTTGGGTCTTCTTTGGAAGATGAAGCTTTGGCTCTTATATCCTTATTCCTGGGCAGGATAGCTCCAGTTTCTTTCAGAGACTGAAATATTTTCCTCTCCCTTCCCCACAATCCCAGAAAAACATGTTTAATGTTTTAGAGAACACTTTGTCTAAACTAATGAATCTATCATTATTTCTCCTGATATTTCTACTTTTGGCGACAAATTGTTTGATGCTTAAGTATGTCTTTAGAACACAGCAGTTTCCCACTAGCAGAGGTATTCGATTAGTGATATAAATTAGTTTAAAACTCTGAGAAAATACATTCATATGATATTCAGAGCTCCCACACCTAACTTTTGGTGTTGGTTGTGCTGTCTGGAATATAAGGCTGATTGGGGTAGGGTATAATGATATATCACTTCACGTAACTTACTGGTTAGAATATTGTAATCCTTCTTTAGGTGGCCTGTAATGGTTTTCTTTGAGTACAGTGCTTAGGAATGTGAAAAAGTCCAAGAAACATTTGTTCCTAAAAGTCTTCTAGACTTTTAAGGGTTCAAAAAAGGATGGGGGCTTGTCGAAGGGAAATAGGGACTGGGTGCAGTGACTTACACCTGTTATCCCAGCACTTTGCGAGGCTGAGGTGGGCAGATCACTTGAGTCCAGGAGTTCAAAACCAGCCAGGGCAACACAGTAAAACGCCCCCGTCCCTACAATTAATAAGCCAGGCATGGTGTGATGTGCCTGTATGTAATCCCAGCTACTCAGAAGGCTGAGGTAGCAGGTTCACTTGAGCCTAAATATTTGAGGCTGCAGTGAGTTTTGATCACTTCACTGCATTTCAGCCTGCTCAATAGAGTGAGACCCCATCTCTTTTTGTAAAAGAAGAGAAAATAGGAGACAGCCTGAAGGAGGAGCTCCTGATGGCCAAAGCTGGAACAATTTGAGCAAAAAATGCTCAAATGAGCATTTGACAGTTTTCTATTTTAACCTATAGGATAAAATAAGTATCCATTAATTCATATTGATGTAAATAATTGAGTAAATATATGGGAGAGTAGAGACAGCTCTTAAAGAAGAATTCCACTTAATAATTATAAAAGGAAAGAGGGAACTAGAAAATCACCATTAGGACAAAAATACCACCACTACCAACAGAAAGTTAGAGATTTGTGCCGAATCCACATTTGGATGCTAAAATTAGTATAAAGTTTCAGGAGAAACAGCTTATTTATATAGTCTCAGTATCTCTGCCAGAATATTTATTTGAAAGACAATAACTTTAAGGTGGAGAAATATAACAACATCATGAACCCTTTGATGTGATACACTGAGGAGGGCACATCATTGCCATGGCACGACCTTCATTCTGATCATGAGAAAACATCAGACCCAGATTAAGGAGCATTTCTGTAATAACTGACCAGTCCTCAAGAGTTTCAGGTTCATAAGGGACAAAGGCCAGAAAAATATCAGGAGGAGCCCAAAAAATGAGAAATAACAACAGAATGTGATATGAGACCTAGATAGGATCCTGAAACAGAAAAAGGACTTAGTGGGAAAACAGGTGAGGTTCAGGAAAGGTTTAGTTAATGGAATTGTATAGATGTTAGTGTTCCAGTTTTGATCATTCTGTGTTTATATGCGATAGTAACATTAGGGGGAACTGGGTGAGGGGTATATGAGAACTCTACCATTTTGCAACTTTTCTGTAAGTCAAAATTAGTTAATAAAGCATCTAAAGTTTCTGCTTCTAAAAAGGCATTTGAAAAATCTGTTTTGTCTTTGCAAATTAGTGAATCATTTTCAGCAAGTCTTTGCAGAAAGTACACTTACAGGGAGGGTATCTCCCTCCCTCTTTCCCTCTCTTTCTCCTAACAGGGTCTTGCTCTGTCGCACAGGTCAGAGTGCAGTGGTGCATGATCACAGCTCGCTGCATCCTTGACCTTCTGGGCTCAAACAGTTTGCCCACCGCAGCCTCCTGAGTAACTGGGACTGCAGGCATGTGCCACCACACCCAGCTAATTTTTTTTGTATTTTGGTAGAGATGGGGTGTTCCCATGTTGCCCAGGCTGGTCTTGAACTTCGGGGTCAAGTAATTGGCCCGCCTCAGCCTCTCAAAGTGCTGGTATTACAGGTGTGAGCCACCACACCTGGCTTCCCTCCCACTCCCCTCAAATGAAGACATTTCCAAGTCATTTATGGAACGTACAGAATCCTCACCTTGTTGGAAGCTTTTTACAGGTGATAAAAACTGGATTACACTGATGCCAAAGGTAGATAATTTGGAGTGGAATACTAAATTGAAAAGCTTTTGTGTCAGAATGATTACGGTCATGCAGGTACTTCCATGTATGCAATATACAATCCCAATTTTCAAAATATCCCTTTCTTAAAGCTAAGATTTTAGGTAAGTCGGTAATTGGAGATCTTACTAGTAGTGTGAGAATCTCACTTGATGCCGCAATACTTGGGCTTGTGATAACGTAGTTTCTCTGAGGTTAGAAAAGCAGGTGTATTACGCCCTGCTCTGGGGACTCAGTTTTTGCTACCTATAGACCTTTTCTGTTTTGATGGAGAAACAGAAAAAGCCAAAGAGCATTCCTAAAGGACTAGATTCAGCTTCCTAAGAAGTTTGTCCTAGTTCCTTGTTCTAAGATTTTTAAAAATCATAGGCATTCTAGAGCAGATTGCAAAAGTAGCTTTTTTCATACCAGTATAGGTGGGACATGTTTTGGTAGTTGCGCTATTTGAGGTAGGAGGAAAGGTGTGGAGGGTTAAGGGGCATGTATATAATCTGGTGAAGGAATTGGAAAAGAAACTTTTTGGAAGGATACCTTCCTGATTGCCATGCCAGGTTCATAGGATTGTCCTCAGGCCTTATTTGTTAATAGCTTTTAAGATTATTTTTAATATTATTGACCATTCTTTCCTGGAAAACTTTCTTTTCCTTTTAAAATGGCATCTTGTTATCTTTGTTTTCCCCTCTTTTATTGGCTTCTGTTCATCTCCCTTCCTTCTTAAGGTTTAGTGGAAAGAGCAGAAACTTAGGTTAAACTCTACTTGCGCTAGTCTCGTTTTTACTGTTGGGTGTTTGGTTTATTTAATAACTTCAAGAAGTCATGAGGATAGTGAGAGGTGATGTATGTAGAATGCTCAACACGGTGCTTCCTCATAGGAAACATTCATTACCTGTTAATTTTTTTACTTCTTCCCTCTTTTAATGGGGAGCAGTTCTATCTCTTGGTAGATCTTTTTTTTTTTTTTTTTGGACGGAGTTTCGCTCTGTCGCCCAGGCTGGAGTGCAGTGGCCAGATCTCAGCTCACTGCAAGCTCCGCCTCCTGGGTTTACGCCATTCTCCTGCCTCAGCCTCCCGAGTAGCTGGGACTACAGGCGCCCGCCACCTCGCCCGGCTAGTTTTCTGTATTTTTTAGTAGAGACGGGGTTTCACCGTGTTAGCCAGGATGGACTCGATCTCCTGATCTCGTGATCCGCCCGTCTCTGCCTCCCAAAGTGCTGGGATTACAGGCTTGAGCCACCGCGCCCGGCCCGGTAGATCTTTATATTCATTGAGATCTCTCTGCCTCTCTCTCTCTCTCTCATGTATCATATACATTGAGATCTCTCTCTCTCACATATATAATATCCCCAAAGAGCTCAGTTCTGAGGCTCAGAGAGAGACAGTTAAGTGTATCATTATAATACAATGTTATGCAACATGCTGATGTAGCATCTGCTGTCTGCACTACATTATACAGAGGACATACACTCCTGGAGCCAGCATTAGGTGACCTACTGGCAGGAAATTACTATTTTGAAGCAAGTTTGGGGAGTATACATAACATTGAAAAGGTTGGTACTGTCTCAGAGATGTTCATCATCTAGTAGGGAGACATAGACAACCAGGGTGATAAGTTATAATGTAAAACCTTAAGTGGTGGAGGTATGTCACGGTGGTTTGGGAACACTGAAAACCTGGCCACAAACTTACCAGGAGAAGTTGGGAAAGAAGCGGCATTTGAGCTGGATCTTAAAGCAGGAATGGGTTTTATAGAAGAAATATGGAGAAAAAGGGCATTGCAGAAGCTAAGGAATAGCAGATAAGAAATAAAACAATTGGTAAAAGGTATCTTCTGAAAAAGATAAGATAAAGTTTAGTGTGACTTGAGCTCCTATGAATGAGAGGCCTGGGACAGTGAGTGTGGAGAAAAAGCAAGCTGAGAGAAGTGTCTGAAGAAACTTGTGAAGAGCCTATATATCATGCTAGGGAGTTAGGATTTTATTCTGTTAGCAGCAGGCTGTGGCAGAGTTTTAAGCAGAGGAACAGGCAATTCACCTTTTCTCTTTAGGCCCTTTGGCCTTTAGCATCATGTATAATAGCTAGAGGGAGGACTAGAAAAGACCAGATAGGACCGTATGGACATAGGAAGATACTTAGGTCCTGAACTAGCATGGAGGAAGACAAGACGAAAGGTGAGTATAGGAGATTAGAGCGTCCTTTCTGAGGTTTGCTTGGCATGTGAAGAATGAGGGTGAGGGGAAAGTTCACATACTAGAGTATCCCCAGCAGTGTGTTCCGAACATAATCGTCTTAATTAATTGATGCTGAATACATTAGATGATACACATTCTGATACATTTTTTTAAACATCATTTCACCACACTTGCTTGGAAAGTTCTTTGGAGAATTTTGCTTAGGTAAGAAAAGTACTCATGAGTGGGAGCTGTGCAGAATTAAGTTTTTATGTAGAAATATTTGTTAACACTCCTCTGGTCTTTCAAAGTGAAAAGAGTACAGAATGAAAGAATTGGTTAAGATTTCCTGACAGATGTTTTCTTTAGTTAGAGTGGACTTTGATACTTGCATGATTAATTTCTTAGGCACTAAGATGTGCCTGCTTGGGTGTGTTAGGATGTAGTACATGACTGTTGATAGCCTTGAAGTTTCTCCTCTTTATTCAAGTTTCTATTCTTATGCAAATGTTTTCTGGTTATTCTGATAAATATTTCATCCATATGTAAAAAAATATGACTAACATTTTAAGTTCAAAGATCACTATTTAAATTGACATATGAATTCTCATCTACCTGTGCCACTCTGTGCCCTCCCAGCCCCAGAAAACAAAACCATTTTATGGAGTTGAAGGAATTATCAAGCTTGGTGCTAGTGTTTCTAGTAATAGATACTGGTAATTTTAGAGTCTTCTTCACCTTCATTCATACCTGATTTTTCAGCCATTTGACCAAGTAAATAAAGATACCCTAAAACTTTTTTCCCCTTACTCAAAAGCCATTTCCTTCCCTTAATGGAAATAAAGACCATGATTACCAGAAATGTTTGAGGTATAGATGGTATTGTCAGAGTTGTAATTGTTTTTTTTTTTTTTTTTTTTTTTTT
>NW_016810483.1:972202-1086284 GCF_001698545.2 Rhinopithecus bieti
TGCAGTGGCCAGATCTCAGCTCACTGCAAGCTCCGCCTCCCGGGTTCACGCCATTCTCCTGCCTCAGCCTACCGGGTAGCTGGGACTACAGGCGCCCACCACCTCGCCCGGCTAGTTTTTTGTATTTTTTAGTAGAGACGGGGTTTCACCATGTTAGCCAGGATGGTCTCTTATCTCCTGACCTCGTGATCCGCCCATCTCGGCCTCCCAAAGTGCTGGGATTACAGGCTTGAGCCACCGCGCCCGGCCCAGAGTTGTAATTGTATAGAGACCATCAAATTGTCTTTCCATCTGGCGGGAGAAGAGTGATCACACGTCTGAATACAGAGATAATCTAGTATCAGTATACTCAGTGTTCTTGGGATTCCTCTACCTATGTCCTACCCTTTTATAGCCCCTACCAATCAGAACAGTGAACACATTGCAGATGTCTTGTGCAGGCATCTTTTGATAAAACTGCACAAGAGAAGTTCTCTTTGTTCTAGATTGCCCTCCCATATTTGCAAAAGTTTCTACTCCCTTATATTGTATTCCTGTACTTAAGGTTAGACAGTAGACCAGTGATGCTCACCTGGGAGTGATTTGTTTTCCTCTGGGGAACATTTGGCAATGTCTAGAAGCAAATTTGGGTGTCATAACTTGAGAGACAGTGGTACTGCTGGCATCTAATGGGCTGCTAAACATTCGCCAATGCATAGCACAGCCCCCACAACAAAGAATTATGGGGCCCAAAATAAGGAATAATGCTCAGATTGTGAACACTGTAGTTAGTGAAGTGTTGAGACTCTTCTGAAGTGATAATGGGCTTCAAGAAAGTTTTTAATAACCAGTAATGTAATTTTTAATAACCGGTAATAAAATTGTAAAGTATTGAAACCAATAAAGTTTTAATAACCAGTAATTATAATAGATCTCTTGACCATGAATGAATTTGTCAGGGCTGTTATTTTGTATTATTTAAGTTTTTGTTTTGTTTTAAAGGTTAGATTTGAGGGAAACCTTAAAATTTACCTTAGGTTAGTTGGAATCTTAATTTGATAGGTGAGGAAACTAACACCTGAGGAGGGCAACTAGTTAAATATTTGTTAGACTGTGGCTTATCTAATAGCTTATTTCTTTGATAAGTTACTGATTCTTTTGTGTTTTGCAAGTACCCATGTTTGTGACATGAACTGTAATTTCAGAATCATTAAATGCATTTTAAATAGGATCTTTGACAGCTTTGAAGTAATTTGCAGAGCAGATTGGATTGCTTTAGTGTAATGTTTCTTGGAGAAAGACTTGATTTGTCACATTTATTTGCATCTGAAAATGGCGTTTGCTTAGAGATTCTTAGTTTCTGGGATTCATCTTCATCATAGACATGGTTTAGAAGGTACTTTTGTGTATCTTTTTTGGTGGGGGAGAAGGAACAGTCATGTCTAAGTCACTAAACCAACAGTATGTAGTTTGTAGAAGGTTTGTAAAAGCATGATGTTTATTTCTAACTTGCATGAGTTACTAAGAACATAAACTGCGAACTTGCCTGCACCTCAAGAACAAATACTTTATTTAGTTGTCTTTATTAAATACTCAATACAAGTGTCTGAGCTAAAGGAACCTTATAGATCACTTACTGTAATCTTTTTGTCAACAAAGAAATTGAAGTTTGGAGAGATTATCTAACTTATCCAAAGTCACAGACTTAGGGTTCCAAGATAATATGAAAGCAAAAAGGGGGAGGTCTAGATATCTCTTCCTCTAAAGGACTGTGTCCCAGCTTGTGTGACAGGGGAGACCCCATGTAAGACAAAGGTCCTCACCAGAGGTCTGGGCTGTTGGAATCTCTTGTGTTATATCTCAGTTGGCCAGTTGGAAAATGAGCATGTATCCACACACATCCAGAATGCACAGCACCGTGCCTCTGCATTTACTAGGCACTGGGAGAAGTCTGTTGCATGAGTTTAAAAACGTAAGTCAAAATGCTAAAGGTGAAACTGAGATGGAGAGGAGGTGGCATAAACCAGAATGCCGAAGATAAGAGTTGAGATGCGAGAGGAGATGGCACAAGAAATGTTACATCTCTGACACAGAGAGTAGGGTTGGATGTCCACGTAGGCTTTTGCTCCTTCCAGGGACTCAGATGAGGAGAAGGTTGCCTCTACCTCGCCCTGTAGTTGTAGTACCAGCAGCTGCTGTGGTGCTCACACTGCCTCAGATGGGACAGTGATCCTGCAACACTACTAAACCAGATGATCAGCAAGCAAAAAAAATCTTTTACCATAGAAGAAAGTTTATGTTGAAAATATGGAATGGAGGTATCAAAAAGAAATGTAGCCATTTTCCAACAGAAGTCCATTTTCAAAATGATTTAGGAAATGCTTTTCTTTACATGATACATTGAACTAACACATTCTTTGTTAGTGGGCATGTTCTTTGGAGAAGGGCTGAGGGAGAGCTAAAGGGACTATTTATTATGGGACATTTACTTAAAATATTTGAATAACCACAAATAAAATTCTGTTATAGGCACCACAGGAGAGAGGAAATGGAAGGAAGCCAGCTTTATAGTCTATGACTTAAATACTTGAAGCCCACTTTTAGAAAGTTGTTCTAGTGTTAAATAAGTTTAAGATTTTTCTTTATTTTCAAAATGTTTCCAGCAATTGGAGTCAATGCTGCTTTTCACTTTTTTTTTTTGAGGAAAAATTTAAGCCTGAGAAGTTGCCTTCTCAAGACTGTCTCTTTCTTTACCTGTGGTGCGGTAAAGTTGCGCAGTCCAATATTTGGCATGGTGCTGCGGTGGCCGTTCGCAAGCGTTTTGGTCAGAAGATCTCTTAGGTTTCGTAAGAGTATTAATGACCCCAAGGAGCTTTTGTTCATCTTAGTTATATGTATAGATACTTCCCATATCAGAAATTAAAACTAAGAAATGTTTAAAACATGAAAATATACAAACTCTCAGACCAGTGATGGCAGATGTCATTGCTTTGGAAAGCTCTATTGTAAACTCTTGAAGGAAAGAAAGTGAGAAGGCAAGTAATGTTTTAAAATTATTATGAAAATAGTTTTGTCTCGTAGATCCTCCTGAAAGGATCTTGTGGACACCCAAGAGTCTGAATCAACACTTTGAGGCCCACTGGGCTGAGATAACTGTGTGTTGCTGCCAGATTGATTTATAAAATAGGTCTTTTGTTTCCAAAATCAGAACCACTTTTAGCTCTTTTATTTATTGAATATATGTTCCTGAGTTGCAGAAAAGTTATGGTATTTTCACCTGTTGGTGCTCAGGTGAAAGTCTGTTTTCAGGGCATAAGAGACATTTTAATATCCAAAATGAAAATTTAAGGTGAAGGAGAACATTTCAGAATCTGCTGTTTATTACGGTAAAGATACTTGTTAGTCGTGTTGGAGCCAGTTGTTTCTAACCAAGCTGTATCTGGTGAGAGTTTGTGTAACACCATGTGTGGATATTGTACAATTGAAGTTCAGTGGCCTTCCCTAAAGGCATCCTCTTTTAAAAGGGATTTCTGCAAAACCAGAATTCTCTCTGAAATATGCAGAAAAACTGGCAGCTATGTTGGTGAGGCTCCTTAGTGCTGCTGTTGCTGTTAGACAGCATAATTAACTTTAGGATGCTAACATATGCGAAGGATTTATGTCTCTAGAACCATTTCCCAGGGCAGACTTACCAGCTTCTTTCACTTGTAAATCTTTCCACTTGCCTTCCAGTATCTGAAGAAGGGTGGCAGACACATCTACGACTGGAAAAGTAGTGTTTTGGAATGTATGTATTATTTTTACAGGGAGTTATCTTGTGGATTATCTATCTACATGTCCTGTTACAAAGAGCTAAGTGAATGGTACCTGATTTCATCCTCATTTCATCCTGACCTCAGCCCTATGAAAGTAGGTGTGGCCTTGTTCTCATTTCAGGTAATTTACCTAAGCTCAGTAGCAGGTCTGGATAAAGTCCAGAGGCTGTCTTAACTCCAAAGTCTAGACTCTTCCTTTATAGTACTCTGTTTCCCTTTTACCTGTGAAGATGACGGAAGGAGAGATCAGGAAGAAAGGGGATGACTTGAGTTGTGAAATTTTGATAGGATTAAATTTGAGGGAAATTTTTAATTTTCTGATACAGAGCAGAGTGATTCTCTTGAGTCGAGGATGTATGTGGGAAAGAGTAACCTAGAATGGGACTAGGACCCCCTTCAGGTCACTTAGTAGCTCCTTGTAGATGGGCCAAAGGATTTGAGAAATGGAAGAAAAGTGTTTACATGAAAGAGGAAAGTACTATTTAAGAGACAAAAGAACTGCCAAAAAAATACTGTTTGGGAAGCAGAGGGAAATTAATAATCTCCTGAAACATATGATCTTGGTAAAGTGACAGTTGAGTTTTTAATTACCCATATTATAATGATGGTTGGCTTCAGTCAAGTCATGAGGTCATATAGGTTCCTTGGTATATAAAAAATATAATAGAACAGAGTATATGGGTTAAGTGAACAGAAAACAAATTGTATTAATCATCAAAGCCAGAGACCAGTAGCGTTTACTGGACAGTGCTATTGGGATAAAACAACTCCAATGCTTTCACACTTTAACACTGCTTTCCTTAGAAGTAAATATATATGTTGCCCAACTTAAACATAGATTGTATTCCACAAACATATTTGCAATTTGGTTATTTAAAACTTGGAATACGTTATCTTAGACAAGTCCAGACAAAGATTTAGCCTCAGTATGGCTTTAACAAGGTACTTTTGCAAAGAAGAAAAAAAACTTGTATGCAGTTTATAAAGCATTTTCACACATGTGACCCACCTAGTTTCCTGCAGTTGGATTTTACTACCATTCCTATTTTGTTTTCAGAATGTTTTAGTCGGCAGGTGTTACAGAATAACAGCTGAGTTGTATACTTTGGTAGGTTCCAAGGTGGGATATATGCATTTTGGGACATCAGTAATATAAAAATCCAGTCATTATTGGATGGGGTAAAATCTGTCCTAGCCAACCCAGTCCACATGTGTGTGTCTGTACAGTGTACATGTATATGACCTTCTGGATGTAGGGACAGGAAAACAGGTCATGTGAGAAGGCTAATTACAGTATCATAATGTGACCTATCATAAAGAATCCTGATAAAGGGTGCATTCAGTGGAGAGACTTGCCCAGAGTTGTTAAATTCTTGAAGCTGCTAATTCTTAGACTAATAGATTGCCAAAGCAAGGAAGGGTTAGGGGGAACATAAAAGCAGCATACAAAGAACTCAAGGGCTCGATGTAAGCTGATTTGATGAAGGCATTTTGTAGGCTGTAAGGAACTGTGTTAATTGTAAAGTACCTTTTGTTTGAGATGGATGGGTTTATTGTCTTAATTCCACAACCCGTGGGTATTTTAATTGAGAAGTGAAATGCCAGGTGGAATTCGGAAAGTGAGCAAAATGGACACATGGTTGGTAGTTTATGAAAGGCTGGACACATAATCAAGGAAAGGATGCAATTTATTAGAGACTCTTCTTGCTCTTTATTGCCTGAATCACAAGATGGCTTTTTCATCTCCTTGCTTGTTGTGGTAGCTGAGATCCAGAGAAGTATGTGAGAAATGAGCAGTAAGATCTCACGTTGCACAAGAGGAAAAGGAAAAGAGTAGTACACAGGGGAAATGCCTCTTTAAAAAATAACTGTTTTACCTGTGCTCCCTGAAAGTGGTATCAGTACGCATACCAAAGCAATCCAGAAAAGGTGTCTTGTTTTCTGTTCTCATTTGTGGTTGTGTACATTTGAACTCTCTGAAGTTTTTCCTTTCCAGACACTAAGGATGCCCCAAATAAAGATCTGCTTCACTTTTTATAGGATGGACTCTTCTGAAATGTTAGCTACTTAAATGCAAATAAATATTTTCCTGATGATGTGTATTATTGTAGTTTCATTGCACATTTTCATTTATATGCTACTAAAATGGCAACAATAAACCTGTAAAATATTTCAAGAAGACACCCTTTTCATAAGAAAATACAGTCGTGAAGAAGACACAAAAAGCTTGTTTGCTAAATTTATGAGGGAAACTGTTTACTATCTTGAATCTCTGGTCATTTTTGTTTTGTTTTGTTTTGGAGATTGGTAGTGCTGGTGGTGGTGATTGATTGGTTTTAATTTGAGACTTAGACACCAAAAGTTGTAGGCCATGGGCTCTGATCTAACATTTACTGCTTACCTGCTTGTTTAAGGTTCGTTGGGGAAACTTGAATAATCTCGGAGACTAAGCTGTCAGCTTCGTATTGAAGAAGTGACTTGCCACAACATGTTGAAAGTTTTGCCCATTAAATGAGTGCTATTTACAGTGTGTTGTATGACACTTAGAAGACTTCATTAAGCAATGTGAATTTGTGGGAAGTCACTGTTTCTCACCGATCAGCAGTGTTAAGTATCATAATATGGGTTCATTCCATACAGAGAATGTTCCAAAGGCAGTGGAAAGCAAGGAAAACAGTCTTGCCTGTTCCCCTGCCCCCTTCTTTTTTCTTAAGGACAACCAAGTAGTCCCCTTCTTGCCAGAGTAAGGCATGGTGAGGCTAACAAAGGTGGCAGTGCTGTTCTCAGGGAGGAGTCTAGCTAAACGGTAACTTGGACCTGAGTTTTTCAGTCCCTAGTACCCTCATCACCCTTTTCATCTCACATTGCCACCCCTGACAAACGCACGCCAGGCTGCGCTCTTCAAAGGCATAATTGTAGAGTGTTCAAGGATACTTGAAGATAAGAGGAGTCCATGAAGAGTCCAGATGGAGCTGAACCTTGGATGAATTTCTTACTCTTTCTGCTCCTCAGTCTTCCTAATTTGTAAAATGGAGATGACAATTCCTCCTTGAGGGCATGTTGTGCTGACTCTGACTTCTTGATGTGCCTGTCCTGTGATAGCTTTGAAAAGGTTCTGCCTCTCTCCCATGTTAGGTACATTTGTAATGTTTAACCTGGAGAGCCTGGCACAGCATCCCAGGAGTGGAGTGTGGGAGTGTGCATAGCTCTGAATGGAAAATTGGACTTTCTCATTCTTCCACTTGCCATGCAGCGAAGAGAGTATTAGTCTAGAAGTGGGGAAGGGGACAGATTGCAAGAGCCGCCAGAACATCTCTGACAATGTAGCTAGCATCTTTATATGGGAGGGCTCAGCCTGGTGGCCCTTGTATTTTTCTTTTCCTTCGCCTTCCAAAAGGTGAATTTCCCTACCTCATCCCCTGCTCCCCAACTCTAGGAGTACTGTGTCATTTGTTGGGAGAACTAGTTTGAAAAAGCAGTTGCACTAGTTAAGATGATAAATGCTTACCTGTTGTTGAGGGATTTGGGTGGGGAAGTGGGGGGCAAGTGATGGTTTAAGAGTTAGGTTGTCACTTAAGGACGCACACAGGACATTCGGAACACAGCAGTACTTTTCAAACAACACAGGTGGTTTAGCAGATGCCCCATTTTTCTTGGTAATAACTAGATCCCAAATAGTCTTGTGTCCTTTTCATTTGTGAAATTTTGGTTTGTTGACCAACAGAGGGAGAAACACTTCATCATACTAGTCAAACATTTTATTAGGAACGAGTGAGACTTTCACCCAGTTGTGCTTATATGTTGCATTTTAAGAGGACTTACAGGTGAAATTTACCTTTTGTACATACAGACTTCATCCTGTAGATACCAGATTGTGTTGCATGCACTGAAGAATTCTGAGTGTGCATTTGCTGAACTGTTGAATGATATCAGTGGCAGAACCATTCAGAGGGCACCTTACCTGTTGTCTACAGTGTGCCAATAAATATTCCTGGCAGATGGGCCATGTTTTAGGGAATAAGCCATTTTGGATAAGCATGATCTCTGGGTAGTGGAGACCTGCTTCTTTTAGGCATACTATATTCATGCTATTAAGAGTAATTTGTGAGATGCAAGTAAATTTCCTTTTCTCTCTCGTTCATCACCTGCTCTCTTTTCTCCTATACTGTTAGTGCCTGCTACTCACCAAACCAGGCACTGCTTTTGATCTCCATGGTTCATTTAATCTCTTTTCTGATTTCTCTTTTCCAAATTCTGCTCACGACCCCTACACTACCTCTGCCGTGTTGCGTGCCTCCCTGGAAAGGGAGAGACCAACTGAGAGAACTTGCTCAGATTGTCCTCTTTTCTAGTAAAAATGTCACTTTATCTTTACCTAGCATCCCTCTCATGTCTCAGTAGAAAGTGTCCCTATTCCTTTCCCTAGGCCTTTTATTTGTGTTCTTTCTCTCCCTTTGACCGATGATTAACCCCTCTGTCTTGCGTGCCCTCCATCGTTCTCCCTCTTTGATTGTACAGCATCATCCATGACACTGTTTCCTACAGAAATCCTCCTCAGTTTGCTTGGGTAATGAGCAGAGCAATCCCTTACTTCAGCATCACAGTTCTGTGGTGAGGAAGAGCTCCTGTCCTCTTCCTCTGGCAACCTTCAGGCTCTTAATTCTTGCCGCCCTGATCCCACATAGCCTGCTCTCCTAAAAGTCACCAGTGACCTCAATCTCCAAAGCTTGGGCCCTCTTCTCAGTTTGCATCTTACTTTGTCTTTCTCTGCGGTGTTCATTTATTCATCCAGTAGATAATTTTATTGAGTACCTAGCACTGCCTAATGCCATGATGACAAAGATGATTAAATGTGGTCTTTGCTATGGAGTAGTACACAGTTGATTGACAGTTACAGTGTAACGTGGTAAGTGACAACTTTTATAGGTTGTCCCAGAGTAAGGCAGGCTCCTCCGTCTCAGATTGGGTGGGCCTGGTGATTAGGCTGAGATTTCTCTGGGACCAAGCACCTGGCTTACCTTTGCTTCTCGTGTTTAGGATAGTCTTAAATTGGTGTTCAGGTGTCCTCTCTTGTTCTTGGATCGGATATCTCTGGCGTAAAGTACCCATGTTGGCTTAATTAAAACTCTTCTTCATCAGGGTGTAGTTTCTCATAGTTTGAATGGTTTATTCACATTATTAACTCTGGCTACGGTATTTCATTTTAACACCTGAATATTGGTTAATGTATGGTAGTTTATTTTAGCACCAATTTAAACTGTTTGGTAATCCCTGTAGACAGCTGATCTGTGTCGCCAGTGAGTGCATGTGCAGTGTCTTGTAGTGGTCATTATTTTTTTAAGTATTAACACAATCATGCTTCCTCTTTAAAAGGAGTAAAATGTGTTAGAATGACTACTGCTGCTGTTAGAATCTGTGAAAAAGGGAAAGTCACCTTTCACCTAGGGGGTCCTGTGTGTTTCTTGGAAGAGAGGGGCTTAGAGTAAGTACATGCCCCTTCTCCAGGGTGCTTTCACATGTGTTTGAATCCCTTGTCACTTGTGATCCAGGCTCAGGTAATACAAGGTTTCGTGGTATGCCATCCCATGACCAAAACTTGTATTGCTAGAGACCAGTGGTAAGCTTGCTCTGAGCTTGCTCCTTTTTCACAGTGTTTTCTTGCAAAGTCATGACCAGTACTGAAACACTGAGAATATAACCAGTTCCTTCAATGCTCAGATTAACTGTGATACTGTCATGGCATAAGCATCTGTCCCCACCTGTCCTGTGGCCCCTGTCAGCTATATCATAGCCACTGCCCAAGGGGTGCTCCAGTAACCACACTTGGCTTAGGGAGCCAGCATGTCATGTACCTAGTGGCTCTCATTTTGTTTCCTGGTAAAGAATAGCAAAATTGGCCAGGCGCGGTGGTTCACGCCTGTATTACCCCAGCACTTTGGGAGGCTGAGTTGGGTGGATCAGGAGTTCGAGACCAGCCTGGCCAACAGTTTGGTGAAACCCCGTCTTTACTAAAAATACAAAAATTAGCCAGGCATAGTGGCAGGCACGTGTAATCCAACCAAGCTGCTCAGGAGGCTGAGTCAGGAGAATCGCTCGAACCTGGAAAGTGGAGGTTTTAGTGAGCCAAGATCATGCCACTGCACTCCACTCTGGGCAACAGAGTGAGACTCCACCTCAAAACAAACAAAAAAGAATAGCAGCGTTAGGTAAGAATGCAGCAGCTTTGTTTTGGGTTTTGTTTTTAGGTTTTTGTTTTCTAATCCTCCACCACTGACTCTCCTATTGATGAGTCAGACTTGGTTTGTCCAGTTATTTTTCTCCTGGGGAATTGGAGAGGGAGCTATCCGATCTGAAGGAGACTGTTACATTGTGGCAGCCAGTTGTTTTACTTTGTTAATGAACCATTTCTATATTTGTTTTCCATCTTAAACTTGGAAAGTTTATTATATTGTAAGTGTCTATCTAGATGGGAATGTCTTGGAGAATTAATATTATGTAGAAATAAAGCATAGGCATTCCTGTCTCCCTTTCTCATTTAGGGCTGTGAATGGTCATGCATTGTGAAAGTGTTTGGCATCTCTTAGAATTTGTGAACAATAGTGCTAAGAGCCAGTGTCAGTTGGAGATTGGCACAGACATAATGGTTTATGGCACAATGAATGTGTCACTTGTGTAAGTTTTTTTTACAGTGACTTTCAGTCTTCACTCCCTTGGGAGCTAGTATGAGCTATAGTTATCTTTATTGCTCTATATATGTTGTCTGTGCCAATCACAGAGCTGCAGGGGAGCAGAACAAGTTGGAATAATTAGATTGAGGAGTGAATGTCACACTTCTAATTTCATTCTCTTTTCAAGGGATTACTCGTGTCCATTTAATAAAATGAGATTAACCCTCTGCAGCAGGAGTATTTGAAAGCTGTCAGTCAGTATAATCTTGACGGCTTGAAAGAAGTAGTGTTCTCAGCACTTTTAGAAACACTGTCATGTTTTATTGGCTCAAAGACTATTTTACTGCACAGGGATGTGTATGTTAGTGTTATCACTTGTGAATGTATCATTTCCTTTGAAAAAGGAAAAGTTTAGTATCCATACTAAATAATCCATACAAAATCATGCAGAAATAACACGTACCATATAATTTAGTTTTGAATTGGCAGATATCAGTAATAAAATACCCAAGGAATTGTGAGACCAGATACAAATGTTAAAAAAAAATTATAAAGCAAATAGTGATATATATTTTTTGAACATTTTAGAAAACCTCGGATCAATTCTCAGCTGGTGGCACAGCAAGTGGCACAGCAGTATGCCACTCCACCACCCCCTAAAAAGGAGAAGAAGGAGAAAGTTGAAAAGCAGGACAAAGAGAAACCTGAGAAAGACAAGGAAATTAGTCCTAGTGTTACCAAGAAAAATACCAACAAGAAAACCAAGTAAGTTTCTGATTAACAAAGTACAGGATATTACTTTGCAAGTGAATTCAAGATATCTTCTCAATGCCTGTTTTTTGTTTGTTTGTTTTGTATCTCCCTCATTTAGACCAAAGTCTGACATTCTGAAAGATCCTCCTAGTGAAGCAAACAGCATACAGTCTGCAAATGCTACAACAAAGACCAGCGAAACAAATCACACCTCAAGGTACTTGGAAGCTAGAATGACATACTAAATTACCGCTCTGATTTACTTAATCGTAATCATGAACCTGGGGTGGTTTTGTGCCTTGGGTTTGTAGGCTAGTAATTTTACAGTGGTCTCAAACTTTGCTGTCTGTGCTTGTTGATTGATTATTGCTAAAGCTGAGCAGCACACTTTGTAGTCGGCTTTGGCATGTGCGGTAGGCAGTTCAGATTCATTGCCACAGTGTCGTGAAGTCTTGTGTGTATTGATGACATTCTGCCAGAAGCTGTTTTTGATCCATAACTTATTTAATTGGCTCTTCCCCTGTGGTGTTCCTTCTAGGCCCCGGCTGAAAAACGTGGACAGGAGCACTGCACAGCAGTTGGCAGTAACTGTGGGCAACGTCACCGTCATTATCACAGACTTTAAGGAAAAGACTCGCTCCTCATCGACATCCTCATCCACAGTGACCTCCAGTGCAGGGTCAGAACAGCAGAACCAGAGCAGCTCGGGGTCCGAGAGCACAGACAAGGGCTCCTCCCGTTCCTCCACGCCAAAGGGCGACATGTCAGCAGTCAATGATGAATCTTTCTGAAATTGCACATGGAATTGTGAAAACTATGAATCAGGGTATGAAATTCAAATCCTCCACCTGCCCATGCTGCTTGCATCCCTGGAGAATCTTCTGTGGACATCGACCTCTTAGTGATGCTGCCAGGATAATTTCTGCTTGCCATGGGCATCTGGCCACCAAGGAATTTCGCACCCTGACGATTACTCTTGACACTTTTATGTATTCCATTGTTTTATATGATTTTCCTAACAATCATTTATAATTGGATGTGCTCCTGAATCTACTTTTATAAAAAAAAAAAAAAAAATCTGCTGTGCACAATTTTCCATGTACATTACAACTGGTTTTGTTTTGTTTTGTTGCAGGGGAGGGTTGGGAGGGGAGGGAACTTTTATTTATTGTGTTCACAAACTCCATCCTTTCAGCATATCCTTTTAAGTTTAGTTCTTTCTTCCAGTTATACTATGTACTATCAGTTTTGATATAACTATATATATATAAATATAAAATTATATATAAAGGGTTATTTGAAACCAATCCATGGCAACGCTGGTGCTTGATACACTGTGAAGTGAATACAACATTGAACAGTTACAGATCTGGGACAGTCCCTTCTATGAAAGTGCTGAAATTTAACTAAAATCAGTCTTACATGAAGTATGTTCCAATCCATGTGGGAACTTGACTCTCTCATCTGTCTAAAGAATACTGGACGACATAAAAATATATATTTTTTAAACAATGTGATCTCAAATTTAAAGACTGCTCCAGATAGCCTGCATTTGCAATGGAATAACTGACAAATCACAAGTGGTTTAGTTGGGGAGGGCTTTGATCATTCAGAAGTAACTAAACTAGCTCCAGAATGCCAAGTATTCGTGTAAATTATGGTTACATGTTATCATTTGCTGTTCTTACATAAGTACTCATGAAAATATGGTATTCTGTAACTCGAATTCCATCCTCCATTTTCCAGACCTCTACTCATGTCTGAGGTAAATCTAGAAATTGTTTTAGTTTTAGGATTGAAACGGTCTATAAACTGTATTTTTGGTCCATGCAGGAAGCTGTCCCTTGTTTCTACATGACATTGCAGTGGTGGTTTCTGTAATTAAAATTTGTTTGCCTCATGTCCCTTCGTCTCATAAACCTTCACTCTACCGATTCAGTTGTGAGCATTCTTTGTTTTTCCTTCTCAGAACCTACTATGAGTTGTTTTACTGAACAAAGGTTATCAACCACACATCTAGTCCTGACATGGAGCTTTTCAGTGTTTGGAGACGTTTCTCAATCTCCTGCTGTGGTAGGAACTCCAGTGGTGAATGGCTTGCGCGCCTGCAGCCAGAGTTGCAGGGAAAGCTCGTACTTACTGCGAGCAGCATGTAATCTTTTTTCTTCCTGGACGTAAAGATAGCTTGAATAAACTGTTCTATTTCATTCTCTTCACTCTTTTTACTGTCTTGCAAAAAAAAAAAAATAATAATAATAATGATAATCGAAGACCACTAATACAATTCCACCTCTCCTTATTAAAATAATTTTTTAAATTTTTGTTTTGCTCTTGTTTGGATGTGGGGTCTCTCTTCTATTTGACTTTTACATTTAGATACAGAGTTTGTAGTACTTCAGAGACATTTCAAGCATGAGAATTTGAGGTTACCTCTCTTTATTTGACGTTTAGGGACTCACGGGAGGGCAGCCTAATTTGTAATGAAGCACCACATTTTGGTGTTAAAAACCTGGTTTGCTTAATAATAGAAGTAATTTCTGTCTGTGGAGGCAACAAATAAAAAAATTAACAGCTTGAATTGAGTAGCCAACAGGAAAGGTTCCTTTCACATTTACATTAAAACTATTCTGTAGTCACTAATGTACCATAATTTAAATTCTTTTCTCAAAGGTATAGATTATAAAGCAGTGCCATTTGTTGCTGTGGTCCTATTCTCAAATGCATGGACAATGTTCTCCCGTTTTTAAAATAATGCTTGTGTCTGGGATGCAAGCTACGCTTATCTTTTAAATACATTTTAAGGTATTTATTAATGAACCAAAGGAAATCAGATGCTTTCTTTAGGCATCAGAATATATAATACAAAGTGATTTGACTATGAATTTTCAATCCACATTTTAATATTAGTGGGATATTGCAAAGACATTCCTTCTAAAGTTTTAATATTCCTTTTATTAAGGGTCTCAGGGAGGGTAAATTAGTCAGCCATATTTATTTTCCAGAGGTTTAAGGAATTGCTGTTTTAACTTTTAAAAAAAAAAAAACTTAAATGCCACCAAACTCCTGTAGGTTGCACTGCTTTTTGAACCAATAAGTGTTGGTATGCACTTTGTTCAGACACACTGTGTACTTTTCAAAACTAGTTTCATGTAAAGTGATTGGACCCCATAGATTAGTGGAAAAAGCTGATTAACCAGCTACTCATAGGCTGCTAATTCATTCATGCCAATGTTTTGGTTTTTCAGTTTTGCCTCCGTGATAAATTAAAGAATGGGGAGGGGTGAAGGAAGGGGAGGATTGCTTTAGAACAAGTGGCATGAAATTACCATCTTCATAGAAACCACAGCTAACAGTGGGAGTTATCTAAGCAATCAGATGTGATAGGGCCAGCCCTTTAGTTGCTGTGGTGTATTCTGTTGGGTAGTGAGGTAGTAGGTACTTTATAGACTTTTAATTTTGGAAATTGATGACATCCCTCAGGCATGTATTCTGGAAATGGAATTCCTGTAACTTCCTGTGTCTGCAGTTTGCCCTACAATTAGTAGGCAGCGTGTAAAAACACTAGTGTAGATTATAAAGATATATATTAAAAGAGGACCAGAAATACTTGGTATTCAGTGGCACAGAAAGCAGGTTAAACAAAAAGCACAGTGTTATGCTTGCAAGTTTCCATTTGTTTTAATACCACGCAATCTTTTACACTCGTGCGTGTGCACGCGCACAGAGCTTACCTGACTTTGCTCTGCTTGAGTCATGCAGTTAAAAAAAAAAAGACATCTTGACACCCACACAATATTCTAATCAAAACCTTTCAGTTTCAATCTGGATATTTAAAAACATTGGCAGAAGCTTCTGTGAGTTTAGTTCCACTAAGATGTTTCACCTGCCTTATCAAGACCATTCTCAGTCTACTTTTTTAAGCTACCGTATCTTAAATTATTGAAAATTTATTAATTGCTGAATATATAATAACCTTTGCTTGTATGTAACCGAAAATGGTTTAAGAGCCAACATTTAGAGTATGACAATGGAGCTGAACAGTTTTTAATGCGCAAGCAGTTCTGTTCTTGTGTATGACTTGTAACCTTAATTTACTGTGTAAAGATGGTTACATTATTTCCTTAGCTTTGTTTGTTGGAGACAAATAGAGAATGCTTGTTAAGTATGTCAAAACAATCTTATCTTGTGAATTTTTGTTAATGTATTATACGAGCTATATTTTTCATTTGCCCAGAAAGACAGCTTGTATAACGCTTTTGGAAGTTTCTGCTCTGTAATGTCTTTAGAGCTGACAGTCTGTTAGGTTTGTTTTTTTTCTTCATGCTAAGGTGTCAGTTGGTGGTTTTGTGAACTGGTCAAAAATTCACAGGTCTTAAATGTTTTGGGGGAAATTTATATTGGACACTGCTCTTTGTCTAGCAAATAAAAGATGTTAATATATTCCTGTTACTGGCATGTGCACGACTATGTTATTAGAAGCCACTTTATCATTTTCCTGCTTTAAATAGAAATGTCTATTTATGAATTCTGCTTGTAGTTTTTTCACAAATAAAATAGTAAAATTTACATTGGAAATCTCTATTTTTGTGTGTATAGATTTTAGCCTTTAGAATAATAGTTAATTTTTAACCTGTGGAATATTTCCAATGTGAATAGGGAGCTCACTTTGTATTTTAGAACTTGTTTATCAGAAGCTGAAGTAGCTGGGTGCATAAGTACATGCCTCAATGATGCAAAAGAAGACATAATTGAGCAAAAGAATCACCAAAATTTGAAAGAAAATGGACTGCCTAAGTGTAACCTTTGAGATAAATTGCAATGATGTAAAGGAAGGAAATGGGATTTAAGGAAAGAAAATGGAGATGATGCTAAAAATTGCTAATTGAGGACTGAAAATCCTCAGAAGACAACCCCTGTTTCTGGCCAACCTGGAGTTAGGTCAACTCTGTCTCAGAGATGTGAATAAAGTGTGTTACTAACCTAAAAGCCACACAAGCTCACTTACTGCCCCATGCTAGGGAGACTCCTGCCTGCTGCTGCAGGTGCTGAGGCACACCAGTCTAGAACCTTCCAAAGAATTAAGAAACCACTTAAAACACGTCAAGATCCATCCCTGATTATTTTGTCCTGGGTCTCCACCTGAACTAGCGCCGGAAGGAAAAGAGTGTAGATAACGCAGGATGTTGAGCTGAAAAATGGGTCTGTTTTGATAAAACAAGTTCTGTTCTTCGTCCTCATTTTTTAATACTGAACATGACCCAAGTTTGGCCCCTCAAAAGTCTTGGAAAGGATCTGGAAGGGTTGAAGGACAGGGATTGGAGGGGGTCTCTGATGTTTCTCATAGGGCATTTTGGATACACATGTGCAATCTGCTAGCCCCGTGCCCCTCTGCTTGCTTTTGTGCCTGAGGAGTTCACTGTGAGGGTCCCCACTGCTGGTGGCACTGGTACCACCCTTTGGCGGAGGATGGGAATTGTCTCCCATACCAGGTGTGGGCCAAAGCAAGCACTTGGCCTTTACAGGGGGAGGCACAAGGAAGAGCAGTTTCTTACCAGTTGTGTGGACGGAAAGGGAGGCAAAAAGGTTTTCTCTAGTCCTCAGCCAAACTCTAGTGTTAACACCAAGTGTCCAGACCCCCTATTGAGAAATCTCATGGATAGAGTGTGACAGGATCATGGAAGCAGCTCTTGCTCAATTATTCTTGATCAAGGGTGGAGTGGCGACTTCAGCCAGCAATCTGAGGCTTGTGCTCTCTGATTTCATAGCCATGCAATGTGGAAATGGAAACCAGCCAGACTCCACCTTGGGCAGTGAAGAGAACTTAAGGGACGTCCACGCCCCTGACCTCCCAGTGGTTCTGGAAGGCCACTCCTAACCTTCAAACCATAGCAAGGAAGGTTAGAGCAATCTTTGTGTTAGGATCAAAACTCCTGAGAAAGTTGTTTGCTAACCACGGAAGGAAGCCCACGGCCTGTCTTTAGGGCTTCTGTCAGGAAAGTACAACGGACATAGACAACTAGATACTGCAGGAGGGCTCTGATTTTCCGAGACAGGATCCTAGGATGTGTCTGGAAGCCTGGGGAGTGAAGGTAGATATGCAGATGTGATGTTCTGCCTGATAGTGCCTCTCTCCAGGCATTAACTACAAGGCTGGGTGGGGGCTCACTACAAGGCATCCAGTCCCTAAGCATTTATACAGTCCCAATTGTGCATCAGTGCAGTGCTGGTTATAACAGGGAAGAATTTGTGGAGGGGAGGGCACAGGCTGAAATTGACCCATTTCTACCCGTGCTCTTGACCTAGACCTGGAGTGACGCTGACCCCAACTGTCCCCCTACCCACCTCCAGCTTGTGCCAGACATCACTAATCAGTCACAGTGCTTCTTTCCAGCTGAATCCAGACTCAGAATCCTCATTAGAGCTCATTGTTAGCATGTCTTCCTGAAGTGCAACCCATTTGCCAGTCCTTCCCTGGACGAAACCCACCCCAAAGAACTGGGAAACTCTTCAAGGCCGTTTTTAATCAACGCTTCAATTGTGGAACTGCATGAATCCAAGAAGGCCAGCTGAAAGGCTTGGAGGAGTCAGGAAGGAAGAAAACTAAATATCCAGCACCCAACTCTTCAAAGAGTTCAACTTCCAGTTGAAAACAGGGACAGACCAGGGGATTCTTAGGGAGGCCAGTATTGAGCACTGTAACTTTAAATGCAGTTCTGAACCCCAGACCTGAAGGCCTGCCAGTGTCTTATCCTACAGGCCAGACCAGGAGCTACTTGCCCAAGTTGTCCCACTGGTTCTGTCAACCCGGGGCTCTCAAATAGCAGAGTAGAACACCGCACGGATATGATTCCTGGAAACCACAGAACTAGGCGAGACTCTTACCTCTGACTGCCTGGGTGTCCTTGGGCAAGTCAGCCAACTGGGCCATTTCCCTCAGTTCTCAAATAGGGATTAGAGGTGTATGCGCTCCTGCTGTGTTCTCTGCTGTAAGGAATCATGGCGCAGTGCCGCCAGAGGTGGGTTGTGTGTTACCATGTTTTTAATAACGGGGAGCAAAAACTTTTTCTGAACTTTCATTCTGGTGCTTCACTGATGACATCGGAAACGAAGAGAATTTGTTTTGTGATTTATTGTGTTTTCAAGTTTTAATTCATGAATTGTCCTGTACTAAAACAAAGAGAGCAAAGTTGGTTAAAGCCTGCATGTAAATAAAGTCCAGTGGGATTTTTGACACCTGCTTGATGTTTCTGTGTCTACAAATAGTGTTGTAATGGATACGACCTTTCATCATTAAACATTTGATTTTTTAAAAATGACGTTTACTGTCCTGTTGTTATTGAAAAGGTAAAAGTTAAAAGTTGATGGGAGAAGTAGAGACATGCATGGTACCTGCCGTGATCACACAGTAGAAGCTTACTAAGCATTAGTTCCTGGGTTGTGCATAAATATATGTATATGTACATACATGTATATGTTCTTGAGAATGGGATTTTTTTTCATTGGTGCATAAATGCCACAGGCTTTTTGCACAGAGAAGTTTGAGCTACAAACCCTTAGATCTGCCACAAATACACTTATGGAGTGAATTCTAGATGAGAATCATTTTTTCCAGCCTGAGTAATTCAACCATCACAGCAGCCTCAGAATGAGGAGCGCTCGGTGTCTGGGAACCAGGCAGATTTATAAATTGTATTCATTGCCTCTTCACATTAAGAGGAATTTGTACCCGTTTGGAGAAGTCTCCAATAAAGTTATCTTATTGGTTGGAATTATAGCAATCTAGAAAATGTGTGAATTCAAGGCATTCCCAAGAGGCAAAAACCTCTAATAAATTATACTGTGAATTTTCAAGCAACTCCTGCTTGTAGAAATCATCCTGACAATGCACACGAAGGCAGCAAACAAATAGGGGAATAAGAGGGAGAATTACAAGTGGCTTCCATCCATCTTAGAACAATCAGCGGCCTCCGGCGCTGTTAATGCTGTTAATCGTGTCGTGTCGTGGTGTTGCGTGTGGCCTGTGCTGGCCGGCAAGATGGGGACAACTTTGGTGGGCTGCTGAGCAGAGGCAGGAATGCCAACACCCTGGCTGGGCTCACCCCTCTTCTGCAGAGGTTGATAAATCCCGAGGGGGGGCTTAGGCCCAGTTGAGACTGAGTGAACTGGAAATGGAGACACACGTGAGTAGAAGTGGTGGGAACAACAGTTCACTCTACAAGCTTTGTTTATGTTCGCAGCCCTCTGACAGTTATTCATTAGTGGTTTGTTTTTTGCTTTTTTGTTTTTCATTTTTTTTGAGATGGAGTTTTGCTCTTGCTGCCCAGGCTGGAGTGCAATGGTGCAATCTTGGCTCAGTGCAACCTCTACCTCCGGGGTACAAGGGATTCTCCTGCCTCAGCCCTCCAAGTGGCTGGGATTAAAGGTATGTGCCACCATGCCCAGCTAATTTTTTGGATTTAATAGAGACAGGGTTTCACCATGTTGGGCAGGCTGGTCTCAAACTCCTGACCTCAAGTGATCCTCTCGCCTCAGCCTCCCAAAGTGCTGGGATTACAGGCGTGAGCCACCATGCCTGGTCAGTTATTCATTAGTTCTACGCAACATGGATTGGTATCATCATTGCAAAACTTACTGAAATAGAATGGCACATTTTATTGGTACTGTTTTAATGCCTTATGTAAACACGTTTAATCTTCACAGTGACTCTATTGAATATAGCAGGGGTTGGCAACTACAGCCCATGGGCCTAATCCATCCCTTTGCCTGTCTTTGCACAGCCCTCAAGCTAAGAATTACTTTTACATTTTTTTAATGGTTGAAAAAAATATTTAAATAATAATAATTTAGGCTGGGTGCAGTGGCTCACACCTGTAATGTCAACACTTTGGGAGGCTGAGACAGGTGGATCTCTTGAGGTCAGGAGTTCAAGACCAGCCTGGCCAACATGGTGAAACCCCATCTCTACTAAAAAAACAAAAAATTAGTTGGGCATGGTGGCGTGCACCTGTAATCCCAACTACTCAGGAGGCTGAGGCAGGCGGATCACTTGAACCCAGGAGGCAGACATTGTGGTGAGCCAAGATCATGCCATTGCACTCCAGCCTGGCGGCAGAGCGAGACTCCATCTCAAAAAATAAATGAAATAAATAATCTTAATGATTATTGAATGATTTTTGAAGAATAATTGTGATGTGAAAATTATATGAAATTCAAATTTTAGTGTCTGTAAATAAAGTTTTATTGGAACACAGCACAATTATTCATTTATGTATTGTCTATGACTGGCTGTTTTCCCCACCACGACAGCAGAGTGGAGTCATTGCAACAGAGACTGTGCGGCCCAGAGCCTAAAGTATTTACACTCTGGCCCTTTCTAGAAAAAGTGTGCTAACCTCTGCAATACACTCCCATCTTAGTCACATTCTGTGAGGTAAGCACTGATACAGCCCTCCATGTCTGGAGACTCAGTAAGAACTCAATAAATAGTTGTGGAATGCAGGAATCCTAACTCCCTGCTTTACAAATGAGGATGCTTGGGCACAGGAAGGTTACCTAGCTAGTGAGTGGGGAAGTCAAGGTTTGAATCAAGGCTGTCTAATGTAGAGCCCTGGCTTTTAGTTTTCAAGAGACTGAATGCACAGCTTGCCCCAAAGCGTGTTCCTTGAAACATCAAGTAGACCAGATGCCTAGCTTTGGTCAAATGTGTTTGGCAATGACTGTTTGACATAGACGCCTTCTTGAAGTTTCACAGTGATCATTAGCGTATCAAAGGCTCTGAGAAGTGCTGCAGGAAAGAGACCCATTTAACTTTCTTTACTATGGTGTTTTAAAAACTTAAAAATCGGCCGGGTGCGGTGGCTCAAGCCTGTAATCCCAGCACTTTGGGAGGCTGAGACGGGCGGATCACAAGGTCAGGAGATCGAGACCATCTTGGCTAACACGGTGAAACCCTGTCTCTACTAAAATACAAAAAACAAAACAAAAAAAAAAACAAAACTAGCCGGGCGAGGTGGCGGGCGCCTGTAGTCCCAGCTACTCCGGAGGCTGAGGCAGGAGAATGGCGTGAACCCGGGAGGCGGAGCTTGCAGTGAGCTGAGATCCGGCCACTGCACTCCAGCCCGGGAGACAAAGCAAGACTCCATCTCAAAAAAAAAAAAAAAAAAAAAAAAAAACTTAAAAATTTTGACCTACCTTCCACCAACTTATATAGCTTAGGTGAAAGCTTAAGTGAACAGAGCGAGGGACTTGCAGGTAAGACATACTAGGTACAAATTGCATCTGTGACCTTGAGCGCATCATTAAACCTCTCTGAACCTCCATTTCTTTCTCTGTAGAATGGTAAGACAGTTGTAAGGATTTAGTGAGCTGATGAGGTCCTGGCTCCTGGTAGATGCCCAGAAAATGACAGTTCCCTGCTCCACTTGGGTACTAACTCAGATGTCCTGCAACCTGCTATTTCCCACCGTAGGGGCCACATTGGAACCACTGTAGCTTTGCAAAGTGACAGCTCATTTCATGTTCAGGTGCCTAGTGGTTACAGATAGGACCATTCAGAGCCATCAAATGCAATTCCAACTGCAGAAGAGGGAAGGTTCTGGCATCGTAACTGCAGACCGGAAAATGCTCCCGGAGCATCTGCATGCCAACAGCATGGCCCGGCCCAGCACCGTGGCAGGGAGCCGCACTCCCCGCCTTGTGGGTTTCTCGTCCATCATTTTCTGGGAGAGATCTAACAGTGTACTCTGGCTGTCAGTAGCGCTCTTGAATCCGCTCTCATCTTAGTCACACTCCTGCTTAAGTGAGTCGTTCTTGACTCCCTGGACACCAGAAGCCTTTCTTCCTGACAGCAGGTGAGAGGCTGGCAGCCTCTTGACGTGACCATTCACTTCAGTGCTTTCGAAAATCCCCGGCTGCCCCGCGACCCAGACATCTGAAGATTTTGCTTAATAGACTCTGCTGCCAGAAGGTGTGTTGGGACTTGGCGAGCCCAGCCTTGGACTTACTCTGCCTGAGCCAGGGTAATTCCCTCATCAGTGCCTATGCTTGCCTTCCTGGAAAAGGCTGGCCTTCCCCAGGGGGAAGAGAGGGAAGGTGGCATACCACCTGGCACACAGCAGGAGCTCAGTAGATGATCTCACTACCCAAATTATGGAGTTTGGTGAAATGCAAATTCAACATGTATTCTAAGAACAAAAGGGAAGAACTCAGAAATTTCCTGTTCTTAGTATACTCTTCTGCCCTGATGGCACTTTGGCTGGAAAGTTTGAAAAAGCCTGCTACCTTCCTACCTCCCACCCCACAGAGTGCCTAGTTTGGGGAGGGTTGGAAGGAGGGGGAGGTATGTATTTGACAAAGTATGAGTTCCCAGGCCCTCCCATGAGCAGGTGTTTTTGTTTGTTTGTTCCAGATTCCATGTGCATTTGCTAGTCTCTGGCAGCTGGCAGATCGAGCCAGCGGCTGTCTCTCACACATACTCCTGAAGGCCTCTCAAAAGCATGAAAATTAATCATCCCAGCACCCCAAAAAGCCAATGGAAGACCAGCACTGACTCTGTTGTCGTTTTTGTTGTGTTTTGTTTTTGAGACAGAGTTTCGCTCTTATTGCCTAGGTTGGAGTGCAATGGTACGATCTTGGCTTACTGCAACCTCTACCTCCGGCTTCAAATGATTCTCCTGCCTCAGCCTCCCGAGTAGCTGGGATTACAGCTGTAAGCCGTCACGCCTGGCTAATACGCCCGGCTAATTTTTTGTATTTTTAGTAGAGACAGGGTTTCACCATGTTGGCCAAGCTGGTCTTGAACTCCTGACCTGAGGTGATCTACCCGCCTCGGCCTCCCAAAGTGCTGCAATTATAGGCATGAGCCACCGCGCCCAGCCTCTGCTGTTGTTTGGATCAAAGGACACAGTTGCAAGACAGTGACCTGGTCAATACCCTCACCCCCTTCTCCAGCTCCTCCCTGTCCTGCCTCACCACCCTCTTGGGGAACAGGTGCTCCCATTCCAGGGCCACCCATCCTGCTGGGAGTTTGTATCCTAAGCAGCAGCAGGCCCTTCGGGAGGAGGGGAGCCAAGATGGCAGTCAGCCTTCCACTGTCGCTTTGAAAGGTGTAACATTTTATTCCCTGAGTTTTGTATGCCTCTGCTTGGCTGCTTTTCTCTTAGTGCACAGCCATGCTGAAAAGCAGGTTGGTCTGATGAGAAGGGCTTGTATTTGAATATAAAAGCAATGACATCTCTCAATTACTACATGGTAGAGAATTTAAATTGCTTCTCAATCTCCTTTCTTCCCTTTCTTTCTTTCTTTTTTTTTTTTTTCGACGAAGTCTAGCTCTTGTCACCCAGGCTGGAGTGCAATGACATGATCTCAGCTCACTGCAACTTCCGCCTCCCAGGTTCAAGCAATTCTCCTGCCTCAGCCTCCTGAGTAGCTGGGATTACAGGTGCCTGCCACCACGCCCGGCTAATTTTTGTATTTTTAGTAGAGATGGGGTTTCACCATGTTGGCCAGCCAGTCTCAAACCCCTGACCTGAGGCAATCCCCCTGCCTCGGACTCCCAAAGTGCTGGGATTACAGGTGTGAGCCACTGCGCCTCGTCTTTTCTTCCCGTCCTTTTTCATAATGGAATCCCAGTGATTAGCCGGGCTGATTGCCTTCTGGGATGAAGACAACAGTTCCCAGCCTCTCTTGTAGCTAAGCATGGCCATGTGACCATTTCTAGCCAATGTGAAGCAAGCTGAAGTGCCATGTGTCTCTTCTGGGAAGTGTTCTCAAATGATGGGGGTGGAAGTGGAGAAACAAGCATCCTCTAGCTTTCTAGCTTGGAACTTGAATGTGATGCCTGGAACTCTATCAGTGATCTTAGACCATAAGGGGAACATTAAGGATGGAAGCCACATATTAAGTATGGCAAGAGCTGAATGACAGAAGCCCGGGTCCCAGGTGAACCACAAAGTTGCTGTTCCAGGTCAGCCCTCTCTAGCATTTGACCTCTTACAGATGATGTAAATAAACTTCTCTTTTATTTAAGCCACTATTACTTTTGAGTTTTCTTTCTGTTATATGTAGATGAAGTTGGTATTAACTGATTTTTAAAATTTCTAGTAAAACTGATGCTCCCCTCCCCCCAGAAGAAATAGGCCACATTTCTCCTGAAGCCTCCTGTAGCCCTGGGTTTGAGTAGCTTGGAACTATGGACAATGCAAGGGTTTAAGGTCAGTGGATTTTGGGTCCAAATCCACCTGTCACTTAATAACTAGATGACCTTGAGGATTTTTCCTATACAACCAGGTCATATTAATCCTTTGTTTCATAGGGCTGCTGTGTTTAATCCAATACATATTTCTTGACTGCCTGCTTTGTACTAATTACCATATTGATCCAGAGCTGAATAATACAGTCCCTGTCTTCTAGCGGAAATTGTCTTAAGTGTTAAGTTAGGTTTCAGCCGACTTAGTCTCTGCTGCCGGGAGTTTTTGAAGATGAGACTGAAGTTAGATCTTAAATGAAGGATTCATGAATGGCTTCAGAGGGTCTGTGACACAAGTTCCTTCTTGAAAATTTTCTCAAAAATATGTGTGTGTGTGTGTGTGATGGCAAATGTGCATTTTTATTGGAGGCAGGGTTTGTAATTTTTTTTTTTTTAAGACAGAGTCTCTCTCTGTTGCCCAGGCTGGAGTGCAATGGCGTGACCTCTGCCTCCTGGGTTCAAACGATTCTCCTGCCTCACCCTCCCAAGTAGCTGGGATTATAGACGCCTGCCACCATGCCTTGCTAATTTTTGTATTTTTAGTGGAGATGGGGTTTCACCATGTTGGCCAGGCTGGTCTCACACTTCTGACTTCAAGTGATCTGCCTGCCTTGGCCTCCCAGTGCTGGAATTACAGACGTGAGCCACCGTGCCTGGCCAGGTTTGTAATTTTTATTAGAGTCTAGAATGCTTCCATGGTCTTAAGTGGAAGTGCTACTGCGAGCTAAAAAGGATCCAGATAATCTTGGTATGGCTCTCACTTCTCTTCTGCTAAATGGCTTCTTCCTTAAAAAAGAATCTGTATAATGCAGAGAATGTGAGGGCCACATAAGTTAATGGGGCACTGTTGGGCTGCTTCGAATGGAAGATATGCCCACCAGAATCAATCAGCTGAGGCTGTGTTTTGCTACTGTAACAAATGACCTCAAATCTCCAAGGCTAACAACAAAGGCTTGTTTCTCACCCATACCAGTGTATCTCTGCATTACTCTGGAACCCAAGCTGATGGAGCAGCCTCTCTCTGGGATATTATTGTCAACCTTGAGGCAGAAGGGATAGCAAACCATGCACTGGCTCTTCAACCTCTGTTTAGAGGCGACACGCATCACTTTTGCTCACATTTTACTAGCCTAAGAAGTACATGATCACTCCTGACCACAGAAGACTGGGATGTATAATCATCCCACGAGGAGGGTGCCAGAGGGAGAGGAAACACACATTCTGAGCATTAATCGATTTACCACATGATTTTATTGCGATACAAGAACACAAACAGAAATTGATCAAAAACGAGCAGGAATTAAACCGAACCCAGCTTCCTCAGTTGCACTCTACTCAACCCTCTGCAGCCAAGGAGACACGCTCAACAGAAAAACCTGCTTTTCCATTCTTGCCACATTGTTAAAATTGGAAGAAAAGCAAAACCAGGTAGAGGCACTTGGACTCTGGGAGTCTTTGTGATGGGCAAAAGAGAAGACTAGTAAAATGGGTGTGTTTAACAAATGTCTACAATTAACCAAACTTGGGGCCTGCCTCTTTATGCCCCCAGTATTGGCCTTTATATCAGGATGATTTTAACACATAGTTCATGCTCCCTGGATGTACCTTGCTTAACATACTCATAATTTAGAGAATTTCCTAGATCTACACAGCATGCTAAGTGTAATGGATTGGATTGTGTCCTTGCCACCCCAGCTACCACCACCAAATTCATATGTTGAGGCCCTAACCCTGTATTTGGAGACAGAGCCTTTAAAGAAGTGATCAAGGTTAAATGAAGTTACAAGGGCACGGCCCTAACCTAATAGGACTGGTAAGAAGAGGAAGATACACAGAGGAATGGCCATGTGAGGACACAGCATGAAGGCAACGATCTGAAAGCCAGGGAGAGAGGCCTCAGGAGGGACCAGCCCTGCTGGCACCTTGATCTTAGACAATCAGCCTCCAGAACAGTGAGAAATAAATGTCTGTTGTTTAAGCCACCTAGTCTTTGGTATTTTGTTATGACAGCCCAAGCATCGCAATACATTAAGAAAAACATGCTGGGTGCAGTGGCTCACACCTGTAATCTCAGTACTTTGGGAGGCTGAGGTGGGAATACTGCTCGAGCCGAGCCTGAACAACATAGTGGGACCCCCATCTCTGCAAAAAGAATTAAAAAATTAGTCACGCATGGTGGAGTGCACATGTAGTCCCAGCTACTCAGGAGGCTGAGGTGGGAGGATCACTTGAGCCCAGGGGGTAGAGGCTGAAGTGAGCTGAGATTGCGTCACTGTACTCCAGCCTTGGTAACAGCGAGACCCTGTCTCAAAATAAAAGAAAGAAAGAAAAAGGAAAATAGCAGTCCCAATCCCCAGCCCTACCCTCTTCCCTTCTCCCCTTCTTCAGAGGAAACATTTTCTGTTGTGTATCATTATTTCTTTGGTACTTCTTTCCACATCTCTTAAGAATCATGCCTAGAGCTCCTTGCTGTGTTTTCCATCTTAAGTGTTTTCTCTTGACTTTCCACTACGGAAGATGAGATTTTAGCCCTTATTCCTTCTGTCCATCCTCATCCCATGTAAGCAGACTTTTCTCTCACTCCCTGCCCAACTCTCAATATTATTATACTGTATTTGGCTAAATCAATAGTCACTATTTCTATTGTTTTGGCTTTATTAATGCGCATCATCATAGTGGTGTTTTATGGTAAAACTATGATATTAAGGTAAAACCTTTCCTACACAATTTTTTGCTTTCCTAGAGTTTATGATTTTTTTTTGTTTGCTTCTTTATCATCAGTTCTACCACAAACATGGGCAGGGTGAGTTGGAGTCCTGGTTGGATGTAGCATTTCACACAGATGTTTTAATCCAAGGGTTTGTAAATGAAGGGGCTGTTGAGAGAGGTGTGGACGAGGATGGAGAGGCACCCCAGGACTTCAGCAACAGTAGGATGCTGTTGACAGTGCCAGGCCTGAAGGGCAAGGGAAGGAAATAGTGTTACTGGAGCCTAGGAGATTGAGCTGTGGAGGGGATGCCTGTAGGAGCTGTGTTTGGGGAGGGATGACATAGCCACTGCTGAAATGGTGGTTTATCAGTCTGCTCCCATACTGCTGTAAGGACCTACCTGAGATTGGGTAATTTATAAGGAAAAGAGTTTTAATTGGCTCTCAATTCTGTATGCTGTACAGGAAGCATGACTGGGGAGACCTCAGGAAACTTGCAATCATGGCGGAAGGTGAAGAGGAAGGAGGCACATCTCACCATGGCAGAGCAGAAGGAAGAGAATGAAGGAGGAGGTGCTACACACCTTTAAACCACCAGTTCTCATAAGAACTCACACACTATCACAAGAACAGCAAGGAGGATGTCCACCCCGATGATCCAGTCACCTCCCATCAGGCCCCTCCTCCAACATTCGGGATTGCAATTTGACATGAGATTTGGGTGGGGACACAAATCCAAACCTTACCAGGTGGCATCAAAGCAGTCAGGGAGAGGCATGGAATACACTTGGCCTCTCTCTTTTCTTCTGCTCCCATGTCTTCCCAGTGCCTCCCATTAGCCAAACTCAATCAGAACCCAGGTGGGGGAGCCAGGAGTTTCAATCCGCAGAGACAGCCTCCTGGAGGCTGCCGGCCAAAGAAAGGCAGAAAATGAATGAGGTGGGCCATGGTGGAGACTCCCAGCACATTCATCCAGTAGTCTCATTCCTTCTCAGCAGATTCACAGGCTTCAGGTATTATAACAGTTTCAGCTTTTGGAGACATGTCTCCCAGAGCAGAGCCTCCTGACTTGCTCCATCCAGGCTGGGGGGCCCTGCTCTCACAGCGGGATCTCCTTGACCGTCATCCTGGGACTCCCTTCCTTCTCTTCAGTGTTGTATGTCCTACTTCCTGCAGGCTTTGTCTTTCTCCTTCTTTGCTTACTCCCTCATTTTTGTGGAGCTCATCATGCAGTAGCTTCCTGAGAAAGGATATGTGTGTGGGAGGTACATTCTTTGAGACCTTTCAAGATTAATAATGTCTTTATTCTTCCTTTACATTTGCTTGATAGCTTGACTGGCATAATCTCCCAGGAGGAAGTGGTTTTCCTTCCTCACAGCTGGTGACACTGATGAGAAAATCAAAGCCCTCTGATTTCCAGAGAGAAACTTAAAGAATCTTCTCTGCATCTTCAGTATACTGAGGTTTCATGACTATGCGCTTTGGTGTGGGTCTCTTTTCACCACTGTGCCAAATACCCAATGGGACCTTTCAGTCCCAGTGTTGGGAAATTTCCTTGAAATATTTCACTAATGACTTCCTTCTCTTCATTTTTTTTTCTGTTTTCTTCCTAAACCTCCAGCTATTCAGGTATTGGATCTCCTCTAATTTTCTTGCAATTTCTGTCTTGTCTTGTGTTGTCTTGTGTATCTCTTTATGCTTTTGTTCTTCTTGGAAGGACATGCCCCTCATGTTATGCAGGGGTTGCATTGTGTCTCTCCAGAAGATGATGAAGTCCTAACCCCCATTGCCTGTGAATGTGACCTTATTTGAAAATAGGGTCTTTGCAGATGATCAGGTTAAGATGAGATCATTATTAGGGCAGGTCCCTAATCCAATATGACTGTATCCTTATACAAAGGGAAAATTTGGGTATGGAGACAGACACACACACAGGGAGAACACCATATAAAGACAAATCTGGCAATAAATCTACAAGCCAGTGAATGCCCAAGAGTGCCTGCAACCCACCAGGAACTAAGAGAGGGGCAGGGCACAGATGGGCTCTCACAGCCCCAGGAGGAACCAAACCAACACTGCCGATTTTCACTTCTGGGCTTCAGAAAAGTGAGATGATATATTTCTGTTGTTTAAACCACTCAGTTTGTGGTACCTTGTATTAAGCTTAGCCTCTACTTTAGCCCAAAGCTGCCTCCTTACATATTTCAAGTTCAACCTAGAGGTTTCTCTGCACACAGTGAACGGTAACCCAACTGGATGTGGAAACAGACTGTAACCTACTCTTGTACCAATCACAGAATTTTAGCCAATCACAGGCTGCCAGCTGTTCAAACCGTGTTCAAATAAGGCAAACACCCAGGTGTAGCCAATTCAGCTGTTTCTGTGCCTCACTTCCATTTCGTGTACCTCACTTTCCTTTTTCTCTCCATAAATATTACCCCACCATGTGGCAGCCCTGGAGTCTCTCTGAACATGTTCTGGTTCAAGGAGCTGCCCAATTCTCAAATCGTTCTTTATGCAATTAAACTCCATTAAATTTAATTTATCTGAAATTTTTCTTTTCACATGTGTTGTGGCAGCCCTAGCAAACTAATATACTCCATCGTTGCCTCTAGTTCTTACTGTTAAGTTCTTCATTTCTTCCATCATGTTTCTAATTTCCAAGAGCCATTCATTTGTACATATCATTTTGGTCACCTCTACTTCTCTCTCTCGCTCTTTCTCTCTCTTTTTGTTTTTGTTATTTTTAAATTAGAGATGGGGTTTTACCATATTGGCCAGGCTGGTCTCGATCTCCTGACCTCAAGTGATCCACCCGCCTTGGCCTCCCAAAGTGCTGGGATTACAGGGGTGAGCCACCGCTCTCGGCCCTGTTACATCCTCTTCTTATTTCATGCCTGCAATATATTCTTTCATTTCTCTGAGAAAATTAATGATGCATATATTCAAAGCTTTCTTTTCCCAGATTAGTCTCTGTTGTCAAGTTCCTTGTTTCATGTCTGTCCTGTTAGAGGATTTTCTGAGGTGTGTCTAAAACTCCTAAATTTCTTATTTAACGGTGGAGGAGAGCCGGGCACAGTGGCTCATGCCTGTAATCCCAGCACTTTGGGAGGTGAAAATGGGAGGATTGCTTGAGGCTAGGAGTTCGAGACTACTCTGGGCAACATAGTGAGAGCTTGTCTCTACAAAAAATTTAAAAATTAGTTGGGTGTGGTGGTGCATGCTGGTAGTCCCAGCTACTCAGAAAGTTGAGGTGAGAGCATTGCTTTAGCCTGGGTAGTCGAGGCTGCAGTGAGCTCTGATGGCACCACTGCACTCCAGCCTGGGCCACAGAATGAGACACTGTCTCAAAAAAAGAAAAAGAAAAGAAAGAAGTGTGGAGGACAATAAAGGTGAAAACACCAACCCAAGAGCAGAGGGCATTAAACTTAGAGGGATGTGATTGGCTCTGTTTGGGGGAAATCCAAATATAAAAGTCTTTAGGTCTTCCCCCTTGGCCTAGTCAGCCCTTCCAGTCTTCTGCCTAGACAGCAGTCTGGAGTCTCAGTCTTCATTATGTAAAGTCACACATCCTGCCCTGGGGACCTCTGTGTCACCCTCTCCAGAGGGCAAAGCCCCACCTAGAGTGGATTGGGGAGGACAGTGTTCTGCAGCCTGGAGTGAGGGCCGGGACTAAGGAGCAGATCTGGGAAACCATCTACTCCTTTAACAGCTTTAACCCACTCCTTATTTAGTCCTCCCCACCCTTCACCTCCACTTCTGGAATTATAAGAGCAACAAATTTCTGAGCTCTGGAGGATTCCATTGGTTCTTGGATTTTACAACTTGGCTTAGGATTTGGCTTTCTCAAGGTAGTGCCTGCCTACCCATCTATTTTCAGCTTAAAATATTTTCTCGTTGTCTCCTCTCCATTCTCCCAGTCCTGTGCGGCTTTTGTTTGTTTGTTTGTTTTCGGTAAAGAAAATATAAATCCTTTACTCTAGTTTAAGTGGTTCTAAGAGGGAACAAAATGACCTGTGTTCAAGGGTCCACCCTTACCTGCAAGTCCTAAAGTCTCTTTTTAAAACTCACGTTCACTTTTATGATAAAAAACACTTAACAAATGAGGACTAGAAGGAAACTTTCTTAATGTGATAAAGGGCACCTATGAAAAACCTACAGCTGGCATCCCACTTAGGGATGAAAGACTGAATGCTTTCCCCTGAGATCAGGAATGAAATAAGACAAGAAGTGCTCTTGCCATTTCTGTGCAACATTGTACTGGGACTCCTAGCGAGGAATCCAGGAATTAGGCTTAAAAATGACATTAAAGGCATACAGATGGAAAGGAAGAGGTAAAATTATTTCTATTTGCAGATGACATAAGCTTGTATATGGAATATCCTAAGCAGTCTGCTAAATACCTATTATAGCTAATGAACAAGTTCTGCAAGGTTGTAAGATAAAAGACCAATATACAAAAATCACTTGTATTTCTATACACTTGCAGTGAACAATCTGAAAATGAAATTAAGAAAACAATTCCATTTTACAATAGCATCAGAAAGAACAAAATACTGAAGAATTAGTTGAACAAGGAAGTGCAAAACCTCCTTTGTGTGGGTCTGTTTTTGGACTCCTTACTCTCTCTATCTGATACATGAATCATTCCCTTCACCAATGTCACATCATTTTGATTATCTTCCTCCAATTTTACTCTTCTTTGCAAAAATTGTTCTGATTATTCTAGTGTCTTTGCCTTTCTATACAAATTTTAGAATTAACTTGTCTACATCAGCAACAACAGAAATCCTGCTGGAATTGTGTTAAATCTATTCATCAATTTGGGGAATGTTGACAACTTTACTCTGTACAATCTTCTGATCCATGAACATAGTATGTCTCTCCATTGCTTTAGGTCTTTGATTTCTTTCATCAGTGTTTGTAGTTTTCAGCATACAGATCTTATATGTATATATTGTTATTTTTATAAATACATGTATAATACATATTATTTTATAAATGAAATAAATTCAGGTTGAGTATCCCTTAAAATATAAAATAAAATAAAATTTAAAAGTGCAAAACCTATGCTTTGAAAACTATATAACATTGTTGAAAGAAATTTTTAAAAGACCTAAATAAGTAGAAAGACACCCCATGTTCACCAACCAAAAGATTTAATATTTGTAAGATGGCAGGACTTCTCTGAATTGCTCTACAGACTTAACACAGTCCCTATTCACTGACTTCTTTGCAGAAATTGATAAGCTGATCCCAACAGTCATAAGAAAGTACAAGGGACTCAGAATAGCCAAAACAATCTTAAAAAGAAAAAACAAGAACAAAAAGAAAATTAAGGGGCTCACACTTTCTGATTTGAAAACTTAGTGCAAAGCAACAGTAAACAAGGCAGTCTTGGTACTGACATAGACATATAGATCAATGGAATAGAATTGAGAGTCCGGAAATAAATTCTTACGTTTATGGTCAATTGATTTTTCATGAGGTTACCAAAACAGTGCAATAGGGAAAGAATAATATTTTCCACAAACGTTGCTGGGACAATTGAGTATCCACATGCAAAAGAAGAAAGACAGATCTCTATTTCACATGGTATAAAATATTAACTCAAAATGGATCAAGATCCTAAATGTAAGAGCTAAAACTATAAAACTCTCAGAACAACCTGGGCAGCATAGGGAGGCCCCATCTCTACAAAAAGTAAAAATAAATGAATTAGCCAGGTGTGGTGATGCACACCAGTGGTCCCAGCTACTTGGGAGGCTGAGGTGGGAGGATCACTTAAGCCCAGGCAGTTGAGGCTGCAGTGAGCTGCGATCATACCATTGAACTCCAGCCTGTGTGACAGAGTGAAGACCCTGTCAAAAAGGAGTTGGGGGGGGGGGACAAAAAACACCTCTTAGAAGAAAACAATGATAAATCTTCATGGCCTTAGATTGGTTTTTTTTACATTGTACCAAAACAAAAGCAACTAAATAAACATTGATAAATTGGACTCCACTAAAATGTAAAACTTTTGTGTTTTAAAGGATGCAATCAAGAAACTGAAAAGATAACTCATGAAATGGGAAAAAATAGTTGCAAATCACATGATAAGGGACTTGCTTATAGAACATATAAAGAACTCTTACAATTCAATAATAAAAAGACAATCTAATTAGATGGGCCAGACAATCTAATTAGTGTTATGCACCTGTAGTCCCAGGTACTTGGGAGGCTGAGGTGGGAGGATGACTTTAGGCCAGGAGTTCAAAGCTGTATCGCTTCTGCACTCTAGCCTAGGCAACAGAGTGAGACCCTGTCTCAAAAAAACAAAAAACAAAAAGACATTGTAATTAAAAATTGAACCAAAGACCTGAACAGACAATTCTCTAAAAAATTACAAACAAATGGCCAATAAGCACATGAAAAGATGCCCAACCTCATTAGCTATTCAGGAAATGCAAAAGACAGATAATAATAACAATAACCAGTGTTGCTGAAGATGTAGAGAAACTGGAACCATCATACATTGCTGGTGAGAACGTAAAATGGTGCAGCCACTTTGGAAAATAGTCTGGAAGTTTCTCAAAATGTTAAACATAGACTTACCAAGGAACCCAGAAATTTCTGGGTGTATATAACCAAGGAATAAAAACACGAAAACTTGCACACAAATATTCACGGCAGAATTATTCATAATAGCCAAAAAGTGAAAACAACTCACATATCCCTCAACTGATGAATGGATACATTCAATGTAATGTTTCATATAAATTCCAATGTTGGGAATAAAAAGAAGCAAAGTACTGACACATGCCTCAACATGATGAACCTTGAAAACATTCTAAGTAAAAGAATCCAGACACACAGCTCACATACTGCATGATTCTATCGACATGAAATGTCCAGAACAGGCAAATCTGTAGAGACAGAAAGTAGACTAGTGGTAGTTTAGGGTTGGGGAGGGATTTGGAGAGAAACATAGAGTTACTGCTAACGGGCACACAGTGCTTTTGCGGAGGGTGATGAAAATGTTCTGAAATTGATTTTGGTGATGGTTGTATATTCTGCCATGAATATACAAAAATAATTGACTTGTCCACTTTAAATGGTTGAATTGCATTGTATGTGAATCATACATATATTAGTCTTTTTTTTAATTAAAATTTTTCCCTTTTGCTATGGTGCTGATGTTATTTTTTAAGCCTAATTTTAACTGTCTTGGCTTCTGTGTTCCGACTACAGCCCTTTATGTTAGCTTTTTTTTTTTTTTTTTAAACCTAATTTTATTTTTTTTGGTTTTGTGTTCCCCCCAAAGCCCTTTTTTTTTTTTTTTTTTTTTTTTTTTTTTTTTTTTTTTTTTTTTGAGACAGAGTCTCGCTCTGTAGCCCAGGCTGGAGTGCAGTGGCTCAATCTTGGCTCACGACAAGCTCTGCGTCCTGGGTTCATGCCATTCTCCTGCCTCGACCTCCTGAGTAGCTGGGACTACAGGTGTCTGCCGCCACGCCTGGCTAATTCTTTTATTTTATTTTATTTTAGTAGAGACGAGCTTTCAGTTAGCCAGAATGGTCTCGATAACCTGACCTCATGATCCGCCCGCCTCGGTCTCCCAAAGTGCTGGGATTACAGGCGTGAGCCACCGCGCCCGTCCTCCTTTATGTTAGTTTTTGAAGTAGTTGGGCTATGCATTAAAATTAGTATAATGGCACTATAGATTTAGAAGGAGGATTATGGACAGTGAGTCAGGTGGACCTGAGTGAATTCTGGCACATCTGCCTCTTGTTTGGTCTATAGTTTTAGACAAGTAACTTAACTTCTTTGGGCCTCATAGTTTCATAGTCTGCAGAATGAAATTACTAATAGAACCACAGGAAGGGGTTTTGTGTTTATAGGAGCAATGTGCTAAACGGACTATGGGAAACACTAAGACGCTTTTAGCCTATCTTCCACCCAGGAAGAACATGTTAGAAGTATGTATTAAGCAAGACTCTTTTGGTTGTAAGATACAGCAAAACAAAGCAGCTTAGAGAGAGTGAATTGGCTTGTTACCTGAGAAATCCAGGTGTAGCTTCAGGCATGGCTGGGTCCAGGGGCTTAATTGATGTCATCCCTTCCTCTTTCCCTTGCTCACTCTCTGATAATGGTTAAGAGTAAAGACTCTCAAATCAGACACCTGGGTTTGAATCTTACTTCTTATGTGACCTTAGGCAAGTGGCTTAGCCTTTCTATGCCTCAGTTTATTCATCTTTATAGAATGGGTGGTGGTAAGGGTGCTGAGGAGGAGGAGGAGGCTTGTGGGGATTCAGTGAGGTAATATGTGTAATGTGCTGAAAATAGTGTTAGGCACAGTAAATACTAAATTAGTTTTTGTTATTATCATTATTATTATTTATTTTGTGATCCAGCTGCAGCCAGGAATATTTCATCAGGCCAGAGAGTTGGTTCTTAGAAGCCTGAATCTATATCCCTATAGCACAAAAATGTAAGAAAAAAACAAAACAAAACAAAAAGAGGGAAGGACTATTTTTACACACTAGCTTTGAATCCCTGGGAATGTGGGTTATGTGCCCATCCCTGAACCAAACAGAGGGACACAGCTGCACTACGACTGGCACAGTCTGAGGCATGTACCCATGATGCCCAGGGTCTGGGCACCATAATAACAGTCTGTTGAGATCACGTGGAGACACATGGAGTTAAAGAGGGCAGAGGAAGCAGAAAGTAGTCAGGTAGACATAAACCAGTACTACGTCCACCTACTGCAAGGAAGTTTCCAAGCATTGCTGGAGAGAACTGAATCTGGAAAGGCTGTGATGGGGCCATGGCTCTTTGGTACAGCTTATGGTGGGGAAGAGGCTGAGCCTTGGTACTGGAGGCCTGCTCTGCACCCTGCCATTCCAGTTATCTCTAGAAATATGAGGCCTCTGAGGCTTCCGTGAGGCTAAGGAATGCCATGTGGTATGCATTATCTGCCAAGTAATAGGCCACTTACCTTCCCCAAAGCCGGGAGCAAGCAGACCTAACTGGTGTAGCCACTGGAATATTGTATGTCTCCCACTGGGGTCCCAGAACTTGAGACCCTCTTACTTTTGCAACCAGGACAACATGTTGAAAAGATGGTGGTCTTTGTTCTAAATGGAAAAAGCAACACAACCACATTTTAGATGGTTATGGATGGTTTGAAGTGGTTTCTGGTTAATTCCAGCTCCATGGAGCCATCTGAGAGGTTTGCTACATCTGGGGTCTGCTAGAATGAGGAAACGATTTTGCTAAGCCAGCCTGCGTCTGCATTCCCAAATATGGAGTTCAAGGACTCATCTTGGAGAAACTGAAATAGAAGCTTCCAACAAAGGGTTCTTGAAGTCAGTTTGTAATTAACCTTTCTGTGTAATGTGAGATTTCTCAACTAAATAAAGGGGAGAAAAATAGATTCAATTTCAATAATTAACAGATACTTATATACAGGAGTTCCAGTGTGCCTCGCAGCATATTGGTTGCCATATGCTGTGGGTGTTAGTCGACAGCCACATATAAACTGATCCGACCTATCTATTTTTTAAATTTCGGTTTCCCCTCTATGTGACAAGCAGGCTGGCCCTCCTCCGGCTCTGTGAGAGGCAGCAGTGCAGCTTCTGGAGCCCGGAGCAAGAACACCACAGCGAGGCCCAGGCTGCAATCCCTGCCCTCATTTAATCTGTGACCTCATGGACTTGTCTCCAAACCATAATTGAATTCCCATTTGATCTCTTTGACCTCAGCTTCCCATAGTGCCGATTCCCTGGTGGACAGGGTGTGCTCTGAGAACTCTCCAGGCTGCAGGGGTTGCCACCTGCGCCCTCTCGGGCAGAACGTGGCCTCCAGACAAATCTTATTTGGCCTAGCCAGGGTCGAAAAACGCTTTTGAACGTGGATGCCTTTGGATGCTGTATTTGTTCCCTGGGGCTGCCATAACAAAGTACCACAAAGTGGGTGGAGTAAACAACTGAAATTGTCTCATGCTTCTGGAGGCTGGAAGTCTGAGATCAATACGTGGGCAGAGTTGGTTTCTTCTGAGGGCTGCAGGGGATGGATCTATTCTGTGCCTCTCTCCTTGGCTTGTAGATGGCCATCTTCTCCCTGTGTCTTCACGCTGTCTTCCCTCTGTACATGTCTGTGCTTGAATTTCCCTTTTTTATAAGGACATTAGTCACACTGGATCGGGGCCCACCCTGATGACCTCACGTTAACTTGATTATCCTTGTAAAGTCCCCATCTTCAAATAAGGTTGCATTCTGAGATACCAGGGATTAGGACTTCAGCATGTGCATTTTGGGGGGTGTAATTCAGCCCATAACAGATGCCACGGCACTTCATTTTGCCATGGTACCATCCATTTGTGAGTACCTTACACCAGTGCTTCTCCTCTCACTTGTTTACATTCCCTCATGGCTCCTGTATATCTTTTTTGGGGGGATGGGGTCTCACTCACTCTGTCACCCAGGCTACAGTGCAGTAGCGCAATTTCTGCTCACTGCAACCTCTGTCTCCTGGGTTCAAGCAATTCTCCTCCCTCAGCCTCCCAAGTAGCTGGGACTATAGGCAAATGCCACCAAGCCCGGCTAATTTTTGTATTTTTAGTAAACATGGGGTTTCACTATGTTGGCCAGTCTGGCCTCAAGTGATCCACCCGACTCAAACTCCTGGGCTCAAGTGATCCACCCGTCTTGGCCTCCCAAAATACTGGGATTACAGGTGTGAGCCACCACATCCAGCCTCCTGTGTGCTTTTGGATGGTGACTCCTCCCTTATTAGTTCATAGTTCATTCATTCATTCATTCACTCATTCATTCATTTGTTCAATTACTCATCCTCATAAGATTGTTGAAAAAAATGAAATAATGAGTAAACAACTGAAATTTATTTCCATGTTAGCTTAATATCTGGCATATATAGGTATTCAGCAGCATTTACTTATTTATTCATTTACCCATATTTATCAAGCAAGCATCCACCAAATGCCAGGAACGCGGCAAAGCCAGACAACGTCACTCCCCCGATGGAGTGTATAGTGAGGCAGGGGAAGAGACTCGATCCGGTATTCACAGTGTAAATGTATGAACCAACTGTGATAAGTGCTTTGAGCTGCAAGGGGCAGCGGGAGGCCAGGCCGTGTGGAACCTGCAGCCCGTGGGAAGGCATCTGGAGCTTCCTTGGAATGTACCAGATGGTGAAATTGATAACTTATCAGCAAAAGGTGACACTCTCAGGGTAGCACTGGGGCAATCAGGTTGGAAGTGGGCAAGAAGGGATTCCAGAGACCTCGGGGAGGCTGCTGCAGATGCCCCAAGAGCGAGCTGGGAGTTTGGCTTCAAGGGGAAAGGAAAAGATGGAGAGGGGTGGATGACTTTGAGAAATTAGGGACAGATTGGCAGGACGTGGGGATGGGAGGGATGTGCCAGGGATGGACAGGCTTACAGATGTGGCTGGGTGGTGTGGCTTCTCACTGAGAGAAGCAAGGGGATCTGGTTTACAGGGATATGTTGAATCTGAGGAGTATGGACTTCATAAAGCATGGGGCATCACAGTCAATCACCTACTCATTCATTCGACAGTTATTTATGGGGCACTTGGACATAGGCAAGCATGGTGTTAGATGTCAGGAATACTGCAGGAAGCAATGCAAAGTGTCTTAAGCAATGGACATTCTAATGAGGAGGCAGACAGTAGATAAGTGAGCAAATAGATAAGACTATTACAGAGTATGATAAGAAAATAAGGCCAGGGGACGTGCTAAGGAGTGATTGGGGGTAAAAAGGGTGGGCTAATTAAGCTGGGGTGGACAAGAAAGGCCACTGTGAAGGGCTGCCATTTGAGCTGAAGCGTGAATGGTGAGAAAGAGCTGGATACAGAAGAGCTAGGGGATGGTCATCTCAGGTAGGGGCATAGCATGTGCAAAGGCCCAGAGGTAGGAAAGGCTCAAAATAGGGTTGGTGTGAGAATCAGGGAACAGAATGTGCACATACTTACAGGCTAAAGTAAGGCATTCACCAGGTCCTTTCCCCAGGTCCATTTAAGAAGGAAAGCCATTTAAGAAGGCCTTAAGCCGGGGAGTGACAGAGTCTGCTTTTCTCGTTATAAAGATCGGCTTGATTTTGAGAAAACACAAAGTGGAATTTTAGGGATCTTGCCCATACCTTTCTCTTTTGCTTAACTTGGTTTGAATTGAGTTTTTGTCTCTTGCACCCCAAGAGTTTTGATGAGCACATTTGGGAAGAAAAACCTTTCTAGTGAGACAGGTGTCAAGATCCAAGATTCACAGAAAGTCAGAGCCGGGTGGGGCCTCCGGGATGGGCTAGGTCAGGAGTATCATGACTGCTCCCCGTGGAGACTGTGGGGCGCCAAGACCCAGGCCTCTTTTGTCTGGAACAGCTGCTCTTTCATTGGTTTTGCACACACAGAGATCTGCGAGTGCTTTCATCTGTGCTTTCCTTGCCTGACAGTGTCTGGAAACCACTGAGACAAGTTTGTGCCACTGCTTTACAGATAGGGAAACTGGGGCTCAGGGGGATTAGGCCACACGGCTGGGAAAAGGTCAGACATAGCTGTGCCACTCCTAACTCAGTGCCCTTGGCAGTGGAGAAGCCCACTTGCCTCTGAGGCTGGAACTGGGCAGTTTGCTGTGAGGGCAGAAGGTTCTTCCTTTCTTTCCTGGATGTGGCAAGAGAGGGCCCTGAAGGAGCTGCAGCTTTGTGATCCACCCCTTCCAGGAGATGAGGGGAGCCACGGGGCCAATTCACAGGCTGGGACAGATCATGCATAAAGAGAAGGCACGCCGTGGAGCTGAGCTGCTTTCTGGGGTTCCGCACATGATGGAGATGACTGTCACTTACCCAACCTCCTCTGAGGACTCAGGACTTCAGAGTCCTCGGGACCGTGGACCATGCAATGTGGCCCAAAATAGGGTATGGGGCACAAGCTTTGGAAGTAGAGCTGGGTTTAAGTCCCAGATCTTCCCCACATCTAGCTGTGGGCACATCATTTACATTCTCTGAGTGGCAGTTTCCTTGGCTGAGAGAGAATGCATAGCAGCCTCCCAGCAATGTGGTGAGAACTAAATGAAGCACTTAACACATCAAACACTGAGCGTGGTGCTTGGTACCTGGTCAGTGCCCAATACGTGGCTGCTGTGCTATTATAATTTAGCAATGATCACTATTTTCATTCCAAGCTGCACACTGCACAGTAAGGGACAGAAGGCTGAGGAAGGCAGAGCCTGAAGGAGTCTGAACTGGGGGCTGGTTTGTCAATTGGCATGAAAATCCCACCTCACAGTAAATTTCCGATGGAAATGAAGCGTGAGAGTTCAGTGTTTTCCCACTTAATGGAATTGTGACTTTTCTTCTAGCCATGGTTCTTTGTCCTGAGTTAAAGTTGTAGCAAAGGCTGTCACTGTTTGCACTTCTTTGTTTTATTTTTACTTGTGTGAAGAGCAATCAAAATAAATAAATCGGCTGTGTGATTTCAAGTAACCAAAACAGAAACTGAAAATCGAGGGAGAAAAAAACCCAACAAACCAAAACAAAACCAATCAAAATTTGCTTCTTCAGTGGCCCAGATGCCTCTTCTGAGTTTAGGCACCTGGGGGTTTGTCTGCTCCGGAGTACAGACACGCCAATTGCATGGTGTTCCCAAGGCTTAGAGGAGCAGACTGAACATTCAAATGCATTTTTGCTCCTCCAGCAATTTCAAAAATAAATAATTATAAACCTAACAGTTTTGATCTATTTATCATGTGCCAGGTGCTATAAATGTGTGTTTTGCGTGCATTCTCTCCATTAGTTCCCCCAAAAAGCTAAGGATTAGTATTATTCCCTTTTACAGGTGAAGAAACTAAGGCTGAAAGAGGGCAATTAACTTGCTTATGGCCACACAGCTGGTAAAGATCCCGGGAGACTCAGGATGCAGAGTAGGGCAAATTGCTCCAGAAAAGATGCTGAAACTCCTTCTGGAGACTCCGCTGGGTGGGGGTTGAAATATGGTGGCTGAGCCCTTCAGTGTTCCTAGGGCATCTTGGGAAGAATATAGAGTGGCCACAGCTCAGAGGACCCACTTCCTGACAGACTACTTACTTCCAAGAGAGTGGCCTCCCTCAGCGGAAGAACTCCCACACTTTCAAAATGTGTTAGTCAGATTTGGCACTGTGATATGCTGCATGACAAGCCCCTCCCACAAAATCTCAGGAGCTCATAACCACTACTCTTTCTTTGTCTTGCTCCTGGGTCTGTGGGTCATCTGGGGGTAGACCTGCTCTAGGCTTTGGGTTAGGATCAGGAATGTTCCATGTGCTTCATTCTGGAATCAGAGGTTTCACAGAGGATGTCTTATGGTGAATGGCAGAAGTACAAAAGACCCAGCCAAACCAAGCGAGCACATTTAAAACCTCTGCTCACCTCACATTCACTTAACGTTCTGTTGGCCTAAGGAAGCCAAACATTCCATCACTGTAATGGAGATGCACAACCCACTTCCTCTGCAGTCCAATCTGCCACACAATGGCAGCTTACTGCAAGACCACCTGGCCTTACCATGGTGGGCAAAAGTTTTGCCTCTTCTTTCCATGAGAATGAGGTTGGTAATTTTCCAACAAAAAAAAAAAAAAAAAAAAAAAAACTTTACTAAAGACTAAAGGGAGAAACACAGAGAGGCTGTAGGGGATGTCCACCGGTTCTGCTTGTGAAGCCTCCATTCAACTGGCAATTCCCAGTCTCCTCTTGGAGAATCACCTCTCCTCGTTCTTGGTCCCTGTGATTTGAGGGTGAGAGGTTGCTGTCCTGGCCTGCCAACGTCAAGGGTGGACACCTGATCCATTCCTGGCCAATGGAAATACTGCTGCAAATCCTTGTTCCAAATGACTGTCTCTGGTCATCTCACCCAAACTGGGCCAGTGACTTATACTAGGGTTATTAAAACAGGGGTTCTCATTTCTGGTGAGTCTGTAAAACTTCTAGTATAAAAGCTTGGAGCCTCTGGTAGCCATGTTTGGTACCTTTCGTACCATAACGTGAAGCTCACACAGAGGCAAACAGGGCCAAAAGATGAGGCAACATTGAGAGAACATTGAGCATCTGGATCCAGCTGTGCCTGAAAGCCCTAAACTACAACCAATTTCTTTTTGGGGTAGGGGTTGGGGCTAAACCAGTTTGAATTGGATATTTGTCCCTTGTAACCAAATAACACCTTACTAATTCAGAAATAGAGGCAAAGGTAGAGTAAGATGGTTGAGATCAGGCCTGGGTTTAAATCCTGGCCCTGCCACTTAGAGCTGTGTGCCCTTAATAAGCCTTGATCTCCGCATCAGTCAAATGGGAATGGTCATGCTGCCTTTGAGGTGGTTGTGAGGGTAAACCATATAAAACGGGTTGTCTGGGTCTGGTGAATGGCCGATGCGTATGCTAACTTGAGGATTCAGAAGCAGGCTTCCTGTCTTCCCTGGGCGAAAGTCCAGCCTCACGGTTTGTTTGCCCACAGATCCCACAAGTCACGCGACCTCTCCTTCCTGTTGCCCGCAGGAGGCTGGGGTTGGCACGGGCTCCGAGCTCTGGCAGGCTGCGCCTTCTCTCCCAGAACGTCCCTCTCGTCTGCTCTCCAGGCCACCTCTGGGCCCAGCAGCTCTGTACCTTGGAATGCGGCTGTGCTCTCCCTGCAGGCCAGCCCCGCCCTGCCCCTGGCGGAGGAGCTCTTCCCCTTCACAGAACTGCAGGCCCTTAGTGGCAGGAGACCAGGGACCCTAGAGACTCCCTCAGTTTTCTTGGAGGGAAATCTCAGGCTCCCAGGGCACAGAGCAGCAAGTGGCACCCCCAGAATTCAAACCCTGGCCTCTGCCTCCATGCTGCTTCTGCTTCTGCCCTCAACTCCCTCCCAGGGAGCACTGCCCCATGTGGGGGTCACAGACAATCAGGGGACATACCAACCAAGGAATTTTTTTTTTTTTTGAGACAGGGTCTTGCTCTGTTGCCAGGCTGGAGTGCAGTGGCATGAACATGGCTCTCGGCAGCCTTAACCTCCTGGGCCCAAGTGACCCTCCCACCTCGACCTCCCAAAGTGCTGGGATTACAGGCATGAGCTATCACGCCTGGCCCCGAGGAACATTTTTAACCTTAACAGCTATAGACTCAAGTCAGCAGCTATTCCCAGCTGCTTCTGCATGAGAATGCAAGCTCCACAAGGACGGGGGTTTTTTGTCTGCTTCATCCCTACTGTGTTTCCAGAGCCTTAAATAGCACCCCATCCATAGTCAGTGCTTTATAAATGTTTTGTTGAATAAGAGGATGGAGTGAATGAATGTATGCGGTGCTGCTTCTCCCTCTGATAGGTGACATAAAGTTCTACGTGTGAATATTTTATACGGCTTTTCTTTTTTTTGACATAGAGTCTCGCTCTGTCACCCAGACTGGAGTGTAGTGGCGTGACCTTGGCTCACTGCAACCTCTGCCTTCTGGGTTCAAGCGATTTTCGTGCCTCAGCCTCTTGAGTAGCTGGGATTAATACACTCAACAAATATTCATCGCCACCACACCAGGCTAGTTTTTAAAATTTTAGTAGAGACTGGGTTTCACCATGTTGGCCAGGCTGGTCTCGAACTCCTGGCCTCGAGTGATCCGCTCACCTTAGCCTCCCAAAGTGCTGGGATTACAAACATGACCATGGCTCCCAGCCTGTAAATACAATTGAGTAAGAAAGAGTTAGGTCAGTTAGAAGGCAAATGTTAAGGGAAGAGCAGCAGGGTGGTGAGTGGAAGCAGAAACAGCAGTCAGGTGGGGCCAGGATGCCAGGATTTAGGCAATGTCGGGTGACTCAGCTCTGCTGTTCCTTCCAGCAGAAAATTCTGTGGTTCTCAGAAGCATGCTGTTCATGGGCTGAAGCAAGAGGTAAGTTCGCTCTTCCCCTGTGTATTCGTTTCCTGTGGCTGTCATAACAAATTAACTACAAACTGGTGGCTTACAACAACAGAAAAGTATTCTTTTACAGTTCTGGAGGCCGGAAGTCTGACCAAGTTGTCAGCAGAGCCACGCTCCCTCTGAAGGCACTGGGGGAGAAGGCTTCTTAGCATTCCAGATTCTGGCTCCAGGCTTTCCATGGCTGTGGCCCCATCACTCCAATATGTGCCACTGTTTTCACATGGCCTTCTCCTCTGTGTCAGTGTCTTCTCCTCTGCTCTTTCTTAAAAAGATGCTTGTCATTAGATTTAAGACCCGCACAGGTAATCCAAGATGATCTCATCTTGAGGTCCTTAATTTAATTACATTTGCAAATACCTTTTTCCAGATGCAATCAGGTCACATTCACAGGCTCCAGGGGTTCGAACTTAGACATGTCTTTTTGGTGGCCACCGTTCAACCCACTACACCTGGATCTGGTCCCTAGTCGGCACCAATCCCTGTTCTGCAGTGCTGCCCTCTCCAGGGAGGCCTTGCTATGTCCTGAGGCCCCTTGGGGGATGAGGATTGGGGCCATCTTTGTTGGGGCCTGGGTGAGGAGCAGCAAGAGTCTTCCTGGGGAAGCGACTTGCTCCCAGACAGCCATCTTGGGGGCCTGTTTGCTCTGGTCATCCATTTCTGAAGGAGGAAAGGGGTTGAGCTGGGAGAATTTGGTCCTCAGGGAGTCTGTTGAGGGTGGGGGCCTGCTTATCCACCTCTTTAGAGTTGTCTAGTTCCTCTGCAGACTTTGATGAGCATTGCTTTCTGAATGCAGCAGGGGAAGGAAGAGAGGAGAGGAGGGTCTGCATTAGGCATGTGACTTGGGAGTCCCATAGCCTGGATGCCAGTGCTGCATTCACTTGACAGATATTCATAGATCACCTCCTGTGTGATAGAGCAACAGTAACACAGCGCCAGGAGCTTGCAGCCCAGAGAAATTAGACAGATAAAATAATGACAAAACTGTGATCACTGCTAGAAATGAAACAGACTGGGTGTGGGGATGGAGAGTGACAGGGAAGGCCTCTCAGAGGAAGTACTATTTGAGCTGAGACCTAGAGCTGGAGGAAAAGCATTCCAGACAGAGGGAGCAGCGTGCACAAAGGCCCTGAGGTTAGAAAGAGCCCAGCTCATAAATGGAAAAAAGTCCAGTGCTGGAATGTACTCAGTGGGGGGTGAGAGTGGGAGAGGTACTGAATCCTACCGGCCTCGTGGGCTGTGGGAAGGAATTTGGATTTTATTCAAAAGATTTTAAACACGTTGTGCCATGGCTTGAGTCAGCATTTTTAAAGATCCCTTTGGGGACCGGCAGAGAATAAATTATAGGGCAGTGGTCAGAAACCTTTCTCTCTAAAGGTGCAGATGGAAAATATTTTTGGCTTTAGGCTGGGCATGGTTGGTCATGCCTGGAATACCCACACTTTGGGAGGCCAAGGCGGGTGGATCACTTGTGCTCACGAGTTTAAGACCAGCCTGGGCAACATGTATTTTTTGTTTCTACAAAAAATACAAAAATAAGCCAGATGTGGTGGTGAGTGCCTGTAGTCTCAGCTACTCAGGAGGCTAAGGTGGGAGGATGGCTTGAGCCTTGGAAGCGAAGGTTGCAGTGAGCTGACATCATGCCACTGCACTCCAGCCTGAGTGATAGAGCTAGACCTTGTCTCAATTAAAATAGAAAGAAAGAAAATATTTTTGGCTTTGGGGGCCATATAGTCTCTGCTGTGACTACTCCGCTGTTATAGCCCCAAAGCAGCCAGAGGTAATACATGAGCAACCAGGCATGGCTGTGTGCCAATAAAACTTTATAAAAACAGGCCGGGCACAGTGGCTCACACCTGTAATCCCAGCACCTTGAGAGGCCGAGGCGGGTGGATCACGAGGTCAGGAGATCGAGACCATCCTGGCTAACACGGTGAAACCCCGTCTGTACTAAAAAAAATACAAAAAATTAGCCAGGCACGGTGGCGGGTGCCTGTAGTCCCAGCTACTAGGGAGGCTGAGGCAGGAGAATGGTGTGAACCCAGGAGGTGGAGCTTGCAGTGAGCCCAGATCACCCCACTGCACTTCAGCCTGGGTGACAGAGTGAGACTCTGTCTTAAAAAAAAAACCCAAAACAAAACAAAAAAACACTTTATAAAAACAGGCAGTGGCTGGCCTGGCCTGGGGGCTGTGCTTTGCTGACCTCTGTTGTAAAGTGGAAATAAGAAGAGTCTTGTGGCCCGGGGCAAGTGACTTAACTCTGTGCCTCAGTTTTCTCATCTGTAGAACAGGCACGTCTTACCTCATAGAGATGTTGTGAAATTTCTGAGTGTTAATGGAGATAAAGTTCTGAGCGCAGAGCCCTGGCCCGTGGTAGGTGGTCGACTCTCAGTGGCCATACCAACACTAGTGGCTGCACTAATTATTATTACATCCAGCTGGAATGATCATCACATTTATAAAGCAAAGACTTGGAGTGAATATAGTTCACCAATGCTGGCCATCATACTACTTCAGTGGCAGGTTGGAATGTCTGTGTGTGGAGTTGAATGAATTCCACAGTGACATGAATTAGAGCTTCCTCCTTGGGTGTGCCAACACATCTTCCTCAAATCTTGCTCAAAGGCAAGATTGTCCTGAAACTTTATTCTTCAATGTAGCATCTGCCACCTCCTGCCCGCCAGCCCAAGTGGCCCTCCTGTCATCCTTTCTCCTTTGGGGAATATCTTTCCAGCAGCAGCAGCTCCCCTAGGCTGTTCTTCTGGGCTGCATATGAGGTTTAATTAATCTTTGTTTACACCTTCTTCTTGCTTTTTTTCCTCTTCCAACACGGGGGGTTTCAAGACTTCTCTTTCCAGTAGCTTGGTAGGAAGGAAACTGTAGTGAAGGATAAGGGTCTGTTTTCTCAAAATCTTGCCTGGGGAAGGAAGAGGTAGGTACAGAAGAGAGAGGTGGGTGGGGAAAGTGGGGGTAGGTATTTGGGGGAGTCTGAGAGACCACATTTGTCTACATGTTGTGGCTGATTTAGAGGGCACAGCTCTCAGGCTGAGAGGCAGGAAGGGTAATGTCGGGCCTTTTCCTCACCTGCCTGTCTTCAGGGTCACTGTTATGGTCCCTGAACTCTGAGACCAGGTGCTTCAGGGGAGGTGGGAGGGGCCTCATCCTAAGGCATTTCTGGGTGGGACCGATCACAAAACCAAGAGGGACAGAGGCAAAAGGGATGGACACAGATGCAGGGAATGTGGCTAGGACTTTAGGGCAGAAAAATAGGGGTTCCTAAAGTTTTCTCCTAAGACTGCTCTCCTAGAGCAAAGACCTCCATGGTACAGTTTGGGAAGAAGGGAAACCTTGTTCAGAATTCTGTGTTCTTCCAGTTGAATGTCCCAGGGTTGGGTAAATGTTGTGAGTCTAGGAACTGCTACAAAATAGAGACAGTCAGACAGATAGATAGATGGGTGTGTGGATGGATGGATGGATGGATCGGCAGACGAATGGATAGACAGACAGAAGATAGATGGATGGATGGCTAGATATATGATAGATGAACAGGTGAATAGATACATATAGAGCAGATCTTCTCTGTACAATAAAGTGAGAGTCATTCATCATTTATTAACAAAGATTTCATGAGCACCAACTATGTGCTATGTGTCTGGTTCTGATTAGACAATGTCAAGTGAAATAGGTGGGCTCTCTGCTCTCGCAGTGCCCTCAGTCTGTTGTAAAATCTAATGCTCTGGGCCAATAGAAATGATTACGATTCCCTTAGTGTGAGTCATAAAGGAGCCCACATCCTCCACCAGGAGAAGACAGGGAAGGGCCTGAAGGCCTGGTACTCACATAAGTAAATTTTAAGAGGCTGACAGGCGTCATTGAGCCAAACCATTAAGGCTTGGGAGTCAGGCCTTAATTTGTGACCTTGGGCAAGTCACTTCACCTCTCTGAGCTTCAGTAGCTGCATTTGTTCACTCATTATTGATTTTGAGTTCTTGCTAGATACTAGATACTCTTTTAGGTGCTGAGGAGGTGGCAGCCAACAAGATAGATAAAGTCCCAGTCTTCATGCAGTTTATAATCTACTTGGGGGGAGACAGAAAATAAATAAATACATCAATTTCTAATACACCAGTTCGTGATGAGTGGATGGAGAAAAGTCAAGCATGGGGTGAGGGGTTTCATATGAGCAGCTCCCTGAAGGGTGCGAAGAAATGAGCCATGTGGATGTCTCGGGGAAAAGCATTTCAGGTGGAGGGAACAGCACGCACAAAGGCCCTGAGGCAGGGGGCACTTTGCAGATGTGATTAAGCTCAGGATCTTGAGATGAGATTATCATCCAGGGGGATGAATGTGATCACAAAGGTCCATCTAGGAAGGAGGCAGGAGACTGGAGGGACAGAAGGCAATGTGACAAGGGAAGCAAGAGGTTGGAGGGATCCGAGGAAGGGACCATGAGCCTGGGAACACAGGCAGCCTCCAGAAGTTGGAAGAGACAAAGGGGATGGTTTTTCCCCTGAGGCTTTCAGAAGGAAGACCTTCGGAATGCAGACCTGCTGTCACGCTGATGCTAGACTTCAGACCTCCAGAACTCTAAGAGAATCAATCTGTGTTTTAAGCCATTGAGTTTGTGGCAACTTGTTCCAGCAGCAATAGGAAACTAGTCCAAGAATGCCTTTCTTCTTTTGTAAAACAGGACCGTGAGAGTCCCTGCCTGAGGCCCTGACCGTGAGAGTCCCTGACTGAGGCCCTGTGGAATTAGTGGACTGGAAGCCTGGCAGCTCTGCCCGAGGAGGGAGAGCTGGCTTGGAGATGGCCTGAGACCCAGGCTACCCCTGGGACCCCAGCTCCTTGGCTACCCCTGGGACCTCCCCTTGGCAGGTCCAAGGTGCCCCTGGAGGTTCCACTCTCTCCTGCCTCCAGGCCTCTGCACAGGCCCTCCTCCCTGCCAGGAGCTCCCCCATCTGGCCCCATTCATCCTTTGGCTAAGCCTGAGATGGCTCTGACCCCTTCTTTCCCTTCCTCATCACCCCACCAAGTGTGGAGCTCCTGCTTCTAGGTTTACCCCCTAACTGAGCCCTCGCATACTCTTAGCATTTAAATGCTTGTTTTCTTCTTTGCTTTCCCCTCTAAGAGTAAGACAAATAGCTCCCCATTTATGGAGCCTTTACTGTTTGCCAGACAGTGCCACTGTGAAGAGCTGCACAGGCCATGACTGATCAACCCTGGTGTGAACAGCAACCACTAGAGCTGTGTGAGGTGGTAGCAACAGTGCTAAGTGCTCATTCATTCTTCACAGTGACCCTATGGGGTAGGGCCTTATGCCCATTTTACAGATGAGGAAGGAATTGTGGGGCAGAAGGGACACACTCACAGCTCCCTGAAACATATTTTCTAATCATTTATTGAACATTTTGTTAAATCCTCACCATGACCCAGTGAGATTGGTGCCATACTATTCCCATTTTACAGATAGGAAAATTGAGGCTCAGAGGAGCAAAGCCACTGGCCCATGGTTGCAGATCTAGTAAACATCTGAGCTGGGATTCAAGAGTGGGTCTGCCTGGCTCCTGAGTCTGAGGTCTTAAGCCTCTGCTGTGCTGTCCTCCCGACTACACACCCCTAGAGCCAGAGACCGGGCCTTCATCACTGTTGTTTCTGCCTGATTCAACAGAATAAATGCTCTTAAAAGCTTGCTGAATGAAGGAATGAATGAGGAAGGAATGCAGCAGGAGGTGGCCCTGAAGATCCTTGGCTATGACCTTGGGGATGCTTTATTACCTGGCGTGTTGTAATTTAGAGTTATAAGTGGCTGTGAAGGTCAAATGAGCTCACCTCCTCAGCAGCCCTTTGAGAACAGGACAGCAGTGTTAGCGTGGGAGGGATTTTTCTGGGCCCACACCCAGGTTCTCAGCCTCCTGAGGAAATTCTGCCTCTCTGGCTGCCCTCACTCTTCTCAGCTTCAGAGAAGAGTTTGGCGCTTTCTTCAGCTCCTGGAGGGCCTGAGACCCTGGGCGTTCCTGGAAGAGGCTCCTGTCCCCACCAAGGCCTATTTGTGATAACTGGGCCCTTGGCTCTTCCCTGAGGTAACCCCAGAAAATTTTCTATTTTCACCTCCCTGTCCCTGGTGACCAGGCCCCCGTGGCTGTGGTGTCAGGAGAAGCTGGTGCCCCCCAGAGAGTCTGTAGGATCCTTTGGGGAAGCAGGTGGCATTTCAGGGTGGCTGCGGAGGGCCCAGCTGGGCTCATCGGTGGCACTGTTACCAGGCTGTGCAGCTGCCTCCCAACACTTTGGGGCTGAGTGTCATGGCTTCCCAAGTACACTCACGCCAAAGATCTTGATTAATCCTAATGCCTCCCAAGAGATGAGGATTAATCATTGTGCAGGTTCACATTTCTGAGTTGTTTACTAGGTGCCAGGCACCGAGCTGAAGTCTTCACGTGGTTTGTTTTTTCCTCCTCATGACAAGCTTATGAAGTAAGTGCCTTTCTTGATCCAGTTCCCATTTGTGAGTGGGGACACCGAGGTGCAAAATTCAAAGCTCCCTGCTGGAGACCACATAGGTGGTGGCAGAGGCATCTGGGCACCCAATCCGAGTTCTGCCAAATGGCTTCTATCAGAAACAGCTGTTCAACCAATGAGGCAACTGAGGCTCAGACAGGTGGAGTAACTTGCTCAAGGTCATCAACCCTGCCCCCAGAAGTCTGCTGCCCAGTATCTTGTGGGAGAGTAAGGGAGGGCTGAGGCTCACCACCTGCCCAGGCTCTGGGGGACAGCCCCGGGGGGCCAGGTGTGGGAAATGCCCTGGGCCCTTGAGAGCTGTGGGCCTCTGTTTCCCCAGCTATAAAATGGTGGCAGTAACAGAGGTGTGACTGACAGACACATTGCTCCTTGCTAAGGCTTCTCCAGCCCTGCATTCCAAGGCTTGGATTTTCTAGGGCAGCGTTTGGCCCCAATCCAAGCCCCATAAATGGCTGCCAGTGGGCCTGCCCCGCCCCCACCGGCTATCCTCCCTCCCCCAGCCTTATAATTGGAGTCCTGTAGGTGAGTTATTGGCTCAATATGTTTATAGGTTCCCCAGCTCCCCTCCCCTTCACCCCAAACAAAGGAGCTATAAGACTGGAGCCAAAACACAGCTCCAAGAACATGTGTCTGTGACCCAGCCCCCGCCAGGGTGAGGTGGAGAACTTTCCATGCGGCCCAGCCCTGGGGCAGGGCCTACTCCTCTTCTCCCTCCTGCGACTCCTGCTTCCCTCTTCCTGTCCCTGCTGCTCCACAGAAGCAGCTCTGTCCCCTCAGGCTGGGTCAGTTCCCACTACACACTTTAATGGTTTTGGGAAGGGTAGGGACTGTGTTGACAGGCTACCTGGAGGCAGTTGGCCAGGAAAGTCAGTAAGTCCACCCTTGTCTCACAGTCAGATTCCGAGACACAGCCAGGGCCACACAGTGAGGCATGGCCATGCACACCATGAGTCCCAGGCACGGTCAGCTGGTCTGTTGGCCGGCCTCAAGCAGTCAGCCAGTTGGCACGCCCGGCCAGTCAGGGAGTTAGCCGTTGTCTCACAGCCAGGCTTGCCTATACGAGTCAGGGCCACCCAGTCAATGTCCACTCACATCAGGAGTCGCAGTCACAGCTGGTCAGTCAGACACCCAGCCAATCTCAGTCAGTCGGTCAGTCAATTAGTCATTGTCTCTTGGTCAGATTGTGTTACACAGTCAGACATGGCTGCTCACACCGTGAGTCACAGCCGTGGTCAGCGGGTCTCCTGCTGTCTGGTCAAACTCGATCTGTCAGCCCGTCAATCAGTCAATCAAGGCAGGGTCAGCCAGTCAGCCAGGAGTCATCAGTCACCCACACGGCCAATCAGAATCAGCCACCCGGTCAACACATTCAAGTCAGTCAGTCCATAGGTTATTGTCTCACAGCCAGACTTAGTTACATTGTCACAGCCATCAAGTCAGACAAAGCCGCTCACACCACGAGCCACCCAGCTGTCTCTCAGCTGGCCCGTTCCTCTCAGTCTCTGGCAGTTGAGTCAGCCAGAGTCAGTTTTCCATGACTAAGGCAGGTGATCAGTCTACCTGGTCTGTCCTGTGAGTTGGGTGTAGTCAATTTCTATGGTAGCCATAGTTCGTCATGGGTAGCCATAGGCTGTGGCCTGTTCAGTCACAGCCACAATGAAACACAATGAAACCAGCCAGTCAGTTGATCTCAAAGTGTCAGGTGTGCAATCAAGGCGGTCAGTCAAGACTCAGGGGTCAGTCTGGAAGAGATAGCCAAACCCACAGCCAGCTAGTCAGTCAGTCAAGATCATCACTGACAGCTATCAGTTAGGAGATCAGTCAGTCATCCAGACATCCAGTCAGTCTGAATCAGCCTGCCGGTCACACCAACTCAGTTATTCCCTCAGTCAGCCAGGCAGGCAGGCAGGCAGGCAGGCAGGCAGGCAGGCAGGCACAATAATCAGTCATAGTAAGCTGCCTATTTATCCAGTCAACTTGAATTAAACAACCAACCACTCAACCATACACCAAACCCATTGTCATCAACTGGCCAGTCAGTCAATCACATGGTCAATGAGTTGGTCTCCTTGTCAACCTGTCACCTCACCAGTCAGGCTCAATCCACTCAATCCATCAGCCCAGTTGCAGTTGGTCCAGTCATAGTTAGTCACAAGCTCCCATAGTCCATGGCCTGGTCAGTCTGGATCACAGCCATTCAGCCACAGTGAAACCCATAGTGACCATCAGTCAGTCAGTAAGTCAGTCAGTCAATCATCTAACCTTGTCAACACTAAGGCCCTGACTGACTTCACATGAATCACTAGTGATCACTGACAGAAACCCTAGATCAAACCGAAAGCATGCCTTGACCCCCTTCAGCAATGTCCAGAATAAGTGGTCCCCAGTCAGCCAGCTGCTTCTGTTCATCAGGAAGGATAGGGGCAAGGGGAGGCAATTAAGATGACATATGAGTTCAGAGGAACCCACTTGTCAGCCAGAGAGGCCATGGGGCTGACGGCCATGGAGAGGGCAGAAGACCCTTGGGCCAGCTTTCCAGTCCCATCACCTGGATGCTCCATGAGGGTTTTCTCGGAGCAGGGACCCCCAGTGCCCTTTCCAATACCCCTGCTGTCACCAGGTAGGGGAGAGTGAGAGTATGAGATACCCCTGCAATCGCTGGCCTCCTCCTTTTTCCTCCCTCCCTTCCCTCTTCCTCTTCCTCCCCCTCCTTTTGCTCCTCCACTTCCTCCTCACCTCCTCCTTGCTCTACATAGGTGAACCTAACCCACCCACACACTCAGATCCTGTCCTGGTGTTCCACAGTGCCAGTCTCTCCCCCACCCCCACACACCACACAATCACAAACACTCCCACCATGCACATACACACACCACACAGTCACAAACACCACCACACACTTGCACACCCACACACACCACACATACACCCACACACACCCACACACACCACACACATGCACACCCACACCACACATACACATATACACACCCACACACACCACACACACCCACACACACCACACACATGCACACCCACACCACACATACACATATACACACCCACACACACCACACACACACCCACACACACCACACACATGCACACCCACACCACACATACACATATACACACCCACACACACCACACACACACCCACACATACCACACACATGCACACCCACACCACACATACACATATACACACCCACACACACCAAACACACCCACACACACCACACACATGCACACCCACACCACACATACACATATACACACCCACACACACCACACACACCCACACACACCACACACATGCACACCCACACCACACATACACATATACACACCCATACACACCACACACACCCACACACACCACACACATGCACACCCACACCACACATACACATATACACACCCACACACACCACACCCACACACACCACACATACACCCACACACACCACACACATGCACACCCACACCACACATACACCCACACACACCACACACATGCACACCCACACCACACATACACATATACGCACCCACACATACCACACACCGACACACACCACACATACACACACCCACACACACCACAATACACACACCCACACACACCACACATACACCCACACACACCACACACATGCACACCCACACCACACATACACATATACGCACCCACACACACCACACACCCACACACACAATGCACACACCCACACACACCACACATACACACCCACACACCACACACCCACACCACACACATGCACACCCACACCACACATACACATATACACACTCACACATACCACACACCGACACACACCACACATACACACACCCACACACACCACAATACACACACCCACACACACCACACATACACCCACACACACCACACACATGCACACCCACACCACACATACACATATACGCACCCACACACACCACACACACCACACATACACACACCCACACACAATACACACACCCACACACACCACACACACCACACCACACCCACACACACTACACACACCACACATACACACACCCACACACCACACACCCACACATACCACACACCCACACACCACACATACACATATACACACCCACACACACCACACACCCACACACCACACATACACACACCTACACACACAATACACACACCCACACACACCACACACATACACACCCACACACACCACACCACACCCACACACACTACACACACCACACATACACACACCCACACACACCACACACCCACATACCACACATACACACCCACACACACCACACATACACTCACATGCACACCCACACACCACACATACATACCCACACACACCACACATACACACAACCACACACACCACACACCATACATATACACACCCACACATACCACACACCATACATATACACACCCACACATACCACACATATACACACCCACACACACCACACCACACACACACACCCACACACACCACACACACCACACATTCACACCCACACACACCACATATACTGCACATATATCCACACACCACAGTCCAAACACCACCACACACACCACACACATACACACCCATACATCACACCTCACAATCACAAACACCCCCACCACATCCACCACACAATCACAAATACCCCTGCCACGCACATACACATACCACACAAACACCACCACACACACACCCACACACACCACACAATCACAAACACCCCTACCACACCCACCACACACACCACACAGTCACAAATACCCCTGCCACGCACATACACACACCACAAACACCACCACACACACCACACACACACCCACACACCCACACACCACACAATCAAACACCCCCACCACACCCACCACACACACCACACAATCACATACACCCCCACCACACCCACCACACACACACCACAAATCACAAACACCCCCCAAACACACTATACACACACACATACCACACAATCATAATGCCCCCCCACCACACACACNCCACACACACCACACATACACACAACCACACACACCACACACCATACATATACACACCCACACATACCACACACCATACATATACACACCCACACATACCACACATATACACACCCACACACACCACACCACACACACACCACCACCCCCACCACACACACCACACAATCACATACACCCCCACCACACCCACCACACACACACCACAAATCACAAACACCCCCCAAACACACTATACACACACACATACCACACAAACACCACCACACACACACCCACACACACCACACAATCACAAACACCCCTACCACACCCACCACACACACCACACAGTCACAAATACCCCTGCCACGCACATACACACACCACAAACACCTCCACACACACCACACACACACCCACACACCCACACACCACACAATCAAACACCCCACCACACCCACCACACACACCACACAATCACATACGCCCCACCACACCCACCACACACACACCACAAATCACAAACACCCCCCAAACACACTATACACACACACATACCACACAATCATAATGCCCCCCCACCACACACACCACATATGCCAACACACATACACAGGCCCACACACATATGCTCACACACATGCACACACACCACACATACACAAACACTCCCCACCACACACCAGACACCATATGCATGTGCACATACCACATACATATACACACCCACACATACCACATACATCACATATGCCACACATCACACACAGACACCACACTCACACATAGCCCTCGCACACCGCACCCTCCCACATGCACGTGCACTTACAACACAGGGCACACACACCACACATGCATATACCACATGCACATATGCGCACCGCGCACACACACACATACACTATGCAGACACACACGCCCTGCTTCTTGGCTTGCCTTCTCGTTTTGGAACATCCTGTTCCAGGCAGCCTGGGAGAAGGCGCTCAGACACTCCTTGGGCCGGCCCCTCCCGCTCTGCTCCCAGGGTTTCCGCCTCCTGTCGCCGCCCTTGCTGGGCGGTGGGGAGGGGGGCGGCCCTCCTGGCATGAGCCTGAGCGCAGTGTCCTGGATGTGGACTCTTTTTGCAGCAACTCCTCCTTCCAGCTCCTCTGGAGGAGAGGGATGAGCAGGGGAAGGCTGGGGAGGGGAGGTGTCTTGCTCACTTCATTTATCTGACCAGGGCCCCCCAACTTCCCCTGGAGTCGAGCACAGCTCCCCAGGCGATCTTGTTACCTGGGCGAACACTGGCAGGAATCCAGCCCAGAGAAGCAGCTGGGAGTTCTAAGCCCGAGGGAAGAGCTGTTCATCTCAGGCAGACTGGGGCTTCTTTCTGCTTGAGCGGGCCACACTCTAGGCAGAGGGGCTCTCTGGGCCTCCTTCTAGCACGGACTCCACCACTTACTAGCCTTGTGATCACATTAGGCACATTAATTGGGGTTTAGGAGCCTCAGCTTCCTCCTCTTTAAAACAGAGAGGATAACAGAGTCCACCTGCTTGGGTCTGGGTGACGACGAAATGAAGACCATGTGGAGAGGGCTCAGGGCAGAGTCTAGTAGCTCCTGTGACTGCCGACTTGGGGCTCATTTGTTCCAACCAGGCAATTTGGTGGCCAGGCCCAAGGGGGGCTCTAGAAGCTTCTTTCCATGCCCCTTGTCTCACCTGGCTCCATGACCCCAACCCTGCCCTATTTCAGCTTCCAGTCACCGAGGGTTTCTCAGTGCCCAACACCATGCTAGGTGCTTTGTTGACGTTATCACCCTGCACCCTCACAGTAGCCCCATGATGTCGGTGCCCGTGCTATGTCCATTTTCCAAAGGAAGAAACTGAGGTTCTGGGAGTTAGAGTAATATGCCCAAAGCCGCAGGTAGTGTGTGGAAGAGCCAGAACTGGCTGACTTCCTGAGGCCCGTAGGCTGGCATGGTGCCTGCCCTGGTACTGAAAGCCACACGTGCATCTTTGGGGCCTTTGGGGAGGGTGGGGAGGTGTTTTCCCTGCCCCAGTTACCCCAGGTTCCCAGCTTCTGCTGTATCTTGTACTGGTTACCTGATATGTTTGTTGACAACATTCATTGACTTTGGATTGGTGGAGTTGAGTGGATATTGGTGGAAGCACAGGCACTCCAGAAGCTGGGGGGCGGATGGAGGCACTCCTCAGCCTGGGGAGGCCCTAGGAACACTTCTAAAGCTCTGGTTTGGCTGAGCAGTTCATATCTGAAAGGAATGTACGAGAAGGCTTTGGGAGACACAGAAGCTATCTTTTATGGGCGTAGCGGAGGCCGGAGGAGAACGGCATCCAAATCTCCACATCACGTGGACCTTGCTGTCGATAACAGTAATCTTAATGATAACTCTCTACAGGCCCTGGGCTCCACAGGAGGTAGGAGGAGGTGTCTTTATCCAGAAACCCTTTCTATTAACAGTAACGACGTAAGGATGCCCCCCCAGTGCCTCCGGGGCTGGCAGCAAGAGGACTCCAGTTTGGGGCCACCCCCTAGGAGAGATTCCTGTGAGGAGCCCTCCAAGGGCCTCGCAGTGATGCCCCCCAGCCTTCCAGCTTTCCCTCAAACCCCAGGTGGCTCTGCCAAGGCCTCTCGTTATTTGGAATCTCACTTGGCAGTGATGACACTTTTTGAAGGGCTGCAGGGTGGAAGTCGGCAGCAGAAGCCCTTAATTCCCAGACCCGAGGGGGCTTTGCAAAGACAGCTCCTCTCCTGCTGAGCACAAACCCACCATTTCTCTCACTTCCAGGCTCCAAGGAGGAGGGCCAGGCCACAGTGTGAAATGCTCTTAGAGGACTCCCGCTGGGGTGACAAGGCTCAGAAGAAAAAGGCAGATGGCTCCCCACTGCCCTCGGATGACATCCAAACGGCCTGCCTGCTGAATTAACAAAGGCCGTCCTCATCCTGCCTCCAGGCACTGCTCCAGCCCAGGCCTTTGCCACACACACCATTCCAGCTACTGCGAGCTTCTCAGTCCTTACAGCAGGACTCCTGGCACCCTAAGCTGCCCCCTCTACAGAGAATACGCTTTCCTCCCATCATCTCTCAGCTAACTCGTATGCATCCTTCAGGACTTAGGCATCACTTCCTCCAAGAAGCCTTCCCAGATTGCTTCTCTCCTAGCTTCTAGTAGCTTCAGGCGTTCTTTAGCTTGTACATTGCATTCTCGTGGTGTCTTCTCACTGTCCTCCTCTGTGCATGTCTGTCTCTGTCCATTTCCCCTTTTCATAAGGACACCAGTTATATTGGATTAGGGCCCATTCTAATCAATTATGTTAACTTGATTACTTCCGTAAGAGCCTATCTCCAAATAAGGTCACATTCTGAGGTTCTGGAGTTTAGGAGTTCAAAACATCTTTGAGAGCGAGCACAATTAAACCAGAACACTTGCTTTGTGACCTTAACTTCTAAGCTAAGTGTATATCTTAACTTCCCTGAGCCCTGCTTTTCTGTCTGTTTAAATAGGGATTGTGAAAGGGAGAAGAATTGCCCCAGGATGCTGGGGACTTTGGCTCAAGACTGGGTTCCACTGAGCGGCTGTGTGACCTTGGGCAGCCCCTTATCCTGTCTGAATCAGTTATCTCCTGCTGCAAACAGACCACCTCCAAGCTCAGTGACTTACAACAACATAATATATTTTGCTTGTAAATCTGCAATTTGGGCAGGGCACGGAGAGGAGGGCTTTTCTCAGTTCCCATGTGACAGAAGCTGAGGCAGCTCCACTGGGTTGGAGGATACGCTTTCAAGATGGCTCGCTCATTTGGCTGTGGCTAGCAAGTAGGTCTGTCTGTCGGCTGGGAGCTCAGCCTGGAGCTGTGGGTTGGGGACCTTGGATTTTCTCCGTGTGCAGGATTTTGTCCATGGGCTGTGTGGGCTTCCTCATAGCATGGTGGCTGGATCCCAAGAGTGAGCATCCCAAAAGAACCAGGCAGAAGTTGCATTGTCTTTTATGACCGGGCCTTGGAAGTTGGGTCGTGTCACTTCCACCATAGTCACAAGCCTGCCCAGATTCCAGGGGAGAGAACCCAGGCTCTGCCTCCTGGTGGAAGAGTGCCAAAGTTATGTATTTTGGAAAACATGATTTGCCGCATCCTTCACTGACTTACGCAACAAGAGTTACCACTTAACCAGGCACGGGTGGTGAGCTGAGACCTTAACACATATTATCTCTTCTAATCCCCACAACAACCACCTGCTGCTGGCGGTATTGTTATCTCATTCCATGAATTAGGAAATTGAAGTTCAGAGAGGTGACTTGCCCAAGGTCACCCAGCTAGACAGTGACAGAGTCAGACCTTCCTTCCCTCCAGAGCCTTGTGTTACTCAGGTGGACATCACTAGTCACTGCTGTCTAGAAGATCCTGCCCACTCCTCCTCCCTCCTCCTTTGGAGGCCCCCAAACTTAGTGCTTATAGTGTTCTTGGCCTTGTGAAGTTTGCCTTTTGTACCCAGTCTTTTCTCATGTAAGAAGATCCAACTGGTGGTGGGGTGAGGCTGGTGTGGGCCTCTGAGCCAGCCTTTAGGCATATGGTGGTTTAAAGAAGCTTTTGTGGGCTGGGAACACTGTTTCTACGGGCAAAGCATTCAGAGTCCATCCCATTGATTTTCAGACACTTCTGGAAACTTCTAGAAACATAGACACTGCCTTTTTCAATAACTTCATCTAGATTGCTATGTAGGTAAACGTGTGTGTGTGGTGGTGGTAGTGTTTCTTTAAATATAGGGTTTAGAATCTGACAAATTGGATCTGAGTTTCTTTTTTCTTTTTTGAGAGAGGGTTTTGCTTTTACCTAGACTAGAGTGCAGAGACATGATCTCGGCTCCCTGCAACCTCCATCTGGGTTCAAGTGATTCTCCTGCCTCAGCCTCCCGAGTAGTTGGAATTACAGCCACGTACCACCATGCGCAACTAATTTTTGTATTTTTAGTAGAGACAGGGTTTCACCATGTTGGCCAAGCTGGTCTCGAACTCCTGACCTCAGGTGATCCACCTGCTTCGGCCTCCCAAAGCGGGGGATTATAGGCATGAGCCACCATGCCTGGCTGGGTCTGAGTTAAATTCTATAATAATAGTCAAAGGGCATTACTTTATAATCAGAATACAAAGACCCAACCCTCACCACCACCCCATTTTACAGATGAAGAGTGTGAGGTTCAGAGAGGTGAACTGACTTACTCAAGGTCACAGAATGAGTAAGGGTAGGAATGGGAATTGACTCTTGTGCCGGAGCCCTTTTCATCTTAACTCCTCCACTTAAGGCTGAGTCACAAATTAGCCATTGGATGAAAAAATGACAGTGGTTGCATGGCTGGTGAGAGGAACCCGGCTCCTCGAGGCTCTGTACCAGCTGGTGTTCAAGGGTAGAATGAGCATTTGTGCAGCTTGGTGGTTAGGTCAAGGTTTACCAGACTCAAGATTCCCAGAGACCTGGCTTGGGATCTTGGCTCTGCTGCTTACTGACTGTCCTGTCACCTTGGAAAAACACGTAGCCTCCCTGAGAATTCAATTCCCTGCCTGTGAGAGGGGTCTAATAATATCGACTTTACTGGGTCATTGTGGGTAGGAAGGAAGAGAATGCCTGTGCAGGTCTTTGCACAGGGTCTGGCACGTGGGACACCTTCAGTAAAGGCATCTGTTTTATTCATATCCAGAGATATCTGAGATGGAGCTGGTGTCAGAGGCTTGGCACATGGAGTTGCTCCATTGCTCCATAAATGTTTGTTGCCTGAATGGAAAATCTTATTTTCTAGAGATGGAAACTGAGGCCCACAGAACGAACTTTTCATGCTCATACAATTACAGATAGGCAAGGAGGACCTGAAGCATGAATGAATGCATGAACAAGTGAATGAATGACTTCTGTGTTAAGCTGGATTCCCTCGGAAGCAGACTCTGAGGCGAAGATTTGAGGACCAGTAGTTCATGTGGGAGGCGACCCCAGGAAACTCTGGGAGGATGTGAGAAGCAGGAGACATTAATAAGCAGGTTACTGCTGTGGGTGATGGGGACTCCATCCCATCAGGGACCCTGGGAGACAGTGAGGGACACGTCTTAGAACAGTAGAACGTTCCCCCTGAGGATGGAGGAATCTGGGTGCTTAGCCTCCAATTCCCCCTGTGTATCCCTGCGGCTGCTCCTGGGGTGCTGATTCCATGTCCTTCCCTGGCCAAGCATGCTCCTGGACAGAGGGCGCCATGCACAGAGGGGTGTAGGCACTTGCCCAAGAAACCTGTGGGTGTCAGGGAGCAGCGAGGGCTGATGGGGTATAGGCAAGGCACCAACAGACTCGACTTGGGCTCTGGTAGCTCTCTGATTCTAGATGTCCTTGCAAGGCAAAATATGATTCTGAAAACAATCTCCCTGTAATCCTTCCTCTTCTCCTGCATTCTGAAGCACCCGTACTAACTCTCTGGTCTCTGTCTGAAGCGCCTTCTCCCACTGCCACCTTCACCAGCATTTTCTCCCCAGTCCCTCTGTAGCAGGGGGATCCTGCCTGGAGAGCAAGCTGAACCTCTGAGGTTGCAGTGGGGAAATGGGTGGTCAGAGCTAGAAGGAGCTGTTTTGGACAAGGCCACTTAAAGCACTTTTGGCTAAGGGAGCAAGGAAGGGGCTCCCTGTACAGGTGTCCAGAAACCACTGGCCTGTTTTTTGCCCACACCACTGCTGCCTGCATATCTAGGCTGGGCTCTGAGTCTTTGAAGGAAGAGGCTGGGGTGGAAGCTGAAAGTCACCCTTTTCTGTGGGATAAGGGGACAAGCTGCCTGCCTAGCATGGGGGAAGCTGACCTTCCCACTAGACTTGGAGTTAGGCTTTGGTACTAATCGTGGCTGTGCCACTTCTGGCTGTGACCTTGGGCAAGTCTCCAGGTTCGTTCTTCTGCATCTATAAAATGAAGGCAGTTTTAATGCCAATTTCACAGGGCTCATATGAACGTGACATTAGCTATGGACACATTTGATAAATGACAGAGTGAAGGTAAAGACTGTCTCCCTATGTCAGCTCGAAACCTGGGGCTTCCTTGGGTTTGTTCTTGGAGGATTTGAGCTTTTGAGGATCCTTGGGAATCACATGCTATTGGCTTAGACGTTGGGGTCCACTCAGCTGACTTGACATTGGGGGCACAGCTAAGAACCCCCATCAGAGATTCCAGGCAGTGGACACTGATGGCTGCAGACGAGGGGAGTCCATGGCAATTGCTGCAGCATGAAGCAGGTTCATAAGCCAATGGGAATCACCCCCTTAAAACACCTAACACACCCAGGGAAAAGTGGGCAGGGCAGAAAAGGTACAAAATGGTGCGAGAAACCAAGGGCAGAGCCAGAAGCTGTTAACTTTCTTTACACACAGTTACAGCTGAGCCCCAGCTGAGTATCTACTATGTATCTGGCGCTGGGCTCAGTGATTGCCACAAACACACACACACAAATTTCATCCTTGCAGCAATGAAAGAGGTAGACACTATTACTGTCTTCATTTTTATAGACAAGGAAACTCAGGCTCAGAAAAGTGAAGGTGATTCCTGGGAGTGCACAGCTAAAAAGTGGCAGAGCTGGGATTGGAACCCAAGCCTGGGTGACTTCAGAACCTGAATCTTAGCTGTGAACACAATACAAAGAAAGTCCCCCTTGATTCTGAACAGGAGGAAGAAACATTGAGAAAATAGTTGAGTGTGCAGATTGGAGGAGCTTGCGAAGAGGGCAGGAGGGTTCTCCAGCAGCATAGGTGGCATCATTTGCAGAGCCCAGTGCAAATTGAGATTGCAGGGCCCCCTGTTAAAAAATCATGGAGAATTTCATGACGGTGACAGCTGAGCATTAACTAAGCATAGGGTCCTTCTAAGTGTGGGGTCCTGTTTGACTGCTCAGGTCACATGCCCCTGATGCTGGTCCTATGCCCCTGTTTTGAACAGTGAGTGGGTACAGATGGGGTTTCCTGCAGCAGGATGGGTAAGGGGCAGACTCCTGGGTCAGATAGCTTGGGTTTGAGCCCCTAGGAATTCCCAGCTTCTTAGCTAATGACCTTGAGCAACTTTAACTCCTCTGGGCCTCACTTTTCTCATCTGCAAAATGGAATGTTGTTGGCTCTTCTTTTCTAGGAGTATTGTGGGGCAGATGCAGTAAAGTGTTGAGCACAGCGCTTGGCCCGTAGTACTGACCAGCAGTACCGGGTATTAGAGTTAATAGTCCCTTCTGCTCCACCTCCCCAGGGCACAGTGCCCATGGAAATACCAGGTCCCTGCTGTCTTTACCTCTGTGCTGCTCAGCCTGGGTCGGAATCTTGGAGGCTGTAGCCTCCCTGCTCTGGCAGCCCTTCTTTCCCTCCCCATCCCCCAGGTTTTTAATGAGTTTAGTATTTTCATCAAATCATTCTTCTTACAACACAGGGCTGGGGAGGCTAAAAATAGCTCCCCGAGTCACATGACAGCTCCAAATGCGGAGGCTCCCAGCAAAGGTACAAGTGCGACTCCCTGTTTCCTAGGAAATGAGAGTCATTGTGATGCCTGACGCCAGGCCGCCGCCAACGCAGCCGGGCCCTCGCAGGGACACATTGTTTCCTGTGACATCCTTGAGTGTGACAGTCAGAGGGCGGGGGGCGGGGAGGGCAATAGCACCCCAGAACTGGCAGATCCCAGGTCTGGTGTTGCGGGCTCAGAGTCAGAAGCTGCCCCTTCCCTTCAGGAGCGACGGTCTTGGAGGCAAGGACTTCTTCATACCTGGACACCGTGTCCCCATCCCTTTCACAGCGAGCAGGCAAGGCATGTCTTTGCCAGCAAAAGAGATGGATTTTTCTCTCAGGTACCCACACTCCCTGCCCACTTGGTTCCCTCACCAACTCCTTGGAACTAAAGCTATTTTATTATTTGGGAGTAAAGGTAAATCTGTTGATGAATACCCCCCAAGGAAGCCTCTCTGGACTCCTCCCAAGTTCCTCCCCCGAATATAGAATAACTTCCAGCACCCTGGACCAGTCTCAAGAGTCCCATACTTGAGGGTATTACAGTAACGTGGAGGGCTTCTTAACACACTGGATGCTGGGCACCGGCCCTAGAGTTTCTCCTCCAGCAGGTCTGGGGTTGGGCTCAAGAATCTGCATTTCCAGCAAGTCCTTATGTGATGCCGCTGCTGTGCTCCAGGAGCAACCTTTGAGAACTGCCATCCTAGATTCCATGGCCCTTGTCCCTTTCTTCTTTTTCCCCAGCCCCTTTTTTCTCCTCTTTTCCCTGTCTTATCACTGCTTGTAGCAACCCTAAACTACTTTTCGTCTCTCCATACCCTGGTCCTGCACTCACAATTTTGTGGCTTCTGGGCCTTTGCTTTGGGTCTTTCTGGCTGGAGTGCCCTCCCCCCCCCTACTTCTCCCTTGGCTAACTGCTACCCTTGCTTTAAGTAGAAATAGTGAGAGCTAGCACTTATTCACAATTCTGTATGGTAAGCACTGTTGTTATCCCCACTTCACAGATGAGGAAACTGACATTCAGATGGAAAGTCACACCCCCTAAGTTACAGAACTAGAAAACAGAGAGGGGATTTCAGGTAGTTTAATTTCACACCTACAGGTGACTTACAGTTCACCTGTTGACTCCCATAGGAAGCCTTCTCTAAAGCTTCCAGACTGGATTTCATACACCTTCTTGGAGGTCTCCTGCACTCCCTGAGTGCCTTTATCAATGCACTAACAGCCTTGCACAACAGTTTTCTATTGATGGGTCTGCCTTCTTGCTTAGGCTGTTCGTTGCTAAAAGGCATGGACTTTGTCCTAATAATCACACTATCCCAAGTGCCTGGAACAGGGTCTGACACTAGTAAATGCTCACTAAATGCCAGCTTGCTGACTGATTGACTAAATAATGACTGCACAAATGTTCACTGAATAAATAAGTAAATGTTTGTTGCCTAATTACTATTAAGTGAATACATAAATAGTAGGTGCTCAGTGCTGAATAAATGAATGAGATATTAAATTCTCTATACATGCTGGTTGGCTGAGTGAATGAATTAATAGTAGCTCCTAATAAATATTTTCTGGATAAATTAATGAATACATGAATAGTTAGTAGGTACTCATTAAGTGTCTGTTGCCTCACTGGGTGAATGGATGGGTTGGCTGGTAGATGATAGATGGGTCGGATTGGTAGGTGGATGGTAGAATAGTTGGATCAATGGATGGGTAGATTGGTATATAGATGGATAAACAGGTGAATAGATGGAGGTAATGGGTAGATGCGTTGGTGAGTGGATGGATAGGTTGGTGTATAGATGGATGGATAGCTAAGTAGAGAGAGACAATGGGTGTGTTGGTATATAGATGGATGAATAGATGGATAGGTGGAGGTGATGGGCAGGTGGGTTGGTGAATGGATGGAAGGATGGAAGGGTAAGTTGGTATATAGATGGATGGATAGGTGAGTAGGTGGAGGCAATGGATGGATTGGTGTATAGATGGATGAATAGGTGAATAGATAGGTGAGGGATGGGTGGGTTGGTGAGTAGATGGATGGATGAGTAGATGGATAAATGGATGGATGGATGGATGGATGGGTATGTAGCATATAGATGGGAGGATAGTGAATGCATAGAGGCAATGGGTCGAATATATGGAGGCAATGGGTGAGTAGGTTGGTGGACAGATACATTGGTGGCTGAGTAGGCTGGTATATAGATGGATGGATGGTTGAATAGATAGAGGATGAGTGGGTAGATTGGTGGATGGATGGATAGATAAGTGGGTTGGGAGGCGGGCCCATGACTTCGACATTGTTAGCACAGGGCAATCTGTGTGATGCCACTTCTGCCAGATAAATGACAAAGAATAAGTTATCGACAGAACCCCAGGGCATGCTGGTTCTGCACTAAGCAGGACAGCCTGAGGGTTCTCTGGGCCACCAGCTATGACTTTGGAAACCAGATGGATGATGCATCTTGATCATCAGGAGGAGGCTGTGGAACTGTTTTAAATGTCAGGATATCACCCAGCTGTGAGATTGGGGCTTGACGTTTGTCATGTTCCTGAGCATTTGTTTTAATGACTAATTATTTCCCTTTTCTGACATGGCTCCTTGGAAGGGGAGTAGGGGAGCTTGGCTGGAAACCAGAGACTGTGCTTGCTCTCAGCAGTTGAATTCACTAACAAGCCAGAAGTGAGTTAACCCCAACCTGCCAGGTGCAGAGCAAAACCTGGAGGCCCAACTCCCAGGCCAAGCCAGGTACTGCTCAGCTGGGAGTCCCTTCCAGGGTTGGCTGGCACCTGCAAAGAATCCAGAAAGCTTAAGCCAAAACCCAGGAGAATATCTGAAGAGTTGAGGAAAGGTAGATTGTTGACTTGAAAGTTACTTGATTTTTCCCCAACACAAAAACAAGATAAATGTTCAGGTGATGGATATCCCAATGATCCTGATTTGATCATTACAAACTGTATGCTTATATCAAAATATCACATGTGATCCTAAAATATATACAACCATGATATATCAATTAAAAAGAAAGTTACTTGATTTTGATCTATGTGAAATGATTAACCGTGTGTGTGTGTGTGTGTGTGTGTGTGTATTGCAAGTACTTACTATGTATAGAACATTATATAAATGCTTCACCTGAATTATCTCATGTCATCCTTGCAACAGCCCGTTGAGGTAGACTGTATTATCATTTTTCTCATTTTTCAGATGTGAAAACTGAGGGACAGAAGTTGTTATAGTGGTTTTAAAACATGCCTGCAAATTCTTTGATATGCTCTTCAAGAAGTAAAGCCTAATTCCCTTCCCCTTGAATATGGGCTGTGATTTGTGACTTGATTGCAAGGGATTAGAACGAGGTATAGATGGCACGTGTGACCTCTGAGACTAGATTAAAATGGTGATACAGCTTCTACCTAGCTCTGTCTCTCTTGAGGCAAGTGCCTTTGGAGACCTGAGCCACCGTGAAAGAAGCCAGGCTGCCTTGAAGCCATCATGCTGGAGAGACCATGTAGGAAGACCACACGCACAGAGAGAATGAGCCCCCAAGGAGCCCCAGTCACTCTAGTCCCAGCAGTTTAAGTCTTTCCAGCTCAGGCAGCAGACGTGTAGGTCAGGAAGACTTGGAGATGACTCTTGCCTCAGCCCCTGCCTGACTACAACTGCATGAATGACTCTGAGAAACAACCACCCAGCTGAGCCCAGCCAGCCCCTGGAACCAGGAGTGATCATAATAGAATGATTCTTGCTAAGTTTGGGTGGTTTATTATACATCCATAACTGATACAATGGTGAAATCAGCTGCTCTGTATCAAGGAGCTGGAGAAGGATGGAAACAAGATTGGAGCCAGACAGGCTGGTTCACGAGCCGTGAGCTCAACCCATAGAGCATCCAGCCCTGCCTTCACGGTTTTGCAGATTTAATCTATCCATTGCATGGACTGGCATGGTACTAGACTCACCCTCATAGGCTTGGAGGAGAATTAATTTAAAAATTCAAGTAAAGCATTTGTGTTCAGTGTTTGGGACATGGCAAGTTCACCATTTTAGTTAATGCCAACTTCATCCTTGGAGATGCTTAGCCATAAATCTTGGCATTATGCTCAGATTCCTCCCTTTCTCACATATCTCACATCTAAGGTGTCTGCAGACCTGTCTGGTGCTACTTTCTTTTGGGTTCAGAAAGCTATGCCTTCTCCCTCCCTCCCCCGTCCCTTCACTGCTACATACTGGTGGGAGCCTGCATTACTGCAGCAGTTTCCTGACTCTTCTTCCTGCCTCAGTCCTGGTCCTTTTAGTCTCTTCTCAACACAACACCCAGTGAGATCCCCTTACAATGTAAGTCAGATCATCTCTTGCCTCTGACCAAAACCTTCTTGTGACAGCCCATTTCTCTGAGCCCAAAAACCAAAATTCTTGCTTTAAGTGATTTCCAATGCCCTACACTCTCTGCAACTCCCTCTCCAGTGCTTACCTCCCTGACTCATCTTGACTCACCCACTCTGGCCTGGTTTACTCCACTCCAGCCACACTGAGCTCCTCGCTGTTCCTTGAACATCCTGGGTGCATATTCACACTACCTTGAGGTTTCCAGCTGCTCTTCCCTTGGCTCACATTGCTTTTCCTGTTGCTGACTGCATGGCTCACTTTCAGCTCTTTCAGATCATGGCTCAAATGTCATCTTCTTATTGAGGCTACTCCTCACTACCTGTTTAAAATGATGCTCCCCCCTCTATCTTTCCCTCTTTTTGATTTTTTCTTCATAGCACCTATTGCTGTAAAACATACCAATGTCTTTTTTCTCATTCTCTCTCCACTAGAATGGAAGCCTCAGCAGGACAGAGATTTTTGTCAGTTTTGCTCCCTACCCCTAGGATAGTGCCTGGCACATAATAAGTGCTCACTAAAGAGTTGCTGAGTGAATGAAGGGATGTTGGCTGTTGTTATTAGGGAGGCCAGTTAGGAAGTTGTTGGGTTACTCCAGGTGAGGACAGACTGTGCTGTGGAGATGGAGTGGGAAGCGCTGTGGTATCTAGTGGGGAGAGGGAGGCATGAGGATGTTCTGGGTGTTTTGGCCTGTGTGGGAGTGTGGAGACAGGGTGGGAGGAGCCAGCTGCAAGGGAAGGGGAAGATAGTAGGTTGGTGTGGGAGAAGCTTGAGGTGTTTCTGGATGTCCATGTGAGGATTAGGTCCCTGATGGAAATGCAGGCAGGAGATGAAAAGTCCAGCATGGAAGAACCCTGGAAACCTCAGAGAGTGGTAAGGTGAAGCTGCTGGAACAGACAGAGAGAACAGAGTTCCTCACTCCAGTGCCCACGTGGTCAAGTGGGTTGCGTCAGGGAGCAGTAGGGCCAATGGCAAAATAAAGTGCGAGTGTCACTGCCAAAAGACACAGGGGCATCTCCCAGTTTCTGTCAGTGTCAGTGTGTTGTCATGTGGGAGACAGGCCCAGGCTTGCAAGAGCTTCTGGTTCATTGAGGGAAGCCATAAATCTGAATTTTCATGTGAATTTTTTTGTTTTTTTTGAGGGCGTGCATTTGCAAAAGCACTGTATGGGCCAAGTAAGCCACACCTGTGAGCAGAATGCAGCCCATGATCAATCAGCTGGCAAACTCGGGGGTGAGAGGAGCAAGGAAGAAGCTGGGGCAGAGCCCTGGGGCCACGGTGCTGCAGGGTCTGCTCTCTGAAGGAAATCACAGGTGGTCAGAGGTTTTAGGAGGGAGTGGGTTGGAGTGCTGGGTATCACAGAAGACCACGAGTTTGAGAACAGAAATTTGGCCTACAGAGGACCACAGAACAAGTTCGTGCAATGGTAGGGGCAGAAGCCATCTTTTCAGAGCCATCAGAAAGTTTCCACCTGCTATGGCTGAACGTTTGTGTTCCTCCCAAATTCAAGTGGTGAATTCCTAACCCCCAAGGTGATGGTTTTAGGAGGTGGGGTCTTTGGGGGGTGACTAAGTTATGGGGATGGAGCCCCCCATGACTGGGATTAGTGCCCTTATAAAAGAGACCCCAGAGAGCTCCCTTGTCTCTTCCACTATGTGAGGACACAGCAAAAAAATGTCGTTTATGAACCGGGAAGAGAGTCCTCATCAGATACTGGACCTGTCAGTGCCTCGATCTTGGACTTCCAGCCTCTGGAACTGTGAGAAACAAATTTCTGTTGTTTTCAAGCCACCCAGTCTGTGGTATTTTGTTATAGCAGCCCAAACATACCAAGATACCACTTATTTACAAGGGACAATAAGGAACAATGAAGGAAAGTGTCCTTGCTTCAGAGCAGAGCTACCCTAGAAGGGAGTGGCCCAGGACTGCTCAGCCAGTGTGAAGCCCATTCCCCACCAATCCCATTTGAAGGGAGACGGAGCTGCTGACACCTTCCAGTGGCCTCCTGCGATGTTGTGAATCACAGATTTTGTTAAATGAAAGGTTAATGATGTTCAAAACAGAAGAATAAGGTTCATCATTCCCACCCCCAACTCCTGTTCCAGGTGCAAGGCCTGGGGTGGGCTCCTTTGTCCATCCACCTGACAGTATCTGTGAGAGGAGGAAGTAGCACTGCCCAGCGGTGCTTTCCTCATGCACAGCCACCTTCTCCATCTGTGCTGCCCAATACAGTAACCACGTGGCTGCTGAGCACGTGAAATGTGGTTACTGTGACCGAGGAGCTGGATTTGTTATTTTATTGAATTTTAACTAAAATAGCCTCATGGGACTAGCAACTGCCATTCCGGATCATGCCGCTCTAGAGGTTTGGAATAAACATCATGACAACATAGGCAGTGACTCTGCCCTTCCCCATCTCCTTTCTCATCTCTCCCCAGGAGGAGGGAAGGCCAACAGGGAGCCTGGTGTCCTGGGTTGTGTCACTCTGTATTGACAAGACCCTGTGAATGTGGCTCCCTTTTCTCTCTCTTACCTCCCAGGGGCTGGATAGCAAGGTTGAGGTTGTGCCTGTACTCACGCAGCATGGCTTCCTTAATCACTCCCTGTGAATGGGTATTTGTTTTCCCCCTAAATTTCAATATCACAAACTGTGTTGCAATGAGCATTTTTGTACATACCTCTTGTACATGTCTGTGAGCATAAGCAGACACACACACAATAGGGAGGTGTGTAGACTGTGGTTCAGCAAGTGTTCACTCCTCCCCTACTCCAGCCTCTATGGGAGGGGTGTACCTCCTATCCAGTTGACATCCAGCTTGGCCCCGTGACTTGCTTTGCCCAACAGAATGAGGGTAGGAGTGAGGAGCACCAGTTCTGAGCTTAGGCTTGAAGAGGACTTGAAAGTTCCCACTTGTCCCTCTTCAGCTTCTACTTTCATCATGAGAGTAACACTCCCCAGGGAGCTATTGGTCCAAGAAGCCTGAGAGACACAGTCCAGAGCCTAGCCCAGCCATGTCCAGCCTAGATCAGCTGAACCCCAGCCGAACAGCAGGCAAGTAAGTGAGAAAATAAATGCTTGTGGTTCTCTCCAGTGGAGAGTTCAAGGTTGTTACACAGTAAAAGTTGCCTGACACAAGTGAAAACTGGTAGAGCTCTTACTGTCTATCAGAATGTTTCATGACATGCCCTTTGACCTAGAGTTCTACTTTCAGGAGGCCAGCTTTCTGAAACATTCCATGGAAGACATATGGACAGTGATCTTTAGATGGACTCCAGCTTGAGTCCCACCAGTCCAATTGACAGGTGGACCGTCCAGGCACTGAGCTTCCTGGTCACTTAGCAGCTCATACAGAGTGTCAATGGGGAGGCTAGGAAGGCCTTTATTGCTGCCCCCTTCCCCAATCCCTATCCCTTGTGCAGTGTGATAGCTCCAGAGGTCAAACAGCTCCCATAGCTACACACGTGTGGGCACCACCTGGCTTTTCTGCAGCCACACAATGCTGACTTGAGAGAGAGCCTTCCAGTCTTATCATCTTAGGAGCCTTCCCCAGCAGGACCAGTGGCTCCCACACAAGCAGTTCCCATCCCTGGAGGGCTGCGGAGGCGTGAGGCTGGCCGGGGAGACTCATAATACAGAATGCCTGCAGAAAGAATACTTTCTCACTGGGTTGAAGTTGACTATTTTCCACTCACCTCTAAGATAGCCAATCCCTTTTACTAAACAACCACATTTCCAGACCTCCTTTTCCCCTCAAGGTCCTCCAGTGGCCTCTAGAATTAGGTCACGTGGGAGCCTTGTTGGGTGAGAAGATGCTCAGGGTGGTGACAAGGGGCTTGTTGCCCAGGTCTCCCTCCTCGTTCCTCAGCTGCTCACAAAAGGCTGAGGGGTATAAAATTGACTCCCGACACCTCTGCAGATAAATTCCTGTTTTGTTGGGGGGAAGCCCAGATGGAATCTTGGAGCCGGGAAACAGATCTGCAGGCTGGCTGTCCGCACTCACCTCTCGGTTCATCCGTCACTGTTCGCTCACTGCTGGTAATTCTGTCAAGTTGGAGCACTTGCCTGGTTTGGCAGCAAGTTGAGTGGAGAAGGATTCTCCCCTATTCCCTGGTAGAAACTTACTGCGTCCACGGATATTGGGGGTGATGCTTGAGTTGGGACCGGGGGTGGCTTCATGGTGTGGGCCTGGGGTTATTGAGGTCTTCATATCCAGCCAACATTATGAGCATCTGCACATCAGCCTGCAGTGGCTGCCCACTCACAGGGACCACCAGATGAGCCGAGAAAGCTGTACTCATCAGTCATCCCTGGATGTCCACTAGCCCATCCCAAAGGACCTGCTTCATCCCAGCCTCTGCTAAGAAATCCTCCCACATAATAACAAAGGGGAGGCCCATTCCTTTTTAACTGCTTCGTAATATTCCATTATGTACACGTGGTGTGACTGCTATGTTGTGGGAGAGGTGGACATTGATTGAACTAATGTGGGGACATGACTGATTATTCACAGGCTGGTCAGTGATTTACTAGGTGCCAGGCACAAAGCTCTGTCTAATTGGTACAAGAGCATCTCATTTCATCCTCCAAACAACTTGTAGGGTAAGTACTATTATCCCCATTTTACAGGTAGGGAAATTGAAGCACAGATAAGTTAAGACATTTGCCCAAGATGACACAGCTAGTAAGTAGCAGGGCAAGAATGCAGCCCAGGCCTGACTTAACCCCGAAGGCCACCCTTGTAGCCACCGCCTCTCTCAAGGAGAAGCAGAGGAGATGGCTGCTGAGTCATATCCAGGACCCAGTACTGAGGAAATTTGCTGAAGTCTTACTGTTGAAAGAGAAGATAAGAGGACATGACTGCACCTCACTCTTTGTGCCTGTTAGAGCCCCAGGTATGACGATACCTCCCTGTCCATACTCAATAGCTGTGAGGAGCCAGGGTGGGTGTCTGGCCCAGTGACAAATAGCTGAAACTCAGCAGCTGGATCCAAAGCCTTTGGCTTTTGGTTTTTTTTGCTTTTGCCTGAAATAATCAGATAATTACAGCTGAAGCAAGTCACTCAGCTTGACTTGCAGAAGCCAATTGCCTCCTTCCTGGACTTGTTCTCCCCGAGGGAAGCCTGGGTTCTGCTGTCCCCGACTCTGGTGTGATCATCGTCAAAGCCAATACCCTAAATCCCAGCCTCAGCTCTTGTTTTGCTGCAATCAGAGAGCCTGGGCCTGTGGCCTTCATGGAGGTGCTCAGATTGACCCTTCCTGGTAGCAGGGTGTGGGATGGGGGTGCAAATATTGCCAACTGAGTTCTCCCCAGCTCCGACCATCCTGTAAGCAACCCGGAGTGCTGGAGGGCCAGGCTGGGCTGGGCCTGGTGCCTGACCGCTCCTGGCAGATGTGCCACTTGAGACTCCAGCATGCTCGCTCTTCTGCCTCCAGCAATCCCAGGCTGGGCCAATGCTAATATTTACATTCAAAGGCAAGGCTGCAGCTCAGGGCTGCTTCCGTCCCTGTGGCTTTCCTGGGCCCAGGGGATAGATTTGCAGAGCAGGGTGTTGGGAGACAGCTTGTGTGGGCTGAGTGAGATAGCAGGCAGGGAATTAGGCCCAAGGACTCAAATAGCAAAAATAACTGCAGTGATGATAATAGCAACTATTTATATAAAGTACTTATGATATGCCAAATGCTGGGACAAGTGTTTCCCATGCTATTTTTTTTTTTCTTTCTTTTTTTTTTTTTTTTGAGACAGGGTTTCAGTGGATCACCCAGACTGGAGTGCAGTGGCCTGATCATGGCTTAGTATAGCTTTGACCTCCCAGGCTCAGGTATCCTCCCATCTCAGTCTCCCAAGTAGCTGGGACTACAGGCACATGCTACCACACCTGGCTAATCTGTGTATTTTTAATAGAGACCGAGTTTCGCCCTGTTGCCCAGGCCAGTCTCAAACTCCTGAGCTCAAGCGATCTGCCCTGCTCAGCCTCCCAAAGTGCCGGAATTACAGGCATGAGCCACTGCCCAGCCATCCCATGCATTTTAACTTTAGTTCTCACCCAAGTGCTCCAAGGCAAGTGTATCATAGTTTTACAGGGTAGAAAACAGAGGTAGAGAAAAGTAAGTTGGCTAAAAATCATACAGCCAGGAAGGAAGGGATCTGGGTGCACAGCTGAGCAAATGTATCTTGAGACTCCTAAAATCAAATGCCTACAGGGGCTGGGTTGTTTAATTCGATGAGTAAAATCTGGTAAGTTGAAGGCACTAGGGAGGGGTGGGGATTGGGGCCCACTAGGATGGAACACACCATCTATTACCCACCTCCAGCTAGTTGTTGCTGCAGGGAAATGTGTGCCCTGGGGGTCAGCTTGTCTGATTTTCAAAAGAAAATCTTAGCATGTTTGTTTCTATAATCGGGGAGAAAACACATATTTATACATCTACAGGTTTTTCTTTGAAGTCTTCTAATTTTTCAATGTTGGCAACACATTCCTTTTCTTAAAAAAACACAGCAGGAGCCAAGTCAAACATGTGTTCGGGTGACAGCACTGCTCTAACTGCTAAGCCCAGCTTGCTTACACTGTGCTCTACCTCCACCACGCAGGAGGCAGGACTGCGACTTCAGCTTGGAGAACCACAATCTGGATTGTCACCCCCGAACCTCTTTTGAGGTGGATGTTTGGGCGCACCCTTAGATTCAGACCACTAGGCCTTTGCTGGGCCCCGTACTTCAGAAGGCTTCACTCTGGTCCTTCTACAGCCGTGCCTCCTTTCCACCAGGCGGAAGATCTGCTGGGCCTAGAGACCCATGAAGTTCCTGCCCCAAAGGCCTCCAGCCCACTTTCAGGACCTGTGCATCAGTTATCTGTTGCCGTGTCATAAGCCACCTAAACTTAGGGGTAGGAGGCACCAATCATTTCAATATTATTCTCAACCCTCTCCGGGTTCTGGGGGTTGACTGGGTCAGTGGAGAGGCTCTTCCTTGCACCTCTCCTGAGGTCCTGTCAGAGGGTGGCTGGGCTGGAATCACTCATATCTGCAGTTGATCTGGCTGGGGCTGACACCTTGGCTGCACTGTGGCCAGAGGATCCACACATGGCCCTTCTATGTGGCTGGTGCTTCCTCACAGCCTGGCAACAAGGTTCAAAGAGGGAGGACCAGGAGGAAGCTGAGCCATCTTTTATGACCTAGACTTGGAAGTCACACAGTGTCACTTCACCATGCTTTATGGCCTGAGGCAGTCACAAAAATTCATCTGGTTTCAAGAGGTGGAGGCAGAGACTCTACTCCTCTTGAGGTGGATGGGTAAGGTCACATTATAAGAAGAATCTATGGGATGGGAGATACTTCTAGGGCTGTCTTTGGAAAATAGACTCCATCTGCAACAGCCTACATGCTGTTCTCCCGCTGAGGTCTTCCTGAGGATGCACCCTGTGGGAGGCAAGGCCAAGGAGCTACTCCCGGGGCTGGGGTGGATGGAGCCAGCTGCAGGCTGGTCAGGCACCTGCTGGGCGTGCACACGCCACACACAAGGCCCTCTGACCCTGCCGGTGTTAGGGGCAGGCTGCCTGGAGAGCAGCACAGGACCCTTGGACTTGCTTTGAGGAGTCCCTACTGAGAGCAGCATGTGGACAAGATAGAGGACTGCTCCTGGGGGATCTGAGCGATGGCCTCCACTGAGAAGAAAGGGGTGTGGGGAGGAGAAGAGAGATGGAGATAAATGAGCCTGCTGTGTGCCCACCAACGTCCTGACAAACAAGTCTTGATTGAAGTGGAAGGGAGGCTCAGAGCTTGCAAGATGCTCTGTGGGATTGTTCGTGGAACTCCAGCTTGCAATGACACACAAGCCAGTTATCACACAGTGAAAGTCACTGGGCGGATTTGGGCCAAGCTGCAGGCCTCTGTAGAACGCAGGCGTTAAAGCACCTTGTTGTACATATCTAAATCACCTGGGGGGGACTTGAAGCCCTACTCGTGCCTGGGCCCGCCCGTCTTCAGGATTGTGATGCAATTGGCCGCTTTGTGGCTCATGTGTGGGGATTTTTAAAAGCTCCTAAATGATTCTAATGTGCAGCCAAGTTTGGGGTCCACTGAGCCAGAGGAGCAATAGCAGTAACTTGGACCTTAATGAGGGAACGGCTGGAATAGGTCCAGATGGCAAGGGAAGGAGTTGCAGGTGGGAACAGCTGCGGCAAGAAGGGGCCGTGGGAATACACATTGCAGAATTTGGGGTAATATTGGGGAGCAGTAAAACATAAGGTCAGGTATTCAAAGGTGCTAGTATTAGTAATAGTAAAAAAAATAGTGGAGTTCTGCAATCATGTGCTTTGCTGATACATTCTTATTAGGTTCTTACAACAACCCTGTGAGGTAGGTATTTTAATTCCCATTTTACAAATGAGAGAACAAAGGCACAGACAGACTGCATGACTTGCCATAGCTAACCCTGAGTTGGGATTTCAATATGTGACTCTTGAATTCTGAAGGCCATACTTGGAGGGTTCCTGGTGCAAATGTGGGTCATTCCAGACTTGACATAGAGGTAACATAAAGCCAATGTAGTGAACTGGGGTTCGAGCGAAGTGGCGTGTTGGAATAGGTATCTATGAGGTGGTGAGCATGGTAGGGTAGTGTGGAGGGGAGAAGATGCGATGGTGTGTGTGTGTGTGTGTGTGTGTAAGGGAGAGAGTGAGCGATTAAGCGAGAGAGAACGGTGGCCCATATCCCCTAGAGGAGGGTTCAACTCTGGGGACCTGAACAGCTCCTTTCAAGCTGTGGTTCCCTTTCTGCTAGGGGCAAATCACTTGAGGAGGCCTGGACAGTCTTCTATAGCCTGTGTGCCTGTGTGGTCTCATAGAACTTCAAGCCTCCCAGCCTCAGCACGTGCTATTCTCTTGAACTCTCACATGTTTTCCACCTTTCTCAATGCTGCTCATCTTTGCACGCGTTGCTGAGATGTCACTAGCTCCTGGGGTCAAACTGAGTTTCAAGTTTGAGCTCTGACACATACGAGCCCTGTCTTCCTGGGCAAGTTACTAAACCTCCCTGATTCTCAGCTTCTTCAACTGTAGGAGGAAAATAGTAAAAATAGTCCTTGCCTCAGAAGGTGCTGGGAGGTTCCATGTTATCACGCATGCAAGCTCTTAGGACAGAGCCTCATTCAGAATGAGCGCTCCTCAAAGGCTGTACCCACCATGCCCTCGTAGTGCCCACAGCTGTATAATGGCTGCCCCTCTTTGAGACTGGAAGCCCCTTGAGGGCAGAGGCCATGCCTGGTCACCACTGAAGTTCTGTGCCCAGCATGGAGTAGGCGTGTTAGGGATTGTTGAATGCTCACTCAGTACCTCTTCCCTCCTTGCCAAGAGAACCCCAATGTTGCTGGGAGTGGAGATGTAGCTACCCAATACATCCCACTTTCCATACTCCTTTGCAGCCAGAGATGGCCACGTGATGCATTCTGTCCCACCGGGTCATCTTAGTTTGGGCTCCTAGAAACAGACTCCTTGAAGGCAAGAGTCAAGGGCAAGTAGCTTATTTGGAAGGTGATTCCTGGAAGGGGAAATGAGACAAGGAAGAGAAGCCAAGTGCAGAGAGTGTGAGTGAGCAGCCTATTATTGCTGGGGGGCAACACTGGGGCCCTATCCTGCTGGGAACCTTTGAGAGCTGCTGTACAATTTTCCCACCCGAAGGCCAGAAAGCTGGGGTATTTGCCCACCAACCACTGTCTGTCATTGGTTGACACTGCTTCTGGGCAGCTAACTCTGGCCTCTCTGTGTGACAACCTGAGCAAGTGACTGGGGCCAAAGAAAGGTGTTTGTAGAAGGAGGGTTCTGTGGAGCCCAGATGATGAATGCCAAGGGGATGTGGGTAGGGCAGGCACCGGTAGTGTCTGTTGTGGAAGCGTAAGTCTACATTGTTGTAAGGGATTTCCAGAAAAGCCCCCCAAATGGAGACTGAGTCATCAGATATGGCCCCTTTTGCTCAGGATCTCTCCACTTTCCTTTTGCATAGAATACAGACTTAATGGCTAAAGCTGTGGCAGCCTTCTATGTACATGAGGCAAAAGCCAAGAGAGCCACCAGGACTTCTCTCTGTTCTGACACCTTTTAGTTATTATTTACTTGTGGACATTATGTCTTATAAGAAAAATAAAACCCCTCTCTTTAGCGTTTTAGGTGGCCATTGATATCTGGATTTTCTGTTACTTGCAGTGTAACTCAATAGAAGTTCAATAATTCAAAAATGTTGAAGAATGACTGAGGAAGCAGTGGGGTAGAATGGAGTGGAGAGCATCACTTACTTATAGAGATGCCCAGAGGTTTGACTATTTTCCTGTACTGTAAGCTCCTGAGAGCTGGATGGGGATTATTTTTGCTCATTATTTTATCCTCGGCATTTAGATCAATGCTTTGTAGAAGAGACTTGTGATCATTATTTCCTGAATAAACAAATAGCCCATGATCCTGGGGAAGGAGAGGAAGCTACAGATGCTCTAGACACAATTTATTTGAGTTTGCATTTATGGAAAGTCTTTTCATATACCAGACTGTCCTTCCCTTTCGCTAGAGGGAGAAGGGTTGAGGAAGGGAGAGAAGTGAGAGCAAATGAACTAGGATCGAGTATTAAAAGTTGAGTAGGCTTGAGCCACGGCTGAGACAGGAGAATGGCGTAAACCCGGGAGGCGGAGTTTGCAGTGAGCTGAGATCTGGCCACTGCACTCCAGCCTGGGTGACAGAGCGAGACTCCTTCTCAAAAAAAAAAAAAAAAAAAAAAGTTGAGTATGTTAGATTTCCTCTCTCTGAGCCTCAGTTTTCTCATCTGTAAAGTGGGGATAATAACCATACCAGAGTTTGTTGTGAGGATGAAATGAGAGAAGGTATAATCAGTGATTTGCAGAGTTCCTGGCACACAGTAGGTCCTCAAGAAAGGATACTTGATTATTATTATTGTTTTTGTTATTACTAATAGGTACCTCTACTGGACCCTGTAGAACATAACTAAGACATGGTCCTTATCCTCAGCTCATGATTCTGATAGGAGGAACTCACTGTATTATGAAGGAGGATAAATCGTATGATTCCCAGTTTATAACTGGAGGCATGGACTCTGAAGTGTTATAAAATGTACCTGAGGGCCTGGTACAGATCTGTAATCCCGGCACTTTGGGAGACTGAGTTGGGAGGATCGCTTGAGCTCAGGAGTTCAAGATCAGCCTGGGAAACATGGTGAAAACCCATCTCTACAAAAAATATAAAAAATTAGCTGGGTGTGATGGTGCACACCTGTAGTCCCAGCTACTCAGGAGGCTGAGGTAGGAGCATCACTGGAGCCCAGGAGGTTGCATTGAGTCATGATCGTGCCACTGTACTCCAGCCTGGGAAACAGAGAGACTCTGTCTCAAATAATAATAATAATAAAATAAAAAATAAAAGGTACCTGAGATCAGCTGACTGGTTTGTGGCAGGGATCTCCCAGCAGCACCATGCAGGAACTCTGGAGGAATACTTGAAGTGTTACTAATTTAGGGACACATTCAGCAAAAAAAATTCTGTGACTTGGTCTTGTACCCAGGATCAACATTTGACAAGGGTCCCAGGGGGCTTTCTGTGATGGCAGCTCTAAGCCCAATCTCGCCTCACCTACTTCCCTCCCATCCTCTGGGCCTCCAAAACCTCCCAAGGCCATTCCAGCTCTGAACTGGAAAATGTGTTTGTTGAAAGGGGTTGAACTGGCATGAAATGACTAAAGGAGGTGCAGTTTAGCAAAGTCATGAACTGGAGATACCTTCTACATTAGAATGAGGGACTTTATTTCCCAGATTAGTCACTGAGCAAGCTCCTTCATTCTCAGAACTGCCTCGGTGCTGCTGGTTGGACAGTTATTCTCACCAACAAGAAGGCAGACCACGGTGAGTCTATCTGCAGCTGGTCCCGCTTACTGAGGGGAAAAGAGAAGACTTCCCCCTGTAACCTGGCTGGAAGCCTTCCCAAGGTGGGTGAGGACATTTCCAAAATATTTTTATGCTAATTAATGGAGGTATTAAAATGTACTGGCTAAATAATGCTGCCATTGAAAGAAGCTCAGGATGAAAGCATGTCTAACTTCCCTGTAAGTAGGCTTCCTCGTTGAGCATTAAAACTCTCACAAATTCCCTTGTGGCTGCATCATAGACCCTGTGGTGACCACTACCTATGGACCACTATTATGAGACCACTGTCTCATAAAGTGACTTTCTAAAGGCCTCAGACGGTCATCTTCAGAGCGTGGAGGAAGAGGTGCCTGGGGCTGAGAAGACTTGATTGGTCTCAGGCTCAAGAAATCAGTACCAGCCCAGGTAATGCTGGACTTTGGGTCTCTCCCCGTGCCTCCTTTGATAGTTTGGTGTCTTGAGGCACAAGGCAAGGGGACTTCTCCTTCCTCTAGCATCTTGTCACCTAAGAGATGATTTTCCTGTGGTGACACATTCCCACAGGCATAGGTCAATTCTTCGTGTGAAACAAATCAGCAAAAAAAAATCATCATGGGACTCGCCGTAAATCCTCAAGAGCATGTAGTGGGGTGGTGGGTGACTCTGAAAGTATGAAGGCATGAGGTTTTTGTTCCTGGTGTTTCTCTCTACCCTTGTCCCCTCCTGCATTCTGGCTGCTGTGTGCTTTTTGTTCTCATTGCCTCGGGAGAGGATGGTCCAGCAGCAACTCGGAGAAAGAGAATGTCAGCTCTTGGCCTTGGAGTTGCAAAATCTTAGGCCTGTGGGGATGAGATGAGAAGGACTGATGGGCATCGGTGATGGAAGTGGGGAGGAGAGCTGGGAACAAGTTGAATTTCTGGGCCTGGAGATGGCAAGGTTTCTTTTGGGTGGGGAAGGAAGAGAGATGGAGGGGACACAATAAAGGAGAGAGGTCCTGAGGCCATGTGGGCTGGAGGAGACTCAGCCTCCAGGCACTGCCCAACCCCTCCTGGAGAGGGGACTTGGGTCACCCACCAACGATGCCCAAGGGCTCTCAGTCAGCACCTCCACACCCTCCAGCTTATTACTGCATTACCATCCAGCATCAACACACGGGAGTTGCAAGGGTGGTCCTTTCTGTGGATGGCTGGTGGGACCTCCTAGCCCAGAGGAGAACCTCCAGTCACATCCCGAGGGCTTGTCTGGCACCTTCTACTTCTGCCTCATGGAGGTTCCTGTTTCAGCATCTCAGGCCATCTGCAAACTGTGGAGATGGGGTGGGGGTCTGGACGCCTGCTGGGGTAGCAGTGATAGAAAGGACAGGAGGACAGGGCCCCTCAGCACTTCTACCTCCCTGAACCTGCCAGGGTCCACCTGCAGAGGTGGGGCGATGGTGACCCGCAGTCCCCAGGAGCCCTTTAATTACAGAAGCTCATGGCGTATAGAGGGAGGTGAAAGATGGGCCATGGGGTCACGCAAATCTGAGGACCGGCTCCAACTCCACCTTTGTCTCCCTCTTCAGAAAGCTGAACAGGGTGCAACGTGAGAAGGCCGTCTTCCTTCCTGCCTTGCAGGCACTCTGGGGATGCTGCTTGTTTGCTCTGCTCTGCCAACTCTCCCCTGGGGACTCTCCTCTCGGCCAGGCTGCCCTGGAGGGTGGAGTCTCCCGGCTGCCCTCCTGCTCCACCCCCCAGTCCACAGACCTTTTCATTTAAAGAGTTCATTGCTACAGGAAACAGATGGGAGTCACAAAAATAATAAACAGAGAGAATTTCAAAGGTTCCGGAAGCTCAGAGTCATGGTCTCAGGCCCATCGTTAAAGACTTCCTTCTGAGATGGGGCCTGAAAATGACTGCAGCCACTGTCGTTTCAGCCACTGGGATGGCCAGGCAGGGACCTGCAGTGCTGCAAACTGTCAGCCCCTGGACTAGTGTGTAACTCTGACAGTCGTCCTGCAATGGGAGGGTGTCATGACCCCCACTTTACAGATGTAAAACCTGAGTTCAGAGAGCAGGATTGGCCGCATGATTTAGGACATCCAGTGTAAAATAAAAGTGTGGGGTCCTTGGTTCAAAAATTAAGAACTTCAAGACGGAAACCACAGCAGAGTGTTAAACCAAGTGAGGTGTCCTGATCACAGGCCCTGAGTGAATGCCTGGGATACAGGCTGGTGAAGTCGGCCCCGTCGGAGATTAGGTAACTAGCCCAAGGACACCAGCTAGTGAGAGGCAACCGCGGTTTTCATACAAAGTCTAGGACAGCCTTCAGTTGAATTTTGCTGTCTTCCTGGTCTTTACCTGTGGACACCCCCATCCCTCCCTCCCACCCACCATGGCTTGGCTGTTGGCCTTATTTTATAACTTAAAAGAATCATTAAAAGTAAAGCATGACTTCAAGACACCAACACTACACAAATCCTGATGTTGCTCCAAGAAGCCCTTTGGCTCTTGCTAAAACAGAAGCAGAAGAGGCGATTGGGCATTGCCCCACCTCCCCTCCATTCAATTAACTTGACAAGGAAACATTTTGAGACAGATGATTCTCATTTTTAATGCAGTTTGAAAGTCCCTAGGGGCAGGAAGACACTCGGGCTTGCCTACTTCAGGAAGTGGTGTCTTCCCTCCAATTTATATGAACTTTATTTTAAGAGACCTCAGCTGGTTCAGCCCACATAGATAAGCTTCCCCAATGGGATATGCATAATATAGGGTTTACGGCACACATTCGACGCAATAGCTTAATACATGTCTATAAGAATATATATTTGTATTTTATGCTATTATCACAGTGGTTCTCAGAGGAGAGAACGACTTTACACCTTAGGGGAACATTTAGCAATGTCCGGAAGACATTTCTGCTGTCACAGCTAAGAAGCAGCTGCTATCGTCTTGTAGTGGGTGGGGCTTGGGGGTGCTGCTAGACATCCTACCGTGCACAGGGGCGCCCCCAACAAGAGAGAAGTATCCAGCCCAAAATGTCAGTGCTGAGGCTGAGAAGCCACAACAAGCAATCATAATGAATTTTGGCATTGTCAAGGAATGAAATAGATTACTGGGACTGGAACCCCACTTTGTAAAAACTCTGCCCTTAGGAAATAAATTTTTGAGTGCTGCCAACTGAATTTGTGACTATTATGTAATAACTAACTGGGTCTCAAGTTAGGAGTCAGTTGAACCTCAGATAATCTTCACAACTCCACCCAAGAAGTTTGAATTTTCTTTCTTTTTTTTTTTTTAGAGGCGAGGTCTTGTTATGTTGCCTGGGCTGATATTGAACTCTGATACTCAAGTGATTCACCTGCCTCGGCCACCCAAAATGCTGGGGATATAGGCATGAACCACCACATGCCTGGCCAGAAGTTTGAATTCTTACACTCATTTTGTTGATGGGAACACTGAGCCTCAGAGAAGAGAATTAGGGCAGGACTTCCTGCAGGTGGTTTTACCCAGAGATGCTGTCAAAGAGTCAACCAGGACAACCTGGGTTTTTTTTCTCAAACATCTACTTTTATTTCTTGGTAAAACTGGGCTTACCCCACTCGTCGGAGCTGGGGGATACCCACATCCCTACCTCTGGTTTAAGAATCTCTCCTCCTTGCATCTGCTCACAGTAGATCCTGTTTTTCCTTCCTTTCACATACCCCATCTACAGTACTATCTACAGTACTTGCTTTTTCTTTAAGGGAAGCACCCTCTATCCAGAAGCTAGAGGTAGACAGATTCTGAGTCTGGGAATGGAGTGTGTAAACCAGGTGATAGCAGCCAATGTATTAAGTTATCCTGCCCACAGTGACTGGCTTGAGATAGTCACATAACCCAGTCTGAACCGTGAGAGGTTTGCTGCCCTATTGCTATCCCAGAGGACCCAGCCTAAGGCTGAACTCCAATGAGCTGCCAGATAAAACACAGGTGGCCCAGTTAATTAATTCAACAACGAATATGTTTTTAGTACAAGTATGTCCCAAATGAGCCAGGGACAGTGGCTCATGCCTGTAATCCCAGCATTTTGGGAGGCCGAGGTGGGCTGATCACTTGAGGCTAGGAGTTGGAGACCAGCCTAACCAACATGGTGAAACCTGTTTCTACTTTCAGTAAAAGTGCAAAAAATTAGCCAGTTGTGGTGGCCTGTGCCTGTAATCCCAGCTACTCAGGAGGCTGAGGCAGGAGAATAGCTTGAACCCAGGAGGCAGAGCATGCAGTGAGCTGAGATTGTGCCACTGCACTCCAGCCTGGGTGGCAGAGTGAGACTCTGTCTCAAAAAAAAAGTATCTTCCAAATATTTAGCGGGACATATACTAAGAAAAGTACTTCTTGTTTATCTGAAATTAAAGTTTAACTGACGTTTCATATTTTTATTTTTTTAAATCTGGCAACCGGTCAGTGGAAGCTAAAAAGGAGCTGCCTCTTGGTGACATCAATGTGAGCCCTGAACTGTACCTAAAGCCTAACTGCGCATGGACTTGTCGCTGAAAGATTGTTAAGGAATTTTCTGGACCTTATCAAGGCCTTGGCCTTAGGAAATGCAGAAAGTCTTGTGAGGTGACTACACTTCCTTGCCCGTCACAGTGCTCAGCGTCCAGCGACAATAAAGACTTACTGGGTAACAAGGCTCTGTGCATAGTTCGCTTCTAATAACTACCTTCATTTTTTTGAGCATTTACCATGCCCCAGACACTGTGCTTTAACTTAAACTACTTCCCACCCTTCAAATATATGTGAGATAAGTAACACCACACCCATTTCACAGGTGAGAAAACTGGGGTCTGGAAAGGTGGCTTACCCTTGACTTCAGGGCACAGGCTGAGAAAATGAGAAACAGAGAACTTGAACCAGGTCCTCCTGGCTGCAAAGCCCACGCCACTTTCTTGACAGCTTGCCACCTCTCAGGCCCCACACCTTGCCTGCTGGTCAGGCCCCTTGGAAGGAACCTAGTGTTATCCCTGACCCCGTTCTTCCTCTCTCAGTCCCTGAAGGCCCCCATTAGCTGCCCACCTCCTGCTTGAAACAAGCCGCAGAACATCTGGAAGCCCTGGGAGGCCGTTTCTTTGACAACCTTCGATTTAAAAGCTCATGGAAATTCTTGCTCCAACTGCTGTGACGTGAGCAGCCCAGGTACACAGCCCTCTGGAGGCCAGAAGGGGCTGCCAACATCTGCTTCCCATTACCTGGAGGAGGGACTTCACCACCAGTCGCTGGTAACAGGAGACCCTGGCCTCTGATTTATGGCCCATTTGGAATGAGGCCTCGGAGCAATTACTTGTTGGATTGAGCCAGGCGAGGGGCTAGAGCTTCGCAAAGTGGAAAGCAGCCCCTGGCTGGCAGCACTGTCTCCCCAGGCAGACAGGGACCATCCAGTGAGTACCTTCTTACTGACTTAAGTTACCTAACTTTCATGGATCATTGCCTATGGACCAGGTACTCTTCTAAGTGCTTCATGAATATTCACTCAGTTAAGTCTCCCTAGGTGGGAGATGCTATGATCATCCCATTTTATGGTTGAGAAACTGAGGCCCCCAAAGATTATACAGCTTGCTGCAGTCACGTAGCTAGGCACATAGACTCCGCCGGATTTGAATCTAGGCCCCTCAACCTAGATTTTCATCCTCTCAACCTAGAGAATTCATTCAACCTAGAGAATTCATCCTCTCAACCGTTATGCTGCTCTGCAAATGAATAATCTTTAAAACATGTAAATTGGACCACTAGATTCCCAGCTCAGAACCCCGAGTGGCTTCTAATGACAGTGTGAAACCCAAAGTTCCCAAACTGTAAGAACCTCTGGTCTTCTGTTCTCTGTCTTCTCCTTGCCCATTCCCCTCCAGCCACCTTGCCTGTTCTTGCTTCTTTTTGTTCATTTCATTTCTTTTTTTTTTTTTTTTTAAAAGGAAAAAACCAGCTCTATTGAGCTATAAATAACATAAGGCTGGGCATAGTGGCTCAAGCCTTTATCCAGCACTTTGGGAGGCTGAGGTGTGGAGGTCACTTGAGCCCAGGAGTTTGAGGCCAGCCTGGGCAACACAGCAAGCTACCACTTCTACAAAAAATCAGCCAGGCGTGATGGTGCACACCTGTAGTCCCAGCTACTCAGGAGGCTGAGGCAGGAGGATCTCTTGAGTCCAGGAGGTCAAGGATGCAGTAAGCTATGATTGTGCCCCTGTACTCCAGCCTGGGTGACACAACAAGACCCTGTCTCCAAAATAAAAAATAAAAAAAAATCTCATAAAACTTACCCATTTAAAATGTACAGCTCAATGGTTTTAGTATCATATATTCACAGAGTTGTGCAATGATCATCACAATCAAATTTTAGAATATTTTTATCATCCCCAAATTCCCCATCAGCGGTCATTCCCATTCTCCCTCCCCTCTAGCCCCTGGTAACCATGAATCTGCTTTCTGTCTCTAGAGATTTGCCAATTCCTGGCATTTCATACATATGGAACCATACAATACATGTTTTTTTTGGTGACTGGCTTCTTTTACTTGGCTTAATGTTTCAAGATCCATTCACATTATCTCATGAATCAGTACTTTATCCCTTTTAGAGGCCAAACCATATTGTGTTGTATCGGTATGCACTTTATCCATCCATTAGTTGGTGGGCATTGGGGTCATTTCTACTTTTTGGCTCTTATAAATAATGCTGCTCTGAACACATGTGTATTTTGCCTGGACCTCTGGTTCTTTGGACATGCTAAACGTGCTCCCTTGCAGTGCTGTTGCCCTTGCCATTTCCTCTCCCTCCCCACTGCCCTGCTGCCTTCCTCCAGGTCTTCCTGTGGCTGGCCCCTCACTTCACATCCCTGTCCTCACACCACTTCCTCATATGGGTCCTCCAGACCACCCCCTCTGTTTGCCATTCTCTCCCCCATCTTCTGCTTTAGTTCTCTTTCTTGGCCTTGCCACTACAGAAAATTACTTTATATACTTATTTGAGTACTGGGATTCTCTCTGTTTCTCTACCTAATGTGGTAGCTCCATGAGGATGGGGACCTCCTTGGTCTCAGTGCCTGGCGCATAGAAGGTGCTCAATCAGTAGACAACGTGTGAATCAAGCAATGCAATGGAGCATGGATGACTTGCTCCAAGGCAGCACAAGGCTTCTAAGTAGTGAGCGAGACACACCCAGTGACTCCAAATGGTAACCAGGGTGCTCCCAGGATTGCTATACCTGCAAGGTCTCAATTTAGTCTTTCTAATTTCCCTGCAAGAGTGTAGGGGAGAGAGAAGAGCAAACCAATAAACCAATAGGATGCTGCTACAGGAAGCAAGGACAATGTGGCTGCTAAGAGTAGGCACTTTTGCAGGAGACGTCTGGGTTGTTATTAGCTACTTCTGAGCTTGGTGACCATGAACCAATCCATTTTATTTTCTGGGCCTTGATTTTCTCAACTGTCAAAGGGAAGTAATAATAGTACCTTCTTTACTAGATGTTTATGAGGGCAAATTGAAATAATGTGGGTAAAATGTTGAACACATGTGTTGGCTATTTTTGTGTGGATGGATGTAGGCATCAGGGAAGCACAGACAGCAAGGAGGATGGGCAGGTAACTAGCCTGGAAGGGAAGGTGGGAGGAATCCGTGCTGGCTTCCTGGGGGAGGTAGCATCTAAGCTGAGACCAATAGGACGTGGTCCCGGGGAACATGACATCCCTTCTCTTTCTCCATCTCCAGTTCAGGCTCCAATACATCAGAGGAGGACTCTAGGAAGTCATTCCACCACCTCTGCCTCCCTGCTGACGAGTCCGATGTTTGGCAAGAAGGCTCATAGGACAAGAGGCAACTTGACATAGTGCTGAAGCTCAGAGTTCGGGTCAGATGGGGTAACCTGGTATTCAAATATCTCTGGCTTCCTGACTGCCTAATTGTGTGCCCCTGGGCCATGTGCTAAACACCTCTGGGCCTGCATGTCCTTGCCTATAAGTGGGGGTGATGAGAACAGTGCCAACAGCACAGGGTGAGAATTCAGTGATGTAACGCCCGGCGAGCACTTGGCACGTGGGGAGTATCAGATCAGTGTCAGCCCTCAGCCTTGGCGGAATCCCTCTCTCACCTCAAAGTCTCCTTGCCTCCAGTGTTTTCCCAGAGCAGTAGCAAAAGCAGGCAAGTAGTTTTGCTTCAAGAGCTGGAGCAAAGACTGGGAGAATGGAGCCCAGATCAACCCCGTACTTGCCATGTGGTTTGGGAAGAGTGAACCCAACCCGCAGAGCCTGTAGGAAAACCGTCACTGGTAAGGGGGAAATGAGATAAGGACGGTCAAGCCCTTGCTGCTTCCTGTCTCCCTGGGAATCCCTAAGAACATTCCCCAGCCTCCTCCTTTGCCCTCATCCCTCTCCCAGGACTTAATTGGGCAGCTGCCGTCAGTTTGCACTTAACCTTCTCCCCATCTGCCCTTGAGGGAAAGAATTAACACTAATCCCTGAGCTGCTTCCCTGCCTGTTGATGGAAGTGTCAGAGTGCAGGGACTGGGAGCCAGCTCAGCTCAGGACTCCCAAGTAGTACAACCCAGCTCCAGTGCTCAGGGGCTCCCCAAACATGCCCACCCCAGAGTCTCTGCTCCTTTGTCCTGGAGCAATGGGGACAGCCCTCCCAGCCAGTGAGCTACCTTCCTCCTCACCCTGTTCTTGTCCCTCTAAGCCCAACACTGTCCTATAGAAATACAATGTCCTATAGAAATACAATGTCCTATAGAAATAATAGAAATACAATAGAGCCACATAAGTTATTTATAATTTTCTGGTAGCCACATTAAAAAAACCCCAAAGGGTAATAGATGAAATTTTAATAACACTTTAACCCAATATATCCCAAATATGATCTTTTTAACATATAACCAATGCGCACAATTTTTAACAAGATACTTTATGTTCTTTCTTTGCATACCCAGGCTCCCCAATTTGGTGTGTGTCTTATGCTTTTATGGCACATCTCAATTTGGATACTAAAATTTTCATGGGAATATTTGATCTGCATTTAGACTTCACAAAACTTGGAGCTGAAAAAGATTCACCTACCTAAGTTGATCCAGACCCTCATAAAAGTTTTCCAATCACCGAATCAACTATGAGTTTTTAAGTTTAAATGTAAAAAAAAATACAATTAAGTAACACGAACAATTCAGCTCATCAATCACATTAGCCACATGTCAAGGCCTCAGTGGCCATGTGTAGCTGGTGGCTACCATATTGGGTGGTGCAGCTCTGGCCTTCACCCAATTTCCCACAGCTGCTCCATGGCAGGCCTCTCCAGGAAAATGTGTGGTGCACTGGAGGTGGGAACTCTGCCTCCAATTTGCTGTGTGACTTTGGGTGAGTGTCTCTCTCTCTCTAGGCCTTTCTTTTCCCAGCTCTCAAATTCTTCCATTTAAAGAAAGTGAGTGCCTATGACTCACAACACCTTGTTCTAGGCTCTGGGAGTGCACAGCAAACAGCACACAGTACCCTTCTCACAGAGCTTCATTCTGGGCTGGGAAATGGTCATCAGAACTGTGATTACATTTATGGAACCCTTTCTATATGCCAGGCACTGTTGGAAGCCTTTGACATTAGCCAACTCTTTTTACCATCACAGTAGCTTCATGGGGAAGATGCTGGCATCATTGTTTCTCACGGGAAAACTGAGCCACACAGAGCAGTTAAGAAACTTGACCAAGGTCACCCAGCTTAAATGGGGCCGTGGTGGGATTTGAACCCAGTCAGATTGGCTGTAGTGTGAGTGCTTTCATCACCTACTTCTACTGCAGGTTGAACATTCCTACTTCAAAATTCCAAAATCTGAAGCAGTCCAAAATCTGAAACTTTTGGGCCACTGACATGAAGCCACAAATGGAAAATTCCACACATAAGTACTCAACACGAGCTTCGTTTCATGTGCAAAATTATTGAAAATATTTCATAAAATTACCCCTTCAGCCTATGTGTATAAAGTGTATATGAAACATAAGTGAATTTCCTTTACTGTTTTTGTACTCACAACCCGTCCCTTCCACTCCAAGCTCTGTAAGCGTCTGGCATCTTGGCTAGTTTGCTGCTTCCGAGGCACCGGGGGGTTCATGCATTTTAGACTTTGTGTACTCCCGGGACTAGACATGATTCCAAAGTGCTGCTGACTTGGGTCCCAATCCCCAAAATATCTCATTATGTATATGCAAATATTCCAAAATCTGAAAAAATCCAAAATCTGAAACACTGTGGTCCCCAACACTTCAGATATGGGATACTCATCTCTCTAATGAATGTAGAGTGGCAGAGATGGCTGATGAGAAAAGCAGCAAGGCAGAAAAAAGTGGAGGTGGGGGGGGCTGCTATTTTAGATGGAGGGGAAAGAGGCTCCCTTTCCTCCAGGCTACACAGACCATCCCTAGCATCCCTTGTACCTCTATCAAGGGCCTACCATGTGCCAGACTTTTAAAGGGTCTTGGAGGCCCCAGGCAGTGCATGATGGGCCAGGGTCTGTGAAGGTGTGCCCCACATTGAAGAGGAGCTGGACATCTGAACTGCCAAGCATAGCCAGACCTGCCAGGCAGGTGTGTCATGTGGGCTGGGAGCAATGGTCAACAGCTGCCAGGCGGAGCCAGGTGTGCCAGGGACTGTAGTCAACAGAAGCAGCTGCCCTCCAGTGTTTACTGAGCATTTATTTTCTCTCCTTCTTTCTTCTTTCCCTTTTTCAGCCCATCTTTCCTAGCCTTACCCCTTGCCCTTTCTTCCCTCTTTCCTCCCTCACTCCTTACCTCCCACCCACCCACCTCCTCAGTGTTTATTGAAGGCCTACTATGTGCCAGACATGGTTGCAAGCCCTAGGGGACACTGCGGTGAATAAAATGTTCCTGTTCTCGAGGAATGTTGCAGTCCATTTGGAAGGACCCACAAATGAATCTGTAATATCTGCTGAGAAAAGATGTATGTGCTCTTTGAGAATAACAGTGAGATGAATTGGGGGAATTAATTACTCTTTGTACATGGAAGGACACTATAGATAAAGTTCAAAGGCAAATGATAGCCTGGAGAAATACTTGCACACTCAGGGATGCAGAAGGAGCCCACGTCTATGTGTAGAGCTCACCGTCAGGGCCTGGCACAGAGCACCATTCCCTTCATAGCGGGGCTTACTCTTATTTTTTTCATTCTTTTAAATGCACCCTCTGTTCTACATAAAATGATTGTGTCCTGTTGGTAGACCAGGGCCCCAACTTCCTGACTCAATGATTATGACATGAGGTCAAACAAGAACAAAGGTGTCATGGGAGCAATCCTCCCAAGCTCCAACCTTGAACTAGAGAGAGTCCCTGACCCAAGGATCTTGAGTCCAGTGTGGGTGACAGTGCGGACACTAAGCAAAGGCTTTTCAGGGTAGTTTATGGGAAGGGGTGGGATAGGTGTGGGGAGCTTCAAAGAGGGTCACGCTGTGCAGACTTTTGGGGGCAGGAAGGGATGGTGGGAAGAGTGACAGCTAAGGGGAGTCCTCAAGCATGGGGAATAGTTAGCTAGGTGCCAAGGAGAGGGGAAAATATTCTGGGCAAAAGGAACTGTTTGTGCAAAGGTCTAGAGACAGAAGAATTTAGACTCCTACACACACACACACACACACACACACACACACACACACACACACACTGCAGACACAGAGTCTCCTCCATTTCGCAGGAGTCTGAGTCAGGGAATCATGAAAGATGGGGGTGGAGAGGTAAATGTGTCAGATTACAAAGGGTCTGGTAAGTTATGCAAGGAGGTTGGACATCATTTGAAGATCAATGGGAAGCCTTTGAAGAATTACAAGCTAAGGAATGGTTGTTTCAAATTTGTGTTTTAGAAAGATCATGTTGGCCACATTCTGAATAATGGAGTGGGGAAACTGGAGCCAGTTAAGACGCTGTTGCCAAACATCCAGGGGAAAACTGATACGGGCTTGAAATAAGGAAATGGCCATGGGGATGGAGAAACATGGATGGAGGTCAAGGTCAAGATCAATGTGAGCTGGGCACGGTGGCTCACGCCTGTAATCCCAGCACTTTGGGAGGCTGAGGCGGGCGGATCACAAGGTCAGGAGATTGAGACCATGGTGAAACCCCATCTCTACTAAAAAAAAAAAAATACAAAAAATTAGCCGGGCATGGTGGCGGGCGCCTGTAGTCCCAGCTATTCAGGAGGCTGAGGCAGGAGAATGGCAGTGAACCCTGGAGGCGGAGCTTGCAGTGAGCCGAGATCACACCACTGCACTCCAGCCTGGGTGACAGAGCAAGACTCCGTCTCAAAAAAAAAAAAAAAAAAAAAGATCAATGTGAAAGGTTGAGGCTGCAGCTCTAGAAATGGGAGTCACAGGTGGACAGACAAGACCCGAATCAGGGAGCAGCGGCAGCCCCTCAGGGAGACTGCATCATGCCAAGAAAGAAGGGACCAAACGTTTGATGCTGGGTTCTGTGTTTGGATCAAAAGCTGGGAGATTCCTGGGTTCTTGCCTTTGTCCCTCCCTTGCCGGCTGTGTGAGTTTGGGATGTTCACGTCTGCTCTCTGGGTTCCTTCTCCCCATTTGTAAGATGCTATGACTTGAATAGGATCAACGATCCTCACTGTCCCATGGAGCCCTAGGAGTCCTTGGGAAGTCAGTCCTTCAGCAGCAGGTGCTGAGGTGGCATTTGGTGGCTGTGGCTTGGGACTGTCACCTCCTCTTTAAGTACAGTAGTTCCGCTTCAATTTGTTTTGTAATTTGGCCTTCTGACTCAGCTTTGATTTGAAGAAAGGGTTCCGTGATTCAAAAGAGTTTGATGAGGGATGACCTCTCATGTTCCATCTGGCAGAAGGTAGAGCCACACCCAGTTGGGAGTTTCCCTGATGCTAGGAAGAGTGACATCTCCGTGAGTCAGAGGGAATTATCAACTATAGACCTTATGGCACTGTTGGGTGCAGACTCTAGATCCAAGGAAAACTCATGACCCTGCACCCAGGGGTCTAAGTGGACCGGTCTGAAGGGTTAGCATCTCCAACCCAAGTACTCCAGGGGTGACAAATAAGATTCGGCTCTGGCAGTGGATGAGGCTGCCTGGGGCTGCACTGAAGAGAACTCGGTGAGGATAAAGTGCTGTGATTGATTAGCAATGTCTTCTCTGGACAGCAAATGGGTGGTAATGGTGTGTGTGCCATGAATCTGCTAGCTTTGATCTAATCTTTGCTGTTTAACAGGGGCATGAACTCTCATTCTCATCAGAGCCCCAGGCTGCTCTATTGTGCGATCTCTTATTTCTCCTTCTTTTGTTGTTGAGTACTTCAAAGGTCTACCCTGGCCCTCTTCCCAGTGGACCAGTCACTTCAGGAAACGAATGGGCTGCTCTCTGGAGGAAGCCAGATCACTCAATGAGTTCCCATTTCTCTAGAATTAGATGGTTAGTCATGCTGACCAGGGGCAGTAGGTGGGCTTAAGGCCAGGAAAGCACAATGCTTCTTTGCTGAGCCCCCAGGGCATGGGCCTTGTTTCTCAAAGATATCCAAGGCCACGTTCAGGAGGCTCTTGCCACCACTGGGATCCCACTTGCTGCATCTGTGAAGGACTGCCAATGCTAATGGTTGGGGTGGAGGCAGGAGGGAGAAAAGGGCACTGTGCTACTCAGGAAATTAAAACCTGCCATTCTTTTAATATTTTAAAAAAGTAATCTTCCTGACATAAATAAATCATGTTTATTGCAGAAAAGCTGAAAACATGGATAAGCAAAAGTAGAAAATAAAAGACATCTATGTTCCGATACCTAGAGAAAAGCATTATTTCAACAAGTTGGTGTGTATCTTTCCAGACTTCAGCAGCTCTAGGCACCAGCCCCTCAGAATGGATGATGGCTGTAGCCCTGGGGTGAGTGGAGGCCTCCCAGCTGTGCCAGGCATTAACCCTGTAGTTGCTGGCTGGTGGGAAGGTCTAGGGTTCCTGGGGGTGGAGCCAGGGCAAATGGGGTGGCCTGCATGGGGCTCAAGCGACAGCTCTTTCCAATGAGACAGGGACTAGTTTGTTAACAAGCTGAGCTGGCACTTTATGGATAATTCTCAGTGGTGTCTATCCCTACTTCTCCTAGGGTATAATTTGACATATTGGCTGGATGCAAGCCTGGGCTTAGAAATACTACTGCTGGTTGGCATTAGGAGGGGTCACTTCCTAGTCAACATCCCTATTTGCATTTGAAACTTTGTTGCTCCTGGAGGGTGAGTTGAGCCACACATATCCCTTTCTCTTTTTATAAATCCATATTTCCCTCATCACCCTCTCCCCACAACAGGGACTGAGAGGTTTCCTGGAAGAAAAAGAATCTGTGATCCTTGTTTTTACTTTAGGAGTTGAGGGTAAAAACAACTTCACCTTCTGGGCTAGGCTGGCCTCAATCTAGAGCACACAGAAAGGATCACAGGATTCTAGAACAGATACCACAAGAGAAAACACAGCCTGGACAGGTGCCAGGACTCAGCACCCAGGCCCTGGTGGCCGGAGGTGAGGGTCCCTTCTGAGCATGGTTTGAGGCTGGCACTAGAACCTTCCTGATCCAGCCATCCTAGAGGAGTGCGTACCCCATGGGGAAGATGATGAATAAAAATTTAATAGTTCTAATACTTTGGAGCTCGGGCAACATTGCTATAGGGCCCTTCTCAACTGTAAGAGTACACAGTTCTGAAGGGACAAAGAGGTATCCCCAGTTTAGGAGTCCAGCCAGCAACTGTAGATCTTATACAACCTGATCAGATCTGGGAGGGGCAGAGAATGGCATAGAACCAGCTGCCCAGTCTGAGAGATTTGACTGAACTTCTCTCTCTCTGCCAGGCAGCAAAGAGCTCAGGGCTTATTTGACAAGTGGTTAAACTTAGTGATTAAGAGCACAGATTCTGGAGCCAGACTGCTTGGGTTTGGATCCCATCTCTACCACTTATTTTCTTTGTGACTTTGGGCAAGTGGCTTCACCTCTCTATGCCTCAGTTTTCTCATTTGTAAAGTGGGAGGACACATAGTGCCTATCTTAGAGAGTTGTTATGAGGATTAAATTAATATATGTAAAATTATATCTAGCTGATTGTTATGTTTGCTGACACACACATACACCCTTACGTGGTCTTGAAGTTGCAGCATTTAGGAATGGGAACACTGGAAAAGCTGGAAATTCTTGTTAATTTGGAAGGTGAGGCCTTGAAGTGGTTTTTTTTTTTTTTTTTTTTTTTTGAGACAGAGTCAGCTGGAGTGCAATGGCGGGATTTTGGCTTATTGCAACCTCCACCTCCTGGGTTCAAGTGCTTCTCATGCCTCAGCCTCCTGAGTAACTGGGATTACAGGCGTGCACCACCACACCTAGCTAATTTCTGAATTTTTAGTAGAGATGGGGTTTCACCACGTTGGCCAGGCTGGTCTTGAACCCCCGGCCTGAAGTGGTCCACCCACCTTGGCCTCCCAAAGTGCTAGGATTACAGGTGTGAATCACTGTGCCCGGCCCAGGAGTGGTTCTTAAATTTGAGGACGCATCAGCATCATCTGGTAGGCTGCTTGTTAAAGCACAGATTTCTTGGCCCCACCCCCAGTCGGTCTGGGTGTGACTGAGCATCTATATTTCTCACAAGCTCCCAGATGATACCCATGCACTGCGGTCCACAGATCACACCTGGAGCAGCACCAGTTTTGAATATTGTTATAAATCTATTTTATTTCTTCTTTTTACTGAAGTATAATCTTCTCTGACATTTTGTAACCAGACTATAAACTTGACAAGGGCGGGGGCCGTGACCTTACTCACCATTGAATACACAGCATCTGACATGCTGTAGATGCCCGATAAATATTGGCTGAAAGGAGGAAAGCAGCAAGCTTTTTGCACTCAACAATGTTCTTGTGTACATTTTTCATGTTAATAAATATTCTCCCACAACATTGTTTGGTTGGTTGCATAGTTTTCCCTTGTATGGATGTAAGTGAGGGAACAACTTGAGCTTGCTGGAACAAAAAGGAAGCATTCAGTCTAAGGAGGCAGGGTGCCTCAGCGACTGGAACCAGGAAGCTGAGAACCAACAGAAGGATCTTTCCTGTTGCCTCCCATCTGCATCTCCCTGTGATGGCTTCTTTCCCCTTTTGTGACTTTTCTGTTCATATGACATCCAAGATGGCTGCTTACATCTCCCAGATCTCTTGTTACAGCACTTGCCATGTGGTCAGTCTGTCTGTCTGTCTGCCCTTTAGTCTCTCTCCTAGTAACTCCATCAAGGACTCCGACCCTTCTGGGGTTAGTGCTAACCCCTCATCCAATCAAGGAGGAGGGCCATATTGAAATATGGCTGCCAGGTGCCTCTGTGGTGGTAGTGGTGGTGGTGGGGGGTACAAGCAAAGTGGGGCCTGGTGATGGCCAAATGATCCATTCTAAATTGCCTTCCATTCATCTTCTCATCCGTCTCCTTAAACCTGATTTCAATTTCAATCTGGTGACCAGGATTTGGTTTCTGTGGACTTTTCTGGGCTCAGAGCAGGGATTTGACTGACTTAACCCCATCTCTCTTCCATTAGTGATAATGGCCCATGGCAGCGTCACAGGTTTGTCTGATGTCTTTGAACATTTAATCCACTCAACGTGATTTTGAGGGAGGCAGGAGGTTTCACCCAATGAGGCCTGTTTAGTACCCGCAAGTCTGCTCATGATCCGAAATGCAGCTGAAAAAATAAATATAATTAAAAAGATAACTCAGGCCAGCGTTCCCAGAGACTGTTTTACATGGGCGCATAATGAATGCTAAACTCAGTGCAGCAGTGCCAAAAAGCAAAATAAATTCTTGGAGTTGGTCTGTTTCCTGCCTGCAATACATTTGCTTGTTCCAAACAAATATATTTGTCAATACAACACAATTAGGAAGGCTGAGCCAATCAGACCATCAAATATCCAGAGAAGCAGAACGTGGCTTCCATACACTTTGCTAGATGGAGCCAAGGTCTGGGTGTGTTATGACCAAACCAATTATGGCCCGGGCAAGCCTTACATTCCCCTCCAGGACAAGCTTCCTCATCTCTTCTAGTTACCGAGGGAGTTCTGACTTTTTCCCCCTTTCCTTCTCAATGGTATTAATAACCATGAGGCACCTCCTTCCCAATCTTTTAGGTTAATTTTCCTTTTTTTTTTTTTTTTTTTGGCCAACAGCTAGAAACAACTTTTGACATATACAGTTTGTAGAATGAGGGCCTGCCAAGATAGGACTAGTAATGAGTTTTTATAATAATAGCTACCATTTATAGCATAGATGCCAGGTATTTCACACTCATGGTTTCTCCTGATCCTCGCAACAATCCTGGGATATGTATTACTAGTTTCATTTCATAGGTGAGGAAACTGAGGCTCAGAGAGGTCAAATGATTTGTACAAGGCCACACAGCTAGTGAGTGACTGAGCTGGGGTTAAAACTCTGCTCTTTCTAATGCCTGAGCTTGTGTTAGGGCTATTGATGTTAAAAGACATAGAATCTAACTCAACCTGGCTTTAAACAATAAGGGGATTCAATGGCGTTTGAGTTGATAGCCCAGATGTGGACTTCAGGCAAGGCTTAATCCGGCCACTCTAATGATGTCTTCAAGGACCTGGCTTTTCTCTGCTCTGCCTGCCTTCATCCTTAGGCTCCTCGCCATTGGCTCCTATAGCCCACATCTCTGAGCTCTTCCTTCAGGAAAGGAAATAATGACAGCAGCTCCATCCTTTAAATTCTTAAGCCTCATCAATCTGAAAAAGAATGTCCCCTCTGGTAGTATCCATGGAAGAGAAAGGAGCTTCCACTTTCAAACTCTTTGCATTCCATTTGCTTGGGTTAAATTAGACACCCATCCTTGAGCCATAGCAACCTGACTTAGGGATATGACGCACTGGTTGGTTTAGGATGATCAGGCCCCTCTCTGGAGCTGAGGTGGTCATCTGTCTCACAAGAGCCTCAAGCCTGAGCAGGGGGAAAGACAGAGATCCTAGAGCAAACCTGGGTGCTGTCATCAGAATAGGGGCATGAATTGGCAGAGGGGATGGCTTAAATAGTTAATCAACTGGCCTGGCACAGGCACTGACCAATTAGAACAGATGCTGGCTACAAAGACTCATTAGCCATTTGCTATTCAAAGTGGGCTCCTTGGACAGCAGCATCAGATCATTTGGGAGCCTGCTGGAAATGCAGGGTCTCTGGACTCACTCCCAACACACTGAATCAGAATCTGTACTTGAACAAGATCTCTAAATCTTTAACAAGATCTAGCAAAGTTTGAGCAGTGCCAATTTAGCAGAGTGGTGGAGCATGATAAGTACATGATAAAGGGCCTGGCATGTGGTGGGTGCTTGATAAACATAATTCCCTTCTTCCCATCCCAAAGGTTTGCAAATGGGGAAACTGACTGTCTTAGTCCGTTTTCTGTCCCAATAACAATACTTGAGACTGGGCAATTTATGAAGAAAAGAAATTTATTTCTTACAGTTCTGGAAGCTGAACGTCCAAGGTCACATCTGGTAAGGGCCTTCTTGCTGATGGGATTCTGCAGAGTCCTGAGGTGGTGCAGGGCATCAGATGGCTCATGAGAGATGAGGGACTCAGGAGAAATGGCCAAACTGATTTTTATTACAGACCCATTCTTGGGATAACTAACCCATTCCCTCAATAACCCATTAATCCGTTACTCCACGAATGGATTAATCTGTTCATGACAGCACGGCCCTCATGACCCAGTCACCTCCCAGATGTTGCACTTCTCCATGCTGTTGCATTGGGGATCAAGTTTTCAACCTATCAACTTTTGGGGAACACATTTAAATTGCAGCATTGACCCAGCAGGATTTCTGCTTGCCTAAAACATAGACAAGGACTCTGATACCCTCAGGGCTAGCCTGGGGCTTGACTTTTCTCAGTACATCAGAGCTTCTAAACCCAGGCTGCACATTAGAATCCTCTAGTGAATTTTTAAAAATCTTGACGGCCAGACATCACCCCAAATCAAGTCAGTCAGTATCTCCCAGGGGAGATCCAAGCATCAGTACTTTTAAAAGTTCCTCAGTCAATTTCTATGAGCAGCCAAGGTGGAGAACCAGTGCCTCACACTTTGCTGCCTTCTGAATTAATTAAACTGTAAGAAGGCTCTGCTTTGAACAAAAGGGTCTGCTTTGAACACTTCTGGGTGGCTGGTTACAAAACCAAGGGTGATGGTTCCTGTCTTTAAACACTGAGCATGTGCTCTGACATGGCTGTGCCTGGTAACACAGAGGAGTGCCTGGTAACACAGAAGAATCTGTGCTGACTGGCTCCTGCTTGCACTTCTCAGATAGCTGGTAGAGGTTCAGCTTCTGAGCCAGGGAACCAACAGGCCTGGACCCATAGCCCAGACTCCAGGGATTCGGCAGGGCAGGTGGGGAGCAATGATCACCTCTGCAATTCTGCACTCCCAGGTCCCCAGATGCATACTCAGAAGTCCTGGACCCCTGGGCATCTGGTGAAACCTCTGGACTCTTCTCAGAAAAAAAAAAAAAGTTTTTGTTTTACATAATAAGACTAAGGAGACTAGGCATGGTGGTTCATACCTGTAATCCCAGCACTTTGGAAGGCTGAGGCAGGAGGATGGCTTGATCCCAGTTGGAGACCAGCCTGGGCAACAGAGTGAGACATCTTCTCTATTAAAAATTAAAAATAAAATTAGCCAGGTGTGGTGGTGCACACCTGTAGTCCCAGCTACTTGGGAGGCTGAGCTGGGAGGATCACTTGAGCCCAGGGGGTCAAAGCTGCAGTGAGCCATGATCATGCCACTGCACTCCAGCCTGGGTGACAGCAAGGCTCTCTCTCTCTCTCTCTCTCTCTCTGTCTCTCTCTGTCTCTCTCTCTATATATATATATATATATATATATATACTATTTGTCATTCATTATTACAGAAACCCTTGAAGCAGGCTTTAGGAGTCCCATTTTATAGATTAAGAAACTGAACAGAACCAGTGTCAAAGAGAGCTTCGACACTGTACAAGAAATACAGTGTATATATATATATATATATATATATATATACACACACACACACTAAGGAAAGAAATAGTTTTGAAATACAATTATCAGCTGGGCATGGTTGCTCACAACCTGTAATCCCAGCACTTTGGGAAGCTGAAGTGGGCAGATCACTTGAGGCCAGAAGTTCAAGACCAACCTTGCCAACATGGTGAAACCCTGTCTGTACTAAAAATACAAAAAATAGCCGGCGTGGTGGCACATGTCTGTAATCCCAGCTACTCGGGGGACTGAGGCACAAGAATCGCTTGAGCCTGGGAGGTGGAGGTTGCAGTGAGATGAGATTACACCTTGCACTCCAGCCTAGGTGACAGAGGGAAACTCTGTCTCAAAAAAAAGAAAAAAAAAAAAAAAAAAAAGAAAGAAAAAGAAAGAAAGAAAGAAAGAAATGCAATTATCAAGATATTAAAAAGAAATATACATATGTGCTTCTTTATGAATGGATTAAATGAGAAGGTCTGGCAGTGTGTCTCACAGCTACCAGAAGCTTGAAGTGGTGCTGACTATTCATAGTGTGTTGAGATGTCTGCAGCAACTATCCTTCCATAGGCAACTATCTGTGATTTCTAGTGGTGACAGTCACAGGCGCTGCTAATCTGACTGTAGTTTGTCACTTACATTTACAATGGAGACAAATGCTGAAATTTGGTTAGAAGTTAGTGAAAATAATGATTTCACCCAAGTCTATTGACCCTCTGAATTCTATCCACAGACTCCTTGAATTTCGTGGTCCCAGGCTAAGAACCCTTGGGGTAGAGAAATAGAGCTGAGGGCAAATCGCAGGCTGCAGCCGTGCTGTGGAAGGTGAGTGCCACCGGGCACAGCGTGTCTCCATCAGAAGATCCAATCCGTTTTTCTCCTAGGTCCTGGATGCTGAGGTTTCAAGGGGGGAAGAGATGTGTGTCCTGGGGTTAGCGGCGTGTAGGGAAGGGATTCAGAGCTTCTGAGAGGCGCATGCCAAGGTTCTCATCCTAGCTCTCTTCGACACTGGTTCTGTAACCCAAGCATGCTGCCTAACCTCTTCAGACTTCAGTTTCTTACTATAAAACGGGACTCCTAAAGCTTGCTTCAAGGGTTTCTGTAATAATGAATGACAAATACTTAGCACAGTAGCAGTGAACTTACTAGTTAGGTGTGCTGTCTGTGTAATCTTGCATAAGCCCTTGACTTCTCCTGGATTTGATTTACTTATCTGTAAAATAGGCTACAAGTACCTGCCTTATTGTAAGGATGCAGTGCCTGGCACCAAGAGACAGCCCCATACACAGTGGCTGGACAGCTGAGGGTCCCAGGCAGCCCACAGGACTCCACACACAGCAGCTTTGGAGACTGCTTCCTTGGCCAGACTGTGCAGGTGACTAGTTGCAGGGGCCAGTCCTGGAGGGTTCTCAGTTACCTTAACTCCTCAGGTGTACCAGCCTGTCCCTGCAGTGAGGGCCCTGGCCAGGTATGTGGGGTCGGATGGGGAGGAATACACCTGGGGAAGGGTGGTGAGCTGTTGTTGCTGGCTCCCACTTCCCTGGGCTGGGTGTCTCAGGACTCTGTGCCTAGAGCCCCAGCCTCTCCCACTGTGTTGGCTCTGACTCAGCCGTGCCTGTGGGGACCCCTGGAGACCAGCCAAGCCAGACCCCAGCCAGCAGGCACTGGAGCCCTGGATGTTTTTAAAGAAAGAACTCAGCTGGGGTGTCACCCTCCCAGCCTCTGCCCCTTTCAGTCTGGAGTCTCTCATTTTCCCTGTTTCTTTCTCTTTCTGTGAATGAGGCTGTGCCTTGCTTCTGTTTCTCTCTCTCTCAGTCTCTCTACCTGTCTGCCTCTCTCTCTCTCTCTCTCTCTCTCAGTCTCTGTACCTGTCTGCCTCTCTCTCTCTCTCTCTCTCTCTCTCTCTCTCAGTCTCTGCATTTATCTGTTTTTCTCTCCCATCCTCACTTTCCCAGTCCTCTCTTTATTTGGTCAGTTTCTCCCCACTGTCTGACTGTCTTTCTATCTCTTTCTGTTCATATCTTTGCTTCTCTCTGTCTCAATGTCTGTCTGTCTGTTTCTGTCTCTTCCTTTCTCCATCTCCCTGTTCCCTCTCCACCATGCATTTGACACAGGGCACTGAGTGATTGTGGAAGACAAATGTGTCCTGAAGTTTCCCTCCACTCCCACTTAGAAGGCAGAGCCTGCAGAGGAACAAATGGGACAGAGCACGTAGAGCTCCTGGGACATCTGAGTGTACGAACAACCTTAGCGACGACTTCTGTTTCTGTTAGACTGTGAACTCCTTGAAGACAAGAGCACATCTGAATTACCTTTGAACCACCAATAACTAGCACAGGGCCTGGTGTGTTGCTGATGTTCAGTAAACATTTATTTACATGAGTAAGTGATAGAATGAAAAAAAGCACTTACACATTTTTTTCTATCAAGTAAAATTTACTCATGACCATTTTGGGCTATTGGTACCTTTTTTTTTGAGATAGGATCTTGCTCTGTTGCTAGAGTACATGATCATGGCTCACTGCAACTTCGACCTTCAGGGTTCAAGTGATCCTCCTACCTCAGCCTCCCAAGTAGCTGGGACCACAGGTGCATGCCACTATGCCCACTAATCATTAAAATTTTTTAGAGACAAAGTTTCACCATATTGGCGAGGCTGATCTCAAACCCCTGGAGCTCAGGCGATTTTCCCGCCTCGGCCTTCCAAAGTGTTGGAATTGCAGGTGTAAGCCACCAAGCCCAGCCTCTCTTTATCATTTTAAGTGAGTGCCCCCCAGATAGAGTAATCAAAGTCAGTTTTTAAACCTTATTTGTTTCTTTAATCCTCCTGGTGCCATCACCGCCCCTCAGACCTCCCATTCCAGAATATTCCAGAATGTGCCAGGCTGTTCTTAGTTGTAGGGTCTTTGCACTTTTGATTCTCCCTGCTAACTCCTGTTCATTCTTTCCATTTCCTCGTGGAAGTCCCATTCTCCCGGGAGCTTCCCTGACTGCCAGGCTGGATTTGGTTTTCCCCTTCTGTTCTTCCACAGTAGGCCATACACACACATACTTGATTCTCATCTGCTGACTTGCCCCCTCCCCCTGGACTGTAGGCTTCTTGAAGGAAGGGAGTGGGGCTTTCCTCACCTTATCTAGGACCTAGCATGGGCCCTGTAGTTCCTACAAGTTTGCCAATACATCCTGAGCATCCTGGAGAATGGCTAGGAAGTGCCAGTGGCTAAGTGATAGCTCCTAGCTCTATCTCTAGTTTTTAGCAGTTAAAAGACAATCTCGTCCAAGAATGAGAAGACCACACAAAATGCAGGTGGAAGAGACCAGCCCGGGAAAGCCACTTCCAGGCACCCAGGAACGCCTTGCTGGCTGTACCTGGGCTGGGGCAGGAGCCTGCACCACAGTTACTTGCCCTTCAGCTTCCACGTTAAACAGGTTGGTTCTCAGCCAGGCTGAGCCCCAGGCACAGAAATAACTACCTGCTCAGACTGGTGGTTCCACCCCCCATCTCCTGCAATGTTTTTTCAACAGGAGGAAGTGAAATGAATTAATTATGAGCCGTGTATGTTCACATGCATGCATTCTGTTGCCGAGCTCCCGTTCTTGAAATGTGCAATCCCAATTGCAAATGAAACACTCCCATCCTACCCCGTGCTCCAGAGGGTTTTCATAACAGCGCCTTTGTGGGCTCCCTTGAATGTCTGCCATGCCAAGGAGGCCACACATTCCTCTGGCGGCCGCCTCGCTGGGCTTTGAGGAAATCTGCTGGCGGCGGCCCCAGTTTGCAGGAGGTGGGAGGGCATGTCGGAAACGTTGCTCTTAATCTGCCCATCTCCCCTTGAGCCCCCAGCAGCCCAGAAAGGAGGAGTTGAGATAAAGCCACATGCAGCAGGCAGGAGATTAAGAGCTGCTGTTTTTATCGCTGTTTTCAGAGTCTCATGTCACATGGGCATTAGCAAGCTGGGGAAAGCAGGGGGGCGCACGCAGGGATGGGGGAGAAGGGCTGGCACTGCCCAGCCCAGCAGCCGTCATGGCCCTGCCTGGAATCACTCGTGGGCAGCTGTGGTAAGAAAAGACAAAAATGATCCTGGATTGTGGCCTGGAAATATGAGCTTTGTGTAGAGACTCGTGGTGTTTAACGTTCAGAATATTAAACGTAACTGTGATGATAATGACAGCAACTGACATTCACTGTATACTTACTAAATATTTTTCGTATATGACTTAAGTTGATCTTCATCATAAGTCTGTGGTGCAGGCACAGATCTGATTCCCATTTTTCAGAGGGAGCCTTAAAGGAGGTCAGGAATGTGTGGGGGTCTCATGGTAGTCAGCAGTGGAGGTGGGACATGAACTTGAGGCGCCTGGCTTCAGAGCCTGTGCATTGGTTTGCTCCTCCTTAAAGCCAGCGTGGGCTATAGTAGACAGTACTGTTTGGAAGAGCACACGGGGGGCTTCAGCCTGACACAGAACAGTGTCAGCTTCCAGCTCTGCAGCTTCCTAGCTGGGGGCCCTTGAGAGGGTTGCTTCACCTCTCAGGGCCTCAAGGTCCTCCGTGTGATACTTGGAGAACCACACCTGTCTCACAGGCTGCTGTCAGGATTGAAGAATATAACATGTATAAGGTGCCTGGTGGGCATCGAATTGCATCCCTCCAAAAAGATATGTTGAAGCCTTAACCCCCAGTTCCTGAGAATGGGACCTTATTTGGAAACAGGGTTGTTGCAGATGTAATTGGTTGAGGTCACTGGGTGAGGTGGGTCCTTTCCAGTGTGGTTGGTGTTCTTCTTAAAGGGGGAAATGGGGACACAGAGCCAGATACGCACAGAGCTAAGACTCAGGGAAGATGGGCCTGTGCGGGCAGAGGTAAGTTATGCGGCCATAAGCCAAGGAACATTGACGATTATCAAGAACTGCCTTGGCAAGGTGGATTCTTCCCCAGAGCCTTCAGAGGGAGTGCGGCCCAGCTGAAGCCTTGATTTTGGACTAGCCTCCAGGACTGGGAGAGAATGCGCTGTTGTTTGAAGCCACCCAGTTTTTGGTATAGTCATCACTTGGTATCCACGGGGGATTGGTTTCAGGACCTCTGTGTACCCAAAATCCAAGGATACTCAAGTCCCTGATATAAAATGGCATAGTATTTGCATATAAACTATGCCCTTCTACCTGTATACCTTAAATCATCTCCAGATTCCCGATAATATCTAATACAATATAAATGCTATGTAAGTACTTGTTATATCGTATTGTTTAGGGAATAATGACAGGGGGAAAAAAGTCTGTGCCTGTTCAGTACAGATGTAATTATTTTCCCCCCAAATATTCTTGGTTCCATGGATGTGGAACCCACAGATGCAGAGGACTGACTGTATTTTGCTATAGCAGCCTGAGCAAACAAAGACAGTGCCTGATGATCATAGAGCCCATCAATGCCTGCACTTCTTCTCCAGGCCACCCTGGAGTCACCTGAAGCTTGGTGTGCACACCATGGCTCTTACCTCAAGCACCGGTGTCTCCCTGCCCAAAGGTTTTCTCTGAATGCAGAGCAAGCCCAGCAGGGCACAGAGGAGACTGCAGGTGCCAAGAATGAATGCCCTGTGAACAGCCCTCAGTCAGTGAGGACTGGGAGCTGTGGGGTGGATCCCCAGCCTCCCTATCTCTGGACAGGATGATTCTGAGTTATAATCTCTGTAGCCTCTCAGAGAGTGTCCAGGGTGATTGAGCCCCAGTTGCTCACAGTGGTAACTCATTTGTTAATGCCACCTTCCATCCTTATTTCCCTTCCCTTCTCTCCTACTGGTGCTTCCTAATATCACCTCCTAATGAACTGTTTGTACTCCAACCCTTGTCTCGGGGTCTGCTTTGGGGGAGAACCAAGAGAAAGACAGGCGTGGGATGATACTCAGTCAAACGGCCTCTGCTTTCTCTTCCTGATTACAATTTAAAGCCAGAGGCTGGCATCCTTGAGCTACATGGACCAGTAGCTAGTCTTTGACCAACTGGGAAACTTTGAAGACCATAAAGACCCCCTGCCAAACAGCTCTAACATCTTAGGGAGATGAAGATGACATCAACGATGATGGAGACAGCAATTTACAGGAGTGGGGGAAATGACAATCAGAATTCTTGGGCACAGCCCTTGGGAGGCTGCTGTTTGGTGGGACTACTCCCCACAGAATCACAGGGAAGGCTAAGCTGTTACTTCTTAGGGGCCATTTGAGGCAGAGGGTCACTGATGGGGAGCCTGGGCTTTTAGAAGGGAGCAGAGGCCAGGGGAGAGATGATGGGAGATTCTGGGGGAGAAGATGTGGGCGGGATAATCTCTCCTGGTGACTCCTCAAGCCTTCTGGAAAGTTACTAAGCTGTGCAATTCATGCAGGTGGTGGGATTCTCGTAAAGCAAGTGACAGGGCCAGGGTACAGTCCAAAATGAGCAGGCACAGCAGATAAAGGTGGAGAAGTAAGGTGGGCAACCTGTTGCAATTGTGGGATCACGCATCACGCAGGTGGGGTGCAGGGGTCTGAGCCGAGTTTACCTGAATCCCAAGGGACAGAGTAGCATGGAGCAGACATTGGTCGTTTGTGGCTGCCCATCACTCAGAAACCCTCTTCCTCCATTTTAGGCAATTTCCCTTGTTTTGAGTCCAGCCTGAACAGGATGGAAGGAAGCAGACACACATTGCTGGACTCCCTGGCATTTCACAACATGACCTGCAAGGGCCTGCACATTCGAGACCCCCATGGGAGCCCAGTGGTCAGAAGTGAGCACTCCGAGGACATGGCCACACAAAGGGAACCCCATCATCTGGCAAGAACAGCGGCCAAGGAATTCTGCCCTTCAGGGGCAGTTGAGAGGGGCCCCAGATAGTGGTTCTGCGTGCCCGAGGAGCTTTCTGCAATGACAGAAGACCAGTGTTTTCTCAGAAGTCCCCATGGTGTGGCGGAACATGGCTCCTGGCTGTGAAGCTTCAGAGTGGCCTTCCATACATAGTCCTCCTCGGGGTGCTGTGCAGAGAGTGAGCTTATCTCCTCTAATACATTATTTTTTTCTGGTTAAGCAAGCCTGAGTAGATTCTGTTATTTGTCCTTAACAATCCTGCCCAATATGGGTCTGAGTGACTTCTAGATCTCAAAAATAACAGTCAACATTTACTGAGGGTTTAGTAGGAGGCTGGCTGTATCTTACACAGCTCGCATGCATTATTTCAATAGATTATCCCAACAACCACATATGACAGAGTGGGGAGCCTGTGGGGAATTGAATGGCAGGCTCAGGGCTGTATAGATCCAAAGCTTGTTTTTTTCACCGTCTCTTGGAACCATTCATTGGGCCTACAACTTTCTTCACTTGCCATGATGGCTGATGGCCTTTTCTTTTGTCTATGCCCAGATAAAATTCTCCTCCTTCTTTTAATCCCTTTCCACTGCCCTAATGATGAACGCCCGTTGCTAAAAGAAAAGAAAGCTCACGTCTTAGGCTTAATGCATCAAACTATGGTAAAAAGGAGGGTTGGAAGTTGGGAAGAGAATCTTTATCTTTCCCACATTTAGCTGAGTAGTAACAATATCAAGTCAAGTCCTGCTATCAAACAGGAATCGCTCCTACCCAGTACTCCAAAAATAGGCCATAATCCACACTGGTGGTCACCAAAGATTGAGCTCCACAGTCACTGCTTTTGAGCTGTTTCTGAGGCTGACAGTACTGCAGACGCACTGAAGAGGATTTTTAGACCCACCTGCAATTTAATAACAGCATGCAGAAGATAAACAAGAAGAAACAATAGCTAACATATGCTGGGATCTTACTACCTGCCAGACACTGCACTCAAACCTTCTTTTATTTATTATTGATTGGGTGCTATTATTAATAGCCTCAATTTACAGAGAAGGTGCAGTTTGCCTGGGGCCACCCAGTTGGGAAATGGCAGAGCCAGGGTCCAGCTGGGAGCAAGTCTCTTAGCCATCGTTCTGTGACACCTCCCAAAAAGTACTGCCTTAAATCCCCCCATTGATTTTAACTCACGTCTTGATTTCCGAAATGTTACAAAATGAAGGGGCATGTGTCTAGGAAGTGAGGAAATATGGAGGCTCTAAACTCATGGGGGAGCCCTGGGAAGGCTTCCATAATTTACCACTGCCTCTCCCTCCTCCTTATCAGGGAGGGAAGGGAGGTAAGGATGAGATGTCTTGGGGACTGATGGCTCAGCAGAACCGAATTCATCTCCATCTCTCTCTGAGGCTTCCATTAGCCTGGACTGTACCTGTCCTGGTGGTGAAGCCGGCCTTAGAGTAGAGACTGAACTGGACCCTGCTGGTCAGTGCAGAACTTTTCCTTAGCTGATGCAATCCTGGGTCTGTGCTGATTCTAAAACCCTGGAAAGCCTCCTCAAGGGGCTGAATCACACTCCCCTTCTCTTTTAATTATTCAGGACCTGACACGCTGACTGGGAATACATCACTCAGAGTACATGGCTGGTAAGATTAAATATTAGAGGAAACTCTTTTAATTAATTTTTAATGCGTTCTTTAGAACAATTCTTCATACCTAACCACACACCGAAACAGAGTACTTAAAAGAAAAATTAACGTTTAGGATCTCAGGGGCTTGTAGGTCTAGACAGCCCCTATTTGGGTTGCCTCTAAGCTACATATCAGGGTGCACCAGGGACCACATCCATGGCATGGGATGAGCAGGTGTCCTGATTTTATTGGGACAGTCCCCGTTTATGCCTGTTGTCCTATTGTACTTATTAATAGTGCCCCTTTCCTCTCAAAAGTCTTCCAGTTTGAATGGTAAAGCATATGGTCACCCTACTTAAAGGCCATCACTCTCTCTTTCCCTGCTAGTGGCAGACATCACTAGTTGATCACAGCACCATTTCTGTGCTCAGTCCATGTGCAGCCCCACAACACATTCTCTATACAATGCTCTAGGCAGTCACACTGAGTAATCAAAGTTGGCTTTGAGATGAATCATATTTTTCTTTCCTTAGAAAGCAGTTTACACCATTTTTTTTAATTAAAAAAAAATTTAGCCATAAGGTTTGTACTCTGTTGCCCAAGCTGGAGTGCAGTGGCACAGTTACGGCTCACTGCAACCTCGAATTTTTGGACTCAAGAGATCCTCCTGCCTCAGCCTTCTGAGTAGCTAGGACTACAGCTGTGTGCCATCAGACCTGGATACTTTTTTAATGTTTAATTTTGTAGTAATGGGTCTTGCATATTGCCTAGGATGGTCTCGAACTCATGCCCTTAAGCAATTATCCCACCTTGGCCTCCCAAAGCACAGAGATTACAAGCATGAGACATTGCACCTGGCTTGAATTATTATAGTTTTATTTCATCTTTTTCTTTAAACCCTTTTTTCCATTCAGGGCCTTACTTTTTTTCTATGGGACCATTATTGTCATTTTATGTGGGGCAATTCATTGTGGGTGACTATCTGAAGCATTGTAGAACATTCAATATCCCTGGTCCTGTTGGCACTAAATGCCAGTAGCACAATCTCTCCCACTCCCCAAACCTGGTCTTTCTGACAAACAAAAAACAAAAATATGTCCACCCTGTCCTATTCTCATTTTCAAAACACCCCCAGGAGAACAGTACTGCCCTGGGTTGGAAATAAAGGCAAGTAATAAGAACTATACAAGTCCAAATAATGTTGCTTTGGTTATCTACTGCTGCACAATAAACCCCATTTTCTCCCTCCTCTCCAAAGAATTTGGTGATTTAAAACAAGAATTTTTTTTTAATCTATCTGCTCACAGTTTTGCAACTTTGGCAGGGCTTGATGGGCAGCTCAATTGGCACTAGAGGCTTTTCCAAGAGAGCTCACTCACATAGCAGGCAAACCGGTGCTGGTTGCCAGCTGTGAGCTCAGCTGGGGCTGCTTCAGTTTTCCTTCATGTGGGCTCCTCCGCAAGGCTGCTTGGGCTTCCTCACAGCAAGGTGGCTAGGTTTCAAAGAGGAGGTGGGAGCTGCTGTTCTCTTAAAAGTGAGGCCTGGAGCTGGCATGTAGTCATTTCTTTCATATTCCATTTGTGAAAGCAGTCACAGGGGCAGCCCAGGTTCAGAGGATGAAGAAAACAGACCCCACTTCTCAGTGGGGGAATAGAAATGATTTTAATTTGTTTCATGTTTCTTTATATTACCTCATTTTGAGAATCACGATAATCTCAAAAAAAGTAGACTGGCAGATCCCTTGGATTCTCCCACTTTATAGGTGGTAAAACTGAGGCTCTGAGGTGTGACTTGCCCAGAGCAGATAGGTAGTTAAAAGGCCATGAATTTGGAATGGAAGGGAGAGCCATGGCAGGCTCTGAGTCATTCTTCTGATTTCCTTAGAACCAGTGTAGTGCAGGCCAAGTCAGACAGAGACAGAGGGTGTAACTTGTATGAGGATCTGTTTCTTGGTAGCTCAACACTGACATTGCTCTTGGCTGCCTTAGCCTCATCAGCTGTGCCCTGGTCCCCCCATAGCCCCAGGGTCTCTGTTTTAGTCTGTCTTTTGTTGCTTTTAACAGACTATCTGAAACTGGGTAGTATATAAAGAAAAAAATATTTCTTATATATATGGAGGCTGAGAAGTCCAAGATCCGGAGGCCACATCTGGTGAGGACCTTCTTGCTGATGGGGACTCTGTAGAGTCCTGGGATGGCTCAGGGCATCACAGGGTGAGGGGACTGAGCTTGCCAGTCCAAATCTCTCTTCCTCTTCCTATAAACCCACCGGTGCCACTCCCATGATAATCCATTAACCCATTCATCCATTCCTGAGGGCAGAGCTCTCATGACCTCTTGAAGGCTCCACCTCCCAATCCTGCCACAAAGGAGATTAAATTTCAACATGCATTTCGGAGGGGACAAACATTCAAACCATAGCCACCTCTTTCATTTACTCATTTGCCGAATATTTATCAAGTACCATCAGGTGCCAGACACTGTGTCAGACCTGGGGTATTGCGAGGTGAATGAGAAGTAAGTGGCTTTGATGTCCCCATAGTCTTGAAGGGAGACAATCATGACTTGATGGCACAAACCAGGGAGAAGCGACATCTGTGAGGGGAGCCATAAGGGGAGAGAACACGGGGGATGCGGGCATGCATATTGTGGGAGCTGGCCTCTCAGGGGTGAGGGGAGGTGTCCCCGAGGAATTGACACTTCAGCTAAGATCTGAAGGCCAGGGAACAAACAAGGAGGTGAAGCGAGAGAGGTTGGGGAGGATGTTCCAGGCTGAGGCGCCATATGCCCTGGTGGGGGTTTCAGGGAGCTCCAGTGTGTTTGGTGGCTAATCACAGAGAGTGTTGAAAGAGGTCCGTGGAGGAAGGAAGGGACCAGATGGGGCAGGACCTGGTGGGCCAGTGAGGGACACTCTTCTGCTTGTTATTCTTGTGTGTTATTTTGAGAACAATGGAAAACATCTTGTTTTGGAAAGATTCTCCCAGCTGTAGCTTGGAGAGTGGATTGGAGGGACAAAAATGCATTTGGGGAGCATGGGCCCCTCAGTGCCTGCTGAGGAAGCAGCTGGAGATTGTGCAAAACATGCTGACCAAAGTGGTCTCTTCTCTACTCTCCATAATGCTTCCTGCTCACCCACCCCATCTTCTGCCCCACTGAGCTGTTAGTGGTTGAGATGGGGCTCTGCTCCACAATGTAGGGGCTCCCACATTCTGAGCATCTTGCCCTTTCCATATGCTCCAAAATACAAAGCCAGGAAGAGGATGAAGTGAGTAAGGTACAGGGAACAACATTCACCCAGACCTTCCTTCTTGGTCTGCATTGTGCAACCCAAAGAGTGAGCGCCTCCGTAAATTCTGTACTTTAGGTGCCTCCCTGACCTCCCTCTGGTCCTGGCCCTACGAAGATAGTTTATCACCAGACTCACATTGTGCGGGCAGGAAGGGGAGAGCGGGTAGGGGAAGAGTGCACCTTCCTTTTTGGGGCATGACCCGTGGTTGTACATTTCACTTCCCTACACATCCCATTGGCCAGAACAGTCAACGGCCATATGTAGCTGCCAGAGAGTTGCAAATGTCATTTTGATTCTGGGCAGCCATGTACCTGGCTAACGTTTGGGCTTCTGGAAGGGTAGAAGGAGAAACAGATAGGTCTGCCCACACTTCTGGATTAGAGAGGCTTTCCAGAGGTGGTTAGGGAGACAGGTGAGCCTTAAGGCTGCACAGGTTGGATTCAAACCTCAGTTCTGCCAGCTCCTGGACAAATAGTCTCGGACAAGTTAATTTAGCTGCAGACCTCCTCTCTTCATCTGTAAAATGGGGATGGCCATAGAACTTATTACATACCATACTAGGAAAAGTTGATTCTGGTTACTAAAGGTCAAACAAATTCCAGAAGCACAAGCTGAGAGAAAGCTAGGAACTCATCTAGCCCAGCCCCTACCCCCAACTTTAAAAATGAGGCAATTGGGGATGGTGGTCCCAGCTACTGGAGAGGCTGGGGTGGGAGGATCACTTGAGCCCAGGAGGTCGAGGCTTCAGTGAGCTATGATTGTGCCACTGCACTGAAGCCTGGGCAACAGAGTGAGACTCCATCCCAAAAGGAAAGGGAGGGAGGGAGGGAGGGAGGAAGGAAGGAAGGAAGGAAGAAAGGAAAGAAGGGAGGGAGGGAAGGAAGGAAAGAAGCACGAGGAGATTGGGCCTCAGAGTGGAGCAGAGCTTCCCAAGATTACACAGTGAATGGGGGAAACTGGAGCCCCAGCTCCATGGGAAACCTACTTTCCTGAATGCCTGTTCCACAGCAGCTCCTTCTTGAAGGAGAGGGTGCTCAGGATTCATGTGGGAAATGAGTGGGTGGATGGGGACAGACTAGGGAGGAGCCAGGAGAGAGACTTGGAAACTTCTGGGCTCCAGCTACATTCAGAGGTAGCTTTTCCTCCCCTCCCCTCCACACCCTCTCCCTGTTGTACCTCGCCTCCTTCCTCCCTGCTCCTTTCTTCTTTCTCTCCCTCCTGCTCCTTCCCTCCTCCTCCTTCCTCCCCACTCTCCACCCTTCTCTCCTGCTGCCCTCTCCCTCCTCCTCTTCCTTCCCCACTACTGCCTCCTCCTTCCCACTAGCTCCTCCTTCCCTTCCCCCATGTGCCCTTCTGTCCCTCCCTCTATCTATGGCTCATGATGGAAAGCCCCCGGTGTAGCACCTTGAGTGAAAAGATCCCCATAAATCCTATGCCCCACCTCTTGGAGCGTTTGGAGTTTTGGCAAGTAGACAAACACTGGCGGCCTCTCCTACCCAGCATCCTGGAAGGAGGCCCTGCTGGCCACTGACAGGGCTCAGGCTGCAGGTTTCTGATGGGCCCCTTCTCTGTGCACCTTCCCCTCCTATTCCTCAGCACCCTCCCAGATCCCTCCCACTTTTTTTTTTTAACCCCTGCCCACCCTTCACCTCTCTCTCAGAAGCTCTCTGGTGAGTAAGGGCGAAGATAGAGGTGGTGAAAATGCTTTCTGTTACTAGAGGAGATAAGAAGCTCTGTGCAGGGGAATCCAGGATGCTGGAAAGCTGGGGAATTTAATACAGAGCTGGTTTGGCTCCATCCTGGATCTTCTTTATGTTCTTTGAGTGAGTAAACATTGTAAACCCTGTTTGGATTTTGCTTTGCCTCTTTGGACAAAGTTGAAGCTGTTTCAGTGGGAAGATCCTTTCTCCCTCCCTCCCCTCACTTTCCCTCCC
>NW_016810483.1:1086582-1310899 GCF_001698545.2 Rhinopithecus bieti
CCTCCCTCCCTCCCTCCCTCCCTTCCTTCCTTCCTTCCTTCCTTCCTTCCTTCCTTCCTTCCTTCCTTCTCGCCTTCCTTCTCTCCTCCTTCCTTTTCTCTCCTTTCCACTCTTCTCCCATTTTCTTCTTGCTGTGTCCCAGCATATCGGCTTGTTTACTTTTTAGCCTTCTTTCTTCCCCCTCTTTTAAAAAATAACAAAATACTAGCAAACATTATGTAGCATGCACTGCACTAAGCACCTTGAGTGCATTAACACACCTAATCCTCTTCAGAATCCTATTATGTGGATACTATCAATATGCCCATCATATGGATGAGAAAACTGAGGCACCAGAACTTAAGTCACTTTGCTCCCCGTCCTCATGGCTGCCTTTTCTCCGTGATCACAGGGCAGGGTATGCCCTCTAGCTTTCTCCTACTCCTTGTCCCCTTCCCTTTGTTGTCTCCCTGGGGCATCTGCATGTATAATGATTTCTGACCCCACCTCCTTTTTGCCCTGTCTTACTGGGTGTTCCTTATGGGCCAAGAGAAGCCACAACTGTCTTTGCATGAGCTCTGCGGGCTGAGCAAAGCACATGGCTCATATGTGGAAATAGAAAGAAGATAGGGGAACTCAGGCTGCAGTGGAGAGTCCTTGCCATGGCTTTCAGGTCGGTGTCTCAGGACAGGACACTCCATGGAGGGATTAAAGAGAGGAGTAAAAGACAGGAGAAAGATGGTGCAGGATGTCAGTTTGGGCTGGTAGCTAAGAACCACATGTGGCTATTAAGCTCTTGAAATGTTGCCCGTTGGAACTGAGATGTGCCGTGAGTATAAACTATGCACTGATTTCAAAGACTTGGCTGGAAAGAAAAGAATGCTGTTAAAAATTCTAACTCATTAATACTTTTTGTATTGATTTTATGTTGAAATAATAATAATAGTAGTATACATTGGGTTAAATAAAATACATTAAAATGAATTCTACCCTTTTCCTCTATGGCTGCTAGAAAATTAAACATTAGGCCAGGCACAATGGCTCATTCCTGTGATCCCAGCACTTTGGGAGGCTGAGGTGGGCAGATCACTTGAGATCAGGAGTTCAAGATCAGCCTGGCCAACTTGGTGAAACCGCATCTCTACTAAAAATACAAAAATCAGCCAGGTATGGTGGCACGTACCTGTAGTTCCAGCTACTCAGGAGGCTGAAACAGGAGGATTGCTTGAGCCAGGGAGGTGGAGGTTGCAGTGAGCCGAGAGCATACCACTACATTCCAGCCTGGGCGATAGGAGAGAAACCCATCAAAAAAAAAAAAAAAAAAAAAAAAAAAAAAAAAAAAAAAAAAAAGAAAGAAAAAAGAAAATTGAACATTATATGCATGGCTTGCATTTGTGGCTTTTGCTAGTTTTCTATGGGATGGCACTCTCTTAGAATGTTTTGAGCCGCAAGAAGCAAAAAGCCTGACTAGAGTCAAGTGCTGTGAACAATAAGGAATTCATTATTTCACTGAAGTAGAAGTCTAGAGGTAGGGTGGGCTTCAGCATTGGTTAATTTAGCAGCTTACTACACAGCAAGACCCATGGTTTTGCCATCTTTCTACTTCGCCAACCTCAGTGAGTTGACTGCCTCCTCCTCACGGCCACAGTGTGGCTGCCATAGCTCCAGGAAACATATGTAGACATGACAACAGCCAGTGGAAGGAGAGAGAGGGGTTCTTCCTGTGTATTTCTGCTGCCCATCAGCAGACATCCCCTGTCATATGTCATCAGCCTGAATGGAGTCACAGGCCCATGCTTAGACTGATTCCCAGCAAGGGGATGGAACAACCATGAGTAGCCAAGACAAAGCATGGTGCACTCTGGTGCTGGGGTTTCAGATGAATCTTAGGGAGCAGCTGCCTCCTGGAAGGAAGGTAGACACCAGAACATCAGGGCTCCGTGAACCAGGAAAAGGAAGGGCTTCTCCACTAGGGATGTTGTAGGCAATTGGGAGAAGCATCTTATTGCCTTTGCCAGGTTGACTGTCTCATTTTGAAGGCAGCACGGGGATGTTCTTATGTTAAATGATGTTGAGTTGATGAGCCAAGAGCACATCTGTTATTTCTGTTTGCTCAACAGCTTTGCATCTCTCCCTTTTGGAAACTGTCCTTCTCCCACTTGGCAGGGCTGTCAGTGACAGAGTCTCAGAAATGACCCAGAATTGCCAGTCAGAGTACCCCATTAGCCAAAGAATGTGCTTATTTCCTTAAAGGGCCAGCAAAGATCTTGGGGAAGGCTCTGACTGGCCCAGCTTGAGTCATGGGCCCTGACCCTGACAGGTAAAGCCTGAGTCTAATGTTGCACATCTTCATTATGAGAAACTGATTTGTGAAGATGGCCTGGAAGCCTGGCCAGACCTTACAACAACTTCTCTCTTGCTGGCGAGGAGTTGTGTTCCTTTGGAGGAGAAGAAGCGTTCTGGTATTTGGAATTTTCAGCCTTTCTTCTCCGGTTTCTCCCCATGTTTGTGGTTTTGTCAACCTTTGGCCTTTGATGTTGGTGACTTACGGATGGGATTTTGGAGTGGATGTCCTTTTTGTTGATGTTGATGCTATTCTTTTCTGTTTGTTAGTTTTCCTTCTAACCAACAGGCTCCTCAACTGCAGGTCTGTTGGAGTTCGCTGGAGGTCCACTCCAGACCCTGTTTGCCTGGGTATCACCAGTGGAGGCTCAGTTGGAAATACAGAAATACCCATCTTCTGCATCAATCTCGCTGGGAGCTGTAGACCAGGGCTGTTCCTATTAGGCCATCTTGAAAGCCTCCTGACTCTTTCACAACTTCTCAATAAATAAGAGATGACTGAATGTCTTTTTAAGTCCATTTGTCAGGAGCCAGAGGCCTGGACTAGAAACTTCACCTGATCTCCTGCCCCTCCTTGTGCCATAGCAAGTCACAGATTTTTCTAAGAGCAAATCAACCAAAAGTAAAAATAGAACCTGTTGATTTTCCTAAGAGGAAATCAACCAAAAATAAAAATAAAACCTGCTGCTTGAGGTGTTTGACTTAGGAATTCTTTCCTGGGCCTCAGAAGCATTGGAACTTTCAGTTTTACTCTTCTAACCAGTACCTGTTAGTTTGGAGACAAAGCTAGACTTCAGCTCTTGGAGGCAGGTGAGTGTAACAGTCAAACACATGGTCCCTGGAGCCTAATTGCTTGGATTCAAATCCTGGTCTTGTCACTTGCTGGCTGTGGGCCCGTGGGCAGTTTGCTCAACCTGCTTGTGTCTTCATTCCCTCTTCTGTAAAATGGGGATAGTAATCAAAGTGCCTGTCTCACAATGTGGCTGTGAGAATGAAGTTAGCTAATAATTATCAAGGTCTTAGAACTCCATACATTAGATTCTGGGACCTCATATAAGCTTCTGTGCCTGGGTTCTGAGCTCATAGATGGTGGCAAGGATTAGATGACGTTCTGTGTGAAGTACATCCTGCCCATAGTAGGGGCTGGGTAAAATGGAGCAACATATTCTCCTCCTCACACCCTATGTAAGCACCTTTTCAAAGCAGCCCCGTGTTCCTTTACCCACTCATTTCTTTTTCCTCCCAAAGACAATGAATTGCTTACTGAAAGAGCCTTGCCGAGTGCACACACACGTGATGGCATTCCATTAAAAATCTCTTTGCATAGCTCTAATGCAGTGAGAGACATTTGTGGTAGGTTGGACGGGGAAGCACTGATTTTGAAAGGAAAAGGGAACAAAGTGCTTTTATTCCCCATTGAATGAAAAAATACTTCCAAGGCTCTGATGTCAAATCGTTTCCTCACTTTCTCCCGCAGCAATGTGCCAGAAACCCTGACAATGAACCGCTGTCTCCGACTAATTGTTCTAGTGGAGATGTCTCCTGTTTGACTTGATTTTAAACCGTGGAGCACGTCAAGAGGAAGCTCATTGATCTGCCGAGGGTTTGCGCGTTTCTGTCTTCGTGCATCTGTTGTGGGTGAAGAGAGCAAAGATTCTTCATTCAATCAAAGGCCCCCTTTGGAGATGCTGAGAAGGAAATTTCCTTTGGAAATTCCCAAAAGCTGGTTCTTTGGGGAAGTGAGAACTCTGCTGCTTCAACCTTAGCCTAGCCTGCCCTCCTGGTGGGAGAGACCAGCAGTGCCTTGGCTTCCAAAGAAACAGGAGACAGAGGGAATTTGTGGCCAGAAGCCCAGCTGGTCATGTCCCCTGGGCCCAGTTGCTTCTCCTCTGTGGTTTCCATATCTGTGTGTTAAGAAAAAGCATCTGAAACTTTGAAATAAGGGAGAAGATGACTGCGTGTCCTTTGAATGCCACATTAAAGCACTGTCAGACAGGCCCTGCCCAATGGTAATCTAATTCTTCAGGGCACGGGCCAAATCTGGCTGCTGCCTGTTTTTGTAAATAAAGTTCTATTGGAACACAGCCACACCCATTTGCGTACAGATTGTCTGTGCTGCTTTCATTTTGCAACCACGGCTGCATTTGAGTGGTTGCAACAGAGACCATATGGCCCACAAAGCTGAAGATTATTTACTGTCTGCCCCTTTATCGAGCTCTTTTGCTGACCCTGCTCAAGGGAGGGGAATGTACTTTTGTGTGATTTACTCTTTACTACCGGTTCGGGCCCAGACTCTGGAAAGTGTGATGCTAATTTCTGGAAGATTGATAACTTGCAAATGATTTCAGTCCAGTAGTCATGAAAATGATTTCTGTCCAGTGTGAAGGATACCCTCGAAGAATATGATTTTATTGACCTGCAGGACATTCATCATTTCTAAATCTGACTTTGCCGTCTTAGTCCAGTGGTCTTTCTGTCCTCTGACGCAGTTACTTTGGTCTTTCCCGTAAGGCTTTGAACTGGCTTTCTTGTCCTGCTGGTCCCCCCACTCATAGGTTAAAGAAATCCTTGACATGTGCTCATTTACTATTTGTGTAAGAGTCACGTTTTCACTTTTTTGAGAATTATACATTGACATGAAGACATGGGAGCAGATCAGGGGTTAGCAAACTGTGCCCTCGGGAACCCTGGAACCCTGAGTGTCTTGGGGAAACACGAAGTCCCTTAGGTGAACTATAAGGAGATAGGGAGGAGAGAAGTTAGGGTCCCTTACTTCTCTATCAATGAGAAAAGCTCCACTTACAAACCTGCCTTTTATGTTGTGGTTTTAAATGTAAAATCCCTTGAGAAAAAAAGAAAAAGCGTTTTGCTGCAAAGAAAAATGTGTTGCACCACCAGACAAGGTGCTCGGGAAGTTTTGGAGTTTCTGAGAACTGCGTGTGGAGCCAGCAGGGCTGTGCTCGGCTCTGTTGGCTGTTGGGGGCTGTGCATTCCCGGGCTGGGTCTGTAACAGGGCCCTGGTCTGTCTGTGGCCGGCTGGAATGCAGTGTATTTATGTTCCTTCAGAGGAGGAAGAGGCCTCCAGAGAGCCGGCTTGAATACCAACAATTCCCTCAGGTCTTAACAAGGAAAAAAAAGTGTGCTTTTCCTTCCTAATTGTGTTTCTTAAACAAATCTGAGTGCAGTTGCACGAAGCATGGTCTGTGGCATCAGAGTATTGACAATTTCTCATGAGAACATTCCGGAAACCGGCAGGTCTTCATGCATGCCAGAGAACTGCAGGACTCACCAGGTGCTGGGAGGGCGCCTGGGACCCTGAGGGTCTGCTGCAGGTCAGGTGGGAGTAGGAAGAGAGGAAACTACTCAGAGCTCTGTGTGTGTGAGTGTCCCTGTTTAATTTTGGGCTTATCCATTTATTTAAGATTTTGTTTTATTGTGGTGAGAACACTTACCATGAGATCTACCTGTTGCACTCTGGTGGTGGGGAGTCTTAGGGCTCAGTTTGGCCATTGCCTTGCTGGGAGCAAGCCTGTCTACCCCTGGGTCTCTGGGGTCTCCTGAGAGCAGGGCCTGGATGGATGGGAGACAGAGGAGCAGCTCTCAGATTCTGAGACACGCTTGCTGGTATTTGCTTGGGTTAGGTGGGTCTGTGGTATAGACGTCTCCATTCTTGACAGATTGATCTTTTTTTCTTTTTAATTGATATATGTTAGTTTCACATAACAGAAAATTAACTGTTGTAAAGCATACAGGTCAGTGGCATTGAGTGCATTCACCTTGTTCAGAAACCATCACCTCTGTCTAGTTCCAGAACATTCCAATCACCCTAAAAGTCAGTCTCTATGAAGCAGTCACCCCCTTCCTCCATCCCTCTACTCTTCGACCCTAGCAACTAATCTGCTTTCCGGGTCTATGGATTTTCCTATTCTGGATATTTCATGTAAATTGAACCCTACAGTATGTAACCTTTTATGCCTCAGCATCATGTTTTTGAGGTCCATCCTTGTTGCAGCAGAATCAGTACTTCATTCCATTTCATGGCTGAATAATATTTCATTGTATGGATAGACTGCAACCTGTTCATTCATTCCCTTGTTGATGGGCATTTGGGTTGATTCCAAATGTCGGCTACTGTGAGGAGTGCTGCCAGCTTGTTCTTGTTCCACATAAGCCCTTGCTCTCTTGCCAGCCTTGTCACTGAGCACTCACACAGTGACACCCCCACCAAAGAGTCTCCTCTATTTCTGGGCATCCGTGGGGATGTTTCACACAATGGATGCTCTGTCCCAGGTGCCTGGAGGCAGCCTCTGCTGCTAATGCCCTCTGTGGGCAGACAGCTCTGCCACACCCAGCTGGCACTGCCAGGGGCCCTGTGCCCCGACCCACCAGGCTCATGCTGTGATCTACTGAGTGGAAGGCCTGTATGTGGGGCAGGACCTGGTCGTGGGTGGTTTTGTTATAGGATGAGGACCTTGTCTTGTGAGGGCTTTTGCTTCTTGCCTCTTACTCTGCAGATCTTTTCACTTTGGCTGGTCATGTTCCCCAGAAAGACATCTTCTAGTCTCAGAGGGATAGAAGAAGGGTGACAATTCATTCTGATTTACCTAGGACGTCCCTGGCTTTAGCACTGAAAATCCATCACCATGGGAATGCATCAGTCTCAGGAAAATCAGGACAGTTGGTCATCCAAGATAAGAGCCTGCTTTTTTGGGAGGGGGGAAGATATCTCATCATTCAATGTGTTGCGTTCACTTAATCCCCCTTCTTTGAATTAGATGGCTGAACCTTACCTTCTGTTGTGCCCCTAAGCCCGGAATCCAGAGCCTATTTTCCTGACACTGGCTAGAAGTTAAACTTCTTTTCTTCTGTGGGATTGGAGGAGGGGTAGTCACCTTGCTGCCTGGGGTTGAGGAAGGAACTTGGAGATCTAGATTCTATTTTTAAAGATTTTTGAAGCAATCCTCTTGCTTCCAGCCTCTCCCAACACTTTTTATTCAGAGCTGATGAATTCTTGATGTTTCCTGGGGTTCTGGGACCCAGTGCACTTTGCTTCCCATTGTTTCCCCTTTGTCTTGGTTCAGCTTTCAGCTCTGATACATTAGTTCATCCAACCTGCTTTGCAGCTTCCAAATACATACATACATACATACACAAACACGTATGTATTTGGACATCTCTTCTTGCATTTGTCCCTTCTCTTTTTTACCTTGCAGGCTTATTTATGACTTTTTAGAAATTTATTTGCTGGCGTGTGAGTGATTCTCAGGAAGGAGCAGAGAACAGCACATGTTTTCTCTGCTGTGCCTTGCAGGAAGTCTCATTTCCTCAACGTGTGAGATGGGAGTTGGGTCAGGCAGACGTGGGTTCCCATCTTGGCTCGGCTCCTGTCAGCTAAGTGGCCTTGGACAAGCACATTGACCCCATCTAAGCCTGGTTTCCTTTCTAGCCTGGCCTCCCTTCAAAGTAAGAAGAGTAAAGTGAAGAGTAAAGTGGGATGATAATGATAATAGACCACAGAACTCGTGGGCAGCGCCAAGCTTGGGCCAGACATGGGTGGCTGGGGTTAGGCTCTTTGAAGAAGCCCCTGAAGTCCGCATCTCCCAGGATCTTCTACAACTTCCTCAGCTCCTTGTCTCCCTGCCTCCCTCTCTCACAGGACCTCAGAGCCCATCCAGCAGTCCCAAATGGGCCACATTTTATTCCATCCCTGCTTTCAGCAATTCATTTTCTCTAGGACTTCAGAGCAAAAACTTCCTCTTCTTTCTGTCAACGGGCTCACCAGCCCACCCTTTTCTCCAATAGCTGGATTTTATTTAATTTTTACTTTTTTTTTGCCCAGGCTGGAGGGCAGTGGCGTAATCTCGGCTCACTGCCACCTTTGGGTTCAAGTGGGTCTCATGTCTCAGCCTCCTGAGTAGCTGGGATTACAGGCACCTGCCACTATGCCCGGCTACGAATACCTGGATTTTAAATCCTAGATTGCGCTCAGTTTTGATACTTGTTGCTCCCCATCCCCAGCCTCACCTCTGCCCCGCACATCTACTCTTCTTTGACCCATTCTGGCCAAGCTCAAAGAAAGGCATCTTCCCCCAGGAAGCCTTTCCTAAGTCTGTCGGCCTTCACAGAGGTCCCCCTCACTCTGTGCTTCCTGTTTTTAGGCAAGAGCAGTGGAGCACAGTGCTTAGGTATTTGGGCTCTTGAATTTGAGTTTGCGTCTCAGCTCTGCTATCATACGTACAAGCCGTGCTACCTTGGGCAAATGACTGCACCACTCTGAGCCTCGGTGTTCTTATGAGTAAAATAGGGGCTAATAATAGGACCTAACAATCTCTCTTGAGACTGTTCCAGAGATGAAATGATGTGACACACGTAAAAAAAATGCGGTGGTTAGAATACACGCGTAAGCACTTGAGACAAGTTTATTACGACGTCTGTGTCTGCTGCACTTTGATTTTGACTTGCTTTAACCGCCAGGCTATATCTAGGGGTGGGAAACTTCTCTTCTTCCTTTTTTTTTTTAAATACTTTGCAGCCCCACCCCAGTGGCCCGGGATGTCGTCATGCCCTGGAGCAGGAATCCAAAGATATTCTTGCCTGCTAGTCTCGCATCATCCACGGAGTGACCTTGAGCAGGTCATGTCACTTCTCTGAGTCATTTTGCTTTTGGCAGCTGGGAGACAAATTCCTGCTGAAGCAAGCAGAAAAGAAAGTGAAAAAGAGACTGAAGCTTTTCACAAATATTTCTTCCCTTCTCTCACAAGTTTATTCCCCACCAGCCTAGCCAGAGATTCTTGTTATCTCCGTTAGATGGAACCCTTGGGGTCTCTGGCTCTCTCCGGCTTTCAATCCTGGCTTTTCATTAGAATAAACTGGGGAGATTTTAAGGGTGTTTATGCCAGGGCCCAACCTTGAATCAAGGTGGCTGGAATTTTAGGACATGAAGTTGATGTCAGAGGTCTTTAAAAGCTCCTAGTGAGACTCATGCTGCCGGCCTGTGGTCCACACTTTGAGTAGTGAGGCTCTAAAAAACACTCTTGTCCTTCCAGGAAGCATCTATCAGACATCTGAGTCAAGTAAAATGTATAGTTTCCTTTTACAAAGCTTACTCTTTGATCATTGGATTTCTCCAAGGATGGGGAACTCCCTTCCTCCCAAGGGCCACATTCTGTTGTTGGACAGTGGCTCTGATGGTCAGAAAGTTCTGCTTTCCACGTGGCTACAGCCAGCATCCTGGAATTTCCATTCCTTGGTTCATGCTGAGGGTGGCTTAGGCTGGCCCAGGGAGGTCACCATATATCTGCACTATCCCTCATCTGAATGGCTCTGTCAGGAGTCAAACCTCAGGGTCACTCAGAGAGCAGGGCTGCAGAGGCACCCTCTTGGGTTTCAAAGAGCCTCACCATTCAAATGCCCTGGATCCAGAAAAGAGGCCATCCTGCTAAGTGGCATTAGTCTAATGTCTTCCCAATACACCTCCACTAGAATTTTCTGGAAAATGTGTTCAAAATAACCCACTGAATCAGAATCTCCAGGGGAGGATCCAGGGAGCTTGCTTATTTTAACACTGCTGAGGTGAGGGTTATGATCAGGCATATGCAAAACGCCTTTAAACTGATTGGATTAGCTAACTCTGGCTGCCGAATGTTCCAGGGAGCAGACTATAAGATGGCAAAGAGCCTGTGAGGCTTGGTGAGGGTGAGCAGGTGGGAGTAGGGGGGTCCAGGCCTGGAAGAGCTCACATCTGGGCCTGGGCCATCAGCAGGTGGTCTCCCAGGATGACACTGGTATGTGGCTATTATAGCAGAATCCTTTACTCCCTCTCTCCCTGAATGGGTTCTTTTCTTTCAACCTTATCAGTTCTTGGGAAGAAGAGGAGGCAGAAAAGACTATTTGTATCTCACTCATGCCTAGAGAGTCCTGTTCTCTGGGAAAAGATTTACTCTTTCAGGGTCAGTTCCCTGATTGGTTGGTTTGTTTCTCAACTACTGCAACAAGAAAATTCACCCTCAATTAAACAATACAGTCCTCTGCATTAGTTTTCTAGGGCTACCGTCACAAAATGCCATCGACTGGGTGGCTGACACAACAGAAATGTATTTCTCATGATTCTGGTGGCCAGAAGCCCAAGCAAGGTGCCTGCAGGTTTGGTTTCATTTTGAGGCCTCTCACCTTGGCTTGCATTCAGCCACCTTCTCACTGTGTCCTCACATCGTCTTCCCTCTGTGCGTATGCACCCCTGCCTTCTCATCCTGCATTCAATTTTCCTTTTCTTATAAGGACACTGGTCAGATTGGATTAGGTGGATTAGGGTCTGCCCTACTTTGAAGGCCCTGTCTCCAAGTGTGGACAGTCACGTGCTTTAGGGCCTACTTATGTGACCTCATTTAATCTTACGACCTCTTTAAAGACCCTATGTCTAAATACAGGAACATTCTGAAGTGCTGGTAGTTAGGACTTCACCATGTGAATTTTTGGAGAAAAATTCGGCCCATAGCATTTTCCTGGGGCTTTGTAAGTGGGTGACTGATGGCAACGTTGAGAGGGAGCCTGGGAGGAGCAGTTGTTAAACAGGAGCAGGAAAGAGACAAAGAAACAGGGGCTGAAATGCACAGCCCCATCACTGTCTTGCTTTGGTTACCTACTTGTTTTTATTTGTTTATTTATTTTTGTTATTTTTTTTGAGATGGAGTCTTGCTCTGTTGCCCAGGCTGGAGTGCAGTGGCACAATCTCGGCTCACTGCAGCCTCCGCTTCCCAGGTTCAAGTGATTCTCTTGCCTCAGTCTCCTGAGTAGCTAGGATTATAGGATTGTGCCACCATGCCTGGCTAATTTTTGTATTTTTAGTAGAGATGGGTTTCACCATGTTGGTCAGGCTGATCTTGAACTCCTGATCTCAGGTGATCTGACCGCCTTAGCCTCCCAAAGTGCTGGGATTACAGGTGTGAGCCACCGCACCCAGCACCTACTTGTTTTTAATTTCTAGACTCTCCTGCTCAGTTCTATTAGTCTCTGAGAGTATCCTACTCTTGTTTAAAGGATATGTTACCTTTTCTTTCTGAGGATTTTTTTTTTTTTTGGATGGAGTCTCGCTCTATCACCAGGTTGGAGTGCAGTGGCACTATCTCGGCTCACTGCAACCTCCACCTCTTGGGTCCAAGTGATATTCCTGCCTCAGCCTCCTGAGTAGTGGGGACTACAGGTGCCCGCCACCATGCCCGGCTAATTTTTGTATTTTTAGTAGAGATGGGGTTTCACCATGTTGGCCAGGCTGGTCTCGATCTCTTGACTTTGTGATCCACCCACCTCAGCGTCCCAAAGTGCTGGGATTACAGGCATGAGCCACCATGCCTGGCCTGAGGATGTTTTTGAAAACCTTCTTCTGCTTCTCTGTTTCTCCCTTTCAGTCTGCTTTGGTTTCTGTGAAACTGGAAATACTGTTCATATGTCTAGGGGGATGCAGTTGTCTAATTGAAAATCCTGTGGGTGGGCATTTTTTCCAAAGGGTCCCTGATATTGTTTGGCTATGTTCCCACCCAAGTCTCATCTTCAGTTGTAGCTCCCGTAATTCCCACGTGTTGTGGGAGGGACCTGGTGGGAGGTAATTGAATCATGGGGGCGGTTTCCCCCATAGTGTTCTCATGGTAGTAAATGAGTCTCACAAGATCTGATGGTTTTATAAGGGCTTTTGCTTGATTCTCATTCCCTCTTTGTCTGCCACTATGTAAGATGTGGCTTTCACCTTCCGCCATGATTGTGAGGCCTCTCCAGCGGTATGGAACTGAGTCCATGAAACCTCTTTTTTCTTAGTAAATTACCCAGTCTCGGGTATGCCTTTATCAGCAGCATAAGAAAGACTAATACAGTCCCCAAATATCAAATTCCTTGGGTCTTTGCTTTTGGCTCAGCCAGCCTCCCTGGGGAAGAAGCACCTAAGGGTCTGCTTGGGGGTTGAGTGTGTGTGTGTGTGTGTTTGTGGATTGGGGGCCATATTTGCAGGATGCTGAGGAACTAGACGATGGCACTCTGGAGCTGAGATGGAGACAAGGGTCTGAGCCTCACTCTTCAATGCACAGACACTCATTTACTCCCCTGTTTTCAGTACAGTTCCTCATTCCTACCCTTTGTAGGGTCTGCTGTCCCCTAAACCAGCATCCTTGGCATAGCATCTGCTGAGGGTCAGCTACCCACTTGCAGCTGCAGAGCTGGGACCCTTGCCTGGTAATGTGGGCCTGGGGAGAAGACAGGGAAAGGGAGTGGTTAAGCCTGTAATGACTTTCAACCACCATCCCCAGCCTGCCTCCAGAGGTACCTGGTACCTCCAGTTCCAGAAGCTTCCAAGATTCAACAGTGCATGATCTCTGCTTATTTGCTCCTGTCTTTGCAGGCACTTATCAGAGAGGAGAAAGCCAAGATCCAAATTGGCTGTCCTTGTCTGTCCATTTTCCATCCCCCTAAACTTCTTGACATTTCCTATTTGCTGTTGTTCCCTCTCCTGTTTATGTCTTATTTGTTTATAGCTTTTTTATTCCTTCCCCCTGACTCTAGTGAGTTTTGAGAACTGAGCAGAGATCACCATCTACGTGGTTAGCTGGACGTTCGCTTCCTCTCTTAGCCTTAGTCTCCTCCTCTAGAAAATGGGGCTAGTAATAGTTTCCACCTCAAAGTCTGTGGGAGTTAAGTGAGAGAGTGCATGGAGAATGCTTAGCATGGGATCTGGCAAAAAAAAAAAAAAAAAAAAAAAAAAAAAAAAAAAAAAAAAAATCCAAAAAATGCTAAAAAAAAAAACCAAACACAATTATTGGCCTTACTCTTGGGTCCTTGGAAATTCCCAGAAACAGTGACATAGCTCAAACCACAGAGCAGAGCTTCTAGCTTAACATTCTGCTTGCCCACTTCTGATGCTTGTCTTTCCCCCAATACTAAAAAAAGAAGGAAAATTTGGCATTTACCCACAAAGAAAGGTAAACCAAAGCAACACTCTTCAAACTTTACTGTGTATTCCAATCACTCAGGCTGTTATTAAAATGCTTATTCTGACTCTGTTGCTTTGGGGTGGCTGAAGAATTTGCGTTGGTACTGATGCTTCTGGTCCTGCTGGTACACAGACCACACTACGAGTAGCAAGGGACTAACTGGTAGAAACTTATCCAGTTGACCAAGAAGGAGCAGGAAAAGGAGAGATGTCCTCCTGGGACTCCACTGGCTGGTGGTCTTTTAATGGGGGATTTTGTCCTTCAGGATTGAAACCTAGCGGGAATATTGTGGGTTCCTCTAAGTGGCCACAAGATGTCATAATGTCATTACATGAATTTTCCCAGAAAGGTTCAAGTCTGGGTGTCAAGTTACATCCCTTAAAGCCGAAAATGGAAAGTGGCAGCTATCTAATCAGTGCTGTTTCTGGGATCATCCTCGGTGAAACCTTCCTCCCCCAGGCCCAAGGCAGATGTCAGGCTGATGGCAGAATCTTTGTCTTACCACCTTTCCCAATTTGACTTTGTTAATAGAGTCATGGGAGAATCACGTGGTTCCCAGAGACAGGATCTGCCACGAGAGAAGACTGGCCTCTTTAGAAACATGAAGTTCAGAATTTCCTATGGTAGAGTTCACAGAACCACAATCTGGAGGGATGCTTTTCATAAACAAAGGTCTTCTTGAACAAATCAGTTGGGGAAATGCTTCTGTTCCATCTCCTTCTTTAGATGTCCTAGATTCTGAAGACGATCATGTCAAAGGTTTTGGTAAGACCTGCAAGAAACCAGCCTGGTTGATATCAGTTACTCCTGTGCTTCTCAAACATCTTCAGCCATGTCACTCCTCCCTGCCATGAATACCATTAAAACCTACAAAGTATTTTAGGTTTTAATGCAACTTTAGCAGAACAAATAGTTATACTTTCACATTGGAAATGAAGGCCCACGTGGTACACTAAGGGTAGGGTAGTAAAGAGAGATGAGTTTGAGGCCACCTGGCTAGAAATATGAGCTTTCTGCATTTCGGAAGCATCAGACAAACATCATCTCTACCATGATCATGGCCTTGTTACTTTCTTCTTCCTGTTACAGCTGTCTGACTTTATTTACTCTCCCCAACCATTAGGTGAAACCATAAGAAATTGCTGTTTATGGAGGTAGGGAAAAATCAAATGTCAACAATTTCACATGATTCCAGCTGGACTAGGGCTTGGCACACTATGGTCTGTGGGCCAGTCTGCCCCAGCCCTGTGTTTGTGAATTAAGTTTGATTGAAACATAGGCATCCTCTTTTGTTCATGTATTGTCTATGACTGCTTTCATGCTTTGCTGGCAGAGTTGGGGAGTTGCCACAGAGACCTCCAGGCCAGTAAAGCCACATTATTTACTATCTGTCCTTTTACAGAAAAGTTGCTGCCGTCAGTGTAACTGGTAGGTAGCTCCTTGAGGAGAGAATCCACAGATGAGAATCATTTTTGTAGTTTTTCTGCTCCCTGCAGCAACACTGCAGCCTGTAAATAGTAGGCGCTTAATAAGTATCACAGTCCATTTTCTGCTGATGTAACAGAATACCACAGACTGGGTAATTTATAAAGAAAAGAGATTTATTTGGCTCATGGTTCTAGAGGCTGGAAGTAAAAGGGCATGGTGCTGTTCCCTGCTTGGCCATCTGATGAGGGCCTTTTTGTGGCATCATAATGTGGCAGAAAGCCTCACATGGTGAGGAAGGGTGCACATGTGATAGAGAGAAAACTCATCCTTTTATTGGGAGAACGCTTCTGTGATAACTAACCCACTCCTGTGTTAACAGCATTAATCCATCCGTGAGGGCAGAGGCCTCAAGACCTATCACCTCTTAAAGATCCTAACTCTTAATACTGTTGGAATGGCAATTCAATTTTGACATGAGTTTCGGAGGGGACATTTGAACCACAGCAATCAGTACTGGATATAGAAAAACTCCATGAGCCTTCTTCCTGGAGAAGCATGATACCTGATCTTTCATCTTCTTCTCCAGACCTTTGGCTTCTGTATCTTGACTCACTCCCAGATGTTTGGCAGGCAAGCTCCTACTGCTGCCAGTGAAGTCAGCTTCCTCCTTTTTGAGTAAAAAAATCACCCAAAAAGTCTCTAAGAGCCCTTGGACATCAATCAGCTAGCTCTTAGAGCTGTGTGGATGAGGATGTATAAATGAAGCAAACATATGGATTATATTTCCATTGAAATATACACAGGCTCCGAAATTAAATGGGAAAGAGCTTGGCAAGGTCATTCTATTACTTGACCATTTCCAAAACTGTTTGAGGAAAGTCTGATATGTTTGATAAACCTCAATCACAGTGTGAAATTAACCTTTCTCTTCCCAGACTATGCAGGAAGCTCAGAGGGAGTGGGGAGAAGGCCACTAGATTGAACTACTCCTTCCAAAGCTTCTTGAATCTGACTCAACGAATGATTGGCAGCTACTTGTGTCCTTTAGGCATTACATTATTTTAGTCTGCCATGGATGGGCAAAATGCGGGCAACAGTATAATTTGTTGGAGTGGTATTCTCTTTTCCCTTCTGATAGATGCCTAGTGTTGTTTAAAAGAAAAAAACTAAATTAAGAAAATTGATTACATACCATCCATGTTTATTGTCAAGAAAATGAGAAGAGACAGATGAGCAGAAAGAAGAAAATAACAACCGGTCTGGTGTCATTTGACAGTGATGAGGCAACCAAACAGTCATTGTATGCTTACATATTTGAGCAGAGCTGGGGGAAAAATTGGGGAATAAGAATGATCTTGCTTAAAGTGCAAAGTACGTTTGGAGGCTGAGAAGACATGAGTGCATTCTTAGGGCGGAGATGAGGAACTAGGGGGGTGGGAGGCATCATTCCCTGATTTGGATTCTGTTTTCAGCCTTTCCGGTCGGTAATTTGGAGGATTCTGCCCTTTGCTCTAAGCCACTGTGCCTTGCAACTCTGGGGTGAGTCAGGAATTTGTCTCTCTGCACCAGGAAAACCTGAATTACTGTAACTTTTTGTGGGACGATTAGACTCTGAAAAAACTAATATTTTTGGCAACACAATTGAAGGGACAGGGCTACTGGCAGAATAGGATCATTTACTGCCTTGACTAGCAAAAGTCCCACTCGTGCCGGTAAACACAGGAAATGGGAGATGGGGAGGCTGACTTGCTCCTCACCTGGGCCTCTTATTTTGTACTGATTGCAAGGTGTACCTCTGTTATATTTTGGTGCAATGGAAGACCCTGCTGAAGAGTTACCTTACCCTCAAACGGTTTCCAGACTCTCTTTCCCTTTATACCTCCCCCTCCAGAGGATTGAATGCTGTATAATTCTCTTCCTGTTTTCCTTGCAGCCAGAGTGGCTGGGCTACCCAGGTATAGCCTGTGAGTCTTCTTGGTGCAGCATTTGGGAAATCTTCCTTTTTCCTGCACAGAAGTGATTGATGCCTAACTTGAGCATGGATGAGTTGCCTGGAGCTGAAGCAGCCATCTTGTGTCCACAAGAGAAAGGCCTAGAGAATCACAGAGGTTGATCCTGAAATCAATGAAATCAGTGTCAGCAACTGCCTTCCTTCAGACCTTCTGTTAGGTGAGAAAATACCCCATTTTCTATTTAAAGCAGCATGAATCAGGGTTTCTGTTATTTGCAACCAAATGGCGTCTTGGCAGATGCACCACATGACCCGCTCAGCTTGGCACAGAGACAGATGCCCATCATGGTTTATAAGCTTAGTTGTGGCAAAAATATACTTTATATTTTGTTCCAAGTTTGGTGACTGTATCTGGGTCTCAGCAGGGAATTGACGATATACTCAAATAGTGTAATTAAGGAAAGTTTAATGAAGGCACCAGTGGAAGGGTATTGGAAGATTTAGGGAAACCACAAGAGATTGGTTACTGCCTTGGGGCTACCAGCTGGGAGCTGTTCTCACCCTTAGGCTAACAGGGCAAGGAAAGGAGCCAGAAAGAGGAGTGAGAGAAGGCTGCCTGACAGGAGTGTGCCCTGGGGTGGAGGGATGCTGCCAACTTGCAATGCAATAAGCACCCTGGCCTCTCTCTTTCCACCCACCAGTCTCCTGCCCGTAGTCCCCTCTTCTCCATAGGGAGTATGTTCCCAGATCTCTAGTGCATGCCTAAAACCATAGAATAGTACTGAACCCTACACACACACACACACACACACACACACACACACACACACGTATGTACACATATATATATACATAAATACACACAAATGTATACACACACATCTATATACATATATATATATATATATAAAATGCATGATTTCTTTTTCATTCTTCACAATTTCACAGATGCAAGATTCATTCTTACCATAGATCTTAGCAACCTCACCATACATTTTTTTTCTCTCCTTATTAAATGGTGAACTTTCATCTTTTCACTTGAAGGAAGCACTTTACAGTTTCTCTTTGGCATACCTGAATTGCCAGCATCAATACTCTTGCACTTTGGGGTCATCATTAACTAAATTAAGAATTCCTTGAATACAAGCACTGGGATAGCGTGAGAGTCGATCTGATTCCAAGAGGGCTACAAAGTGACTAGAGGGTGGGGATTGTAGATGGCGTGGATCCAACGGACAAAGGAAGGATTCATGTCCCAGGTAGGCTGGAGTGGGAGAGCACAAGATTTCATCATTCTACTTGGAATGGTGCACAATGGAAAACACATGAATTTTTTATTTCTGGGATTTTTTTTCATTTACTATTTTGGGACCATGGTTGACTGTGGGTAACTAAAATCATGGATAAGAGGTGACCACTGTACTAGAAGAAGCCAGAGGACTCCGTACAGGGCGGCCTCCCAGGACACAGAGCAGGGTAGAGAAAAATGGCAGGTGAATCTGGAGGGGTACGCTGGAGACTCCTGTCTCATGAAGGGTCTGAGGCCCACTCATGAAGGGTCTCAGGCATTCCAGGGAGCTGCGCTCCACCAGTTCAGAACCGCTGCTCCAGCTCCAAAAGCTTCGCCTGGAACTTGGAGTGCTCTTTGCTGTGTGTCTTCTCTCCAAGAAGTGGCCTCCACCCTCTGGCCAGTGCCCCATGACCGCGCCTCCAGCTCTGCCTGGCCTGCGGCTAGGGAGGCTTTTGCCGAAGCTGTTCATGGCTGGAGACCCACTGAGCTGGCTGCCTGGCACAGTTCAGGATGCTAATTGGGCACCCGGCAGCTGCATGGAGTGCTCTGGAATCAGGTTGATTTTTAAAATTCTGATTCTATTTAAATATCTCTGGGGACTTAGATCAAGCCTGTTAAACACAAATCCTTGATACAAGACCAGAAAGGAAGGAGCAGTTCTGTCCTATGTACAAGAGTCTCACTTTCACGGTCTCATGTCATCAGTGACACAACACACACCCATTTCACCCAAGTGGGGAAAGAGGAAAGGGAAAGCAGCTTGCCCAAACCTAACTGAAGCTGGCTCCAAGGACACCTCCCTGGCTGGCCCTGTCCTGCCTGCACTACTTCCCTCTCTCTCACAGGCGCTCACGTCATTGGGAACTTACTCCTTGGAATTTCTACCTCACCAGGGAGCCTCTGTATCCTCACTTTACTGAGAAGGAAACTCAGGTGCAGAGAGGTTAAGTGACTCACCCAAGGCCATAGACTCCTAAGTAGCATCTTCAGAAGGAAAACCCGGGTCGTCTGATGTCAAAGCTTGTCTTATTAACCAGTTGTGTCTAGCTCCAGTTTGCTCAGGAGACCCCAGAATAGCATGCCAGAAGCCCCTCTCAATGGGGGTGTGAGCTTTGGGCTTTTTCTGGCCTGAACGAAAGTTTACTTTGCACTCAGAAGACTCAACAAAAATCATAGTAACTGTGGTAGAGAATAGTCGTTAAGAGCACTTGGGGTCAGGCAGACCAGGCTGAGTTCTTAACACCCTTTGAGCCTTGACATTCTTGCCTCTAAAATGGAGCCATACCTCTCTCAGGTTGGATTCCCTCAGAAGCTGAGCCTGGGACAAGGATTCCAGTGCAAGTAGTTTATTTGGAAGATGACCCCAGGAACACTAGAAGGGGCATGGGGAAGTGAGTTGGGGAGGAGAAGGTAGCCAATACTAGGCATATTATCAAGCAAGTCACCACAATGGGCGACTGGAGTTTAATGCCCTTGGGTACACTGGGGGCCCCTGAAGATCCCACAGAGAGTTATCCCACTCAAAAAGCAGAGGAACTGGGGTATTGATCTTGCATCACCCATTGGCTAAGGGCTGCTCTGGGGTGATATTCATTCTTGGGGACCGCTGGCCTGCTAGGAGGCAGCAGAGCCAGTGAGAAGAAAGCCTTCGGCAAAGCAACACAGGTGTTGGCAGGTGAAGTTGGGCCAGAATGCACCGTGTTTAAGGAGCCAGGCACTGCTAGCGTCTCGAATACCTGCCCCATAGAGTTGTGAGGGGGCCATAAAATAATGCCTGGCACCTCATAAGCGCTCACTACACCAGGCCCTTAGATTACTCTTATTATTATTGCCATTACCATTCCTGTGACTGCTACCTACTCAGGGCACACTGAGCAGCCAATTTGGTGCTTGCCATGTGTCTCCTGCTGATGATTTTTGACATCAGAGTCTTTTGCTTTGGCCAAACATTTTATTTCCCCTAGTGACCATCCACTGGGCAGAAAGCTCTGAGCTTCTGGCCCATGGGATGAGAATTCTAGCCAGGTGTGTTTCCCAAGCACAGGAAAGAATTTGCCTGGTGGGAGGAAATTGGGCCTGGCCGTGTTCATGGGCCGGGCTCTGTTTTCTCCAACTCTTTAGAGAAAAGAGAAAAGCACCACCCCCTCCCTTCCGCAGCCAGGGCAGCCTCCAGCTGGCAGCTGGTGCCCGCGTGCACAGCCAGGACCTGCGTGCAGCTGCCCCCTCCTTGGGCTGCCTGCCCTCCTGTTGTTTCCCCGAGGGCCCCAATAGAGCAAGGCCCTCTTTGGGAGCTGCCAGAGGGTGGGGTGCTTCCTCCAAGCCCTCCTCCCTTCCTGTGTACCTTCTGCTACTTCCTCTTCCTACCCCACACCCCCCACCTTCCTATTTCTTTGTCATCCTTTCTCCTCTGGGCTCCTTGGGGAGGGGTAGGGTTTTGGTCAGGATTATTCCCACTTCTCCCCTCAGAACCACTGGCTGGGTTTGCAGGGTGTTGAAGGGGGCCTTTCCCTCCTCCTTCCTTTGGGTCTGTTCCCTCTTGTGTTTGCTTTGATCCCCAGTGGATGCCGACAAGTGGACGGGCCCACCCACTGGTCTCTTTCAGTGTGACTGAAAAGAAGCATTTTCATGTTCTTGGGGCTCGTTGCTCTTGCTGCCTGCAGAAGGGAGCGATGCTGGCTGGCGATGGAGCTGCTGGAACCATGCAGATGGAAAGAGCTGGCAGTGCTGGCTGAGTTGTTATGAGGGAGCTGATGGTGGGGGTGTGGGTTTGCTGTGGACCGAGGGTTGGAGACAGGCAGGGTGCTGGGGTGGGTGGCAGCCGGTGAAATTGGACAGATCCCCAAGAAAATGTAGCAGGCTCTCTCAGGAGGGATTTCCAGGAGCTGCTGTCTGGAAGCTTCCCAAGTACCTGCCATTCAGGAGGAGATGCAAATGAGGAACAGGCCAGTGGAGCACTTGGGTTCAAGTTCTGAATATGTTACTACCTGACTAGGCCTTGAGTAAATAAATGAACAAATAAATAAAACACCCAGTCCTTCTGTGCCAGCACTTTCTGGGTCCTCAACTGGCTAAGTGGACACCCCTTCCACTTAGTTTGGGAGTTCATGGTATCAGCTCTTGCTGCAATAAAAGAACCACCCAAACTTAGTGGCTTGTAACAACCACCATTTATTTAGTTCATGATGTTGTGTGTGACTCACAGTTTGAGCTGGGTTCTGCTGGGTGGTTCTTCAGCATTGACTAGGCTCACTCATGCATCTCTGGTTAACTGCTGGGGCTGCTGAGGGCTGACTGGTCCAGGCTGACCCAGCTGAGACAGTGTCTGTTCCATGAGCTTTTCATCTTTTAACAGGCTACCCCAGGTAGTTTCTGGAGTCCAGGACAGAAGGACACAAAACCTTTTCAGACCTAGACCTAGGCCTGTCATGGTGCCACTGCTGCATCATTCTGTAGGTCAAAGCAAGTTACAAGGCCACCCCAGACTCAAGGAGTGGAGAAACAAATTTTACCTTTCCATGGGAAAAGCAGCAAAGTCATATTGCAAAGGCTTACTGCAGATACAGAGGGTAGAATAGTTCTGGCCACTTTTGCAAGCAGTCTGCTACACTTATGAAATAACAGGCTCAAGATCACTTGGAAGAGCAGAAAGTCTTTAGTGCAAAGAAAGATGCAAAGGGCAGAAAATCAGCTTAATCCCACAATCCCAAGGAACGCATTGAGAATATATTTGTCTGCATAATCCAGTCATCTCCCAGGCTCATGTGATGGTGTTTTGGGTGGAGTAGGAACCAGAATTTGAATGACCAGATGAACAGGATTAGACGAGAATCCTTTTTCTGGTTGTCTATTTGCAGCCTCTAAGAAGTGAAGTCTCCACATTTGAGTTTGGACATATGCTAACGGGACTAATGAATTTTGATAGCTTGGATGGTGGTCCAGTTTTGGGGACCCCATGATGGGGATGGTGTCTTGCATGGTAAACCAGATGTCTGACAGCATCAACACCACAGGGAGAAGAAGCTCTGGGTACTGTATATTGAATACTAGAACCTACCCTACTTCACAGTAGGGCTTTTTTTTTATATGTGTTTTCTGGAAAGTCATAGCTGTCAATTGAAGGGGAGACATCTCTAAACTCGAATGCTTTAGGGGCTTAAGCAGCTTTGCTGTGTGACCCCTCTAAGTGAGTGTGATGCAGACAGCATGTCATTCATTTCTTCTAGTTGATGATAGGACTTGCTGGCCACCAGGAGCTGGTGCCAGGAGAGATTTGGAGCTCTGGAGGATGGTGGATTTTCAGCTCCAGCAGCATCAGTAAGGAAACAGCACAGTTTCAGTGCAAAGAGCTGCAAAATCCCAGCCTTCCTAGCCTCATGGCACCTGGGTCTCTTTCACAGATGCACACAAACAGTCTTGGAGCCGGAACTGGCCTCCAGAAATGTTGACAAGTTGTCATCCTCACTAGCAGTCTACTGGTGTTTATTTCTCTTCTGCGTTTGCCAGCTCTAGACATTCTCACTAAAAAATAAAACAGCAAATCCTGCATGGCTTTAAGAAGTCTCTTTACGCATGCATACGTAGAAGCCGAAGGGTCCTGAAGCCATTCTGATTGGGTAACAATGTGGAAGACAAATGATGTCAGTCACATTATGGGGCGTGGCCAACTGACTGCCATCCTGCTTGAGAGGGCCAAGCAAGCTGCACACATTTTAATGTTCACTTGGGAGAGCGCTCCTCCTCTTCAATTACCCAGCATGGCTACGTGGTGCTTTTCACTCACCAAGGCCTGGAGGTTAATTACTCCACACGGTGCCTTTTACCAGCAGGAGGTGTGCCTTGGCAGTCCTCAGTCCTGCACGTGGTCTGCCCAGATGGGTGGCACATCCCGCCCTTGCTGGCTGCTGGGTTTCAGTTTGTTTTTGTTTATGTTGGCTCTGTTTCAACAGAGCCTACAGATGTGGTCAAACTGGAAAGGGGGTGGGGGACTAGAAGCAAAGGGGGGAAATAAAGGCGCCAATCATTTCTGATACCATCTGATCTGACCAGAACTTTTTGAAGAGGGCAGTGAGAAAAGCCAGGCTTGGTCTGGGCCTCTCCTGCTTTCTATTTTCGGTCTTCTCTCCATCCCACCCAAAGAGTGGGAAGCCCAGGCACTGGGGCTCACCTTAAAGAGCCCCCGCAGAGCTTGCGCGAAGCAGCTCTGATTTCCAGGCCACAGGCAGGAATGGCTTGGTTCATTGGCCTCTTCTCCTCTTGGGGCTCCGTGGGACTGGCTTAGTCCTAATGAGAGCTGGCAGACAGAGAGGGAGCAGGGTTGACAGAGAGCTGACTGCCCCTCTCCACGCAGACTTTTCACCTGGCTGGTAAAAACCATCCCAATTAGCTGCCACAGTAAGGCTGAGCCTGGATCTCAAAGCCCATCCTGTCACCTGCCTTCCTTGGTGGTGGAAGCACCCCCACCAAGACTGGGGGACATGACGGGTGGGTGGGGGGCTGTAGGCAGGGGGTGTGTGGGAGGACCCAGTTCCGGGAAGAGGCTGCACATTCTCTGGGGTTTCCACAAAGCCCTGGGGATCTCTTCTGGGACAAACCCTTGCCCCAGCAGGCTTGGGGAGGGGCAATGAAAAAGTTAAGGCCCCCACTTCTTCACCCACCTCCCTGCTCCCCTATGACTGTTGCAGTGGCCCCCCTCTTCCTTGTGGGGCTCCTGCGGCTTCCACAGGGAGCCAGGCAGGGCCCTGCCCCTGGCTACATCTGTCAAATGCAAATAGTTGCTGAAGTTATTTAGTGTGTCCTCACGGCTCCTTTTTGTCACTGGTGTTCCCTAGGCAACCGCTGCTGGAATGCAGTCAACTTCTAGAGGTTCTTCACAGGCAGGAATAGAAAATGGCTCTTGCTCACTTCTTGTTTGGGGGCTTCTCTGAGTGGGATCCTTACACTGGGAACTAGAGTCCTTGTTTTCTTATTTGAAAAGAGGACAGTGAGAGAAACCTGAGCAAATTGCCCTCTAGAAGTGGAGGAGGTGGAAATTCAGGGTCCCTTTGCTACTTTCTCTGGATGGAGGTGACCAGGGCTACAGAGAGTGGCCTTCTCTCTCAACATGTTTATTTTCTTCTGCCAAGAACTTCCCACAGGAGCAACCTTCCCATAGAGCAAGAGAGGTTTCTCTTTTCTTTCTAAAGATTATACAGATCAGTCAACTTTATCTTAAAGCTATATTTCTCATATAAGCAAAACATTTCTTATAAAAATTTAGAAAAAACAGATAAAGTATAAAAGGGGAAAATCCCTATACGCATTTCCCATAATCCCATCATCCAGAGATGATCACTCTTAACATTTTGATTACATGCTTATATTTGTATAAAAGTCTTATACAAATTACCCCCAAACTCAATGGCTTTACAGTGGTTCTCAGAAATTTTTGGTCTCAGGACCCTTTTACACTTATACAGTCATTAAGGACCTCAAAGAGCTTTTGTTAGGTCAGCTATATCTATCAATATTTACTGTATAGGAAATTAAAGCTGAGACAATTTTAAAATGAAGAATGCACACACATGTATTCTATTAACTTTCAAAGCAATAATGTTATTACACATCATATAACCTATGGGAAAGTCCACTGTACACTCATGAGAGTGAACAAGGCAAATAGCATGCTAGTAGTATTACCAAAAGAGTTTGGACTTTGCAGACCCTCTACTAGGGCCTTAGGGACTCCCCAGGAGTTCCCAGACCCCACACCATGCTTTGAGAACTGCTGATTTTAAAAAATTTAGAATTTACTATTGTTTATGAGACCTCTGGTCAGCTGGAGGGCTATTTTGATCTTGACTGAGCTCACTGGTGTGTCTGTAATCCAGTGTGGCAGGTGGGTGGCTCTGCTGAACTTGGCGACTCTCTTATGTATTTGAGGGTTAGCTGGTTAGAGTCAGATCGAAGATGGCCTCAGCTGAGACTGCTAAGCTCTCCTCCATGGGGTCTCTCATCCTCCAGTGTGCTAGCCTGGGCTTGTGCACATGTCAGTGTCAAGATTTTGAGAGCTGGAACAAGAGCGAGAGCAAGAAGGCAAGGAGGGTGGGGAGGGGGAAGAGAGAGACAGAGAGAGTGCAGGAGTGCTCATGGCTTCTTGAGGTCTAAGGACAGGAGCACTGTCAATTTCTCTATATTCTGTTGACCAAAGTGACTCACATGGCCAGGAGGTGCAAAATAGACTCTACCTCTTTCTGGGAATCGTGGCAAAGTCACATTACAAGGGGCATGGATAAGGGGAGGGGAATAATTGTGGCTATTTTTGCAGTCTACCACATACCTTATGTTTGCTTCGTGGCTGCATTAGTTTCCATTGAATGGACATGCTATAATTTATTCAGACCTGATGGCTGGACATCGAGGTTGATTTTAATTTTCTCCTAATATGAATGAGGCTAGAATGAGCATTCTTGTGCATGAATTCCTAGAAGGGAAACTGTAGCAGCAAAAGGTACGAGCTCTGTTAAGGTTCTCCATCCATTCTGCCAAATCTCTCTCCAGAGAACCCACACTAGTTATGTTCTCACCAGCAAAGGAGGAGACTGCCTGTTGAGAGACTGATTGCTGCAAGTGTGTGTGTGTGAGATCAAGAACTTGTTAAAACTGTTAAAAACTGTTCTTTACGCCAAGTGTAGACAAGGCCTGTGGTCCTCAGTAATTAATTCTGCGGAGTGAAGAGCTACTCTTCAGCCTCCTTCACAGAAATGGCCACAGCTTGAAGAGACTGCTGGGGAGGAGGCTTGTTGGTAGACTGCTGGTTCTGAGTCCATCTATGGGCACCACTTTCCTTTCTAGCCCCTCGCTGGTCTTAAATAGTTATTTGTTAGAGATTCAAGATGCATCTCTTCCCAAGAGAACAAGAACTATCTTTTATTTAAAAAAAAAAAAAAAAAAAAAACTTTTCCCTTGGGGAAACAGTTTGACCTTGGTCGTGTGATGGTGAGGCTCTGTATACGGGCCAGTTGACTGAGGGCAAAATCCACAAATCTGAAGTTATCCCTGTGTGCCTTACCCACTCATATGGTTTGGCTCTGTTCCCACCCAAGTCTCATCTTGAATTGTAGCTCCCATAATCCCCATGTGTCATGGGAGGGACCTAGTGAGAGGTAATTGAATCACAGTGGGGATCTTTCTTATGCTGTTCTCATGTTATTGAATAAGTCACAAGAGATCTGATGGTTTTATAAGGGGGAGTTCCCCTACACAGCCTCTCTTGCCCGCCGCCATGTAAGATATGACTTTGTTCCTTGTTTGCCTTCCGCGATGACTGTGAGGCCTCCCCAGCCATGTGGAACTGTGAGTCAATTAAATCTCTTTCCTTCATAAATTACCCAGTCTCCGGTATCGTCATTAGCAAATTGAGAACAGACTAATACACCCATTCTTCCCACTGTTCCACCCCATGATTCCTAGTGTCCACAAGTCAACAAACTGCTTAGTCCACATGGCCCTGTATGATGTTTTGCTTTATTTCTTCTTTATTTCTTACCATGCCTCTTATGTCTTCTCAGACCTATGGCACTGCAAGCCCCTGCTCACTAGTTTCCTGTTGAATAGTTTTCACTTGGCACCTCTGCTTCTGCTGTTCCCTCAGGCAGAATTCCTATTCTAACCCTCTCTTTTTTCCATTCTTCGTCTAGCTAATTAATAAGCATCCTTCAAAATCCAGCCAAAGGAATTCCAAACGTTCACCTGTGAGGCTGTGTTGAGACTCTCAGTCCCTGAATTGACTCATCTAGTAACAGTAGCTCTGGAGGAGATGTGGGAACACTGGTTCTTGCTTTATTTAGCAGGGCAAGTGACCTCTCTGTGCTACAGTTTTTCTCTTCTCTAAAATGAAAATGACATTAGACTCATGTTTCATTTCCAGTTACTGCATTAATAGAAGTATGTGCCATTGTAATTGCTACTAATGCAAAACAAGAGTTTTTTTATTATTATTTTTTTTAAGTCCTACCTTGTGTTTCCTTGAAAAGCAGAGGATAAGACAAGAGTTTGTATGCAGATAATTTATTTTGAAGAAGTGATTTTGGGAAAGGGTGTTGGGGCTGGGGGAGAGGGCAACAGGGATTGCAGTCCAATTTAGGTGCATTAATGAATGCGATACCAATGTGGGCCTGGGTCCCTCTGAGGAGCAGTAGAGAATGCACCTCAGCATGCTCTACTCAAGACACAGAAGACCTAAATATTTTTCCCCAAACAAGTGAAGCACCGTTGGGTTGCCACAGCTCTGGAGGGAACAAAAAGGTGGGCTGTAAGAGTGTGAAATGGTGCATAAAAGATGTCGGACCCAACGCTAAAGTCTACATTTGTCATCCCTGAATCCCGACCTCTAAGCACCGTGCCTGGCGTGGAGCGGGCATTAATCCACGTGGTAAATGTGGGATGGAGGGAAAAGTTCCTGCTGTATTCGTTCATGGCCCTCAGCCACTGGTTACAGTGGGGAGATGTTTATCTTCTGCCTTTTCTTATTCTATGGTGTTCATGTCTCTTCGGGGACTGGAAGGAGAGGCTGCTCTGCTTATAGAATGACGTCGTCAGGCTGACCTCAGTGAGGGGGTTGGGTTAGGTGAGGGCTTTTTCAGTTGTATACTCCAGGGACCTTGTGGAAAAAGCTGCAAGGTGGGTAGGGTGACCTGGGTGGATCAGGAGACATTTCTTCTTCCTTTCCCATCTCCCATCCTTCCTTTGTTCCCTATGCTCCATTTACTCGGAACCTGATACCTGAGAATCATCTGAAATAGCAGCAACCAGCCTTTACAAAGCACAGCATTTGGCAAAATGTATTCCATGGAATTCCGGTTCTGGTCTCCTTCTCATCAACCAGAGCAATTCCACTTTTGCCTCTTTTATATACTGAGATTGCATGTGTGTATCAGCTGGGATTTCGGTGTAAGCAGCATAAACCAACTTCTTTAACTAAAAAGAAAAGAAATTTATCGGAAGTGTTATGCAAACCAGAGGTCTATGGCCAAAGAAGTTCGGGAAACAGGGAGCTGAGCAAAGTCCATAGGTCTCTCTACTGGGGAACTTCTCAAGATCTTTAGTCTGCTAATATAAATCTCCAAGAGAGAAATATCTTTTGCAAAGTTTTCTAAATTTATTACCTCAATTCCAAGATGTGCTGATTATAAGATGTATCCCCAGTTTAATAATAGCTTTCCAGGGTTCAAACCAAAAGGGAACACTATCACATCAGGTGTGCAAATTGCTTTTAAGAAGCAACCTGATTTCATAACTTTGTTTGTTTATTTGTTAGGCAACATACGCAGAATACTTACTATGTGCCAGACACTATTTTTAAGAGCTTTTATGTAAAATGACTCACTTTATCCTGTCTTTTGAGGTGGATGTGGGGCCTGAGAATGCACTTCTCAGATCTCTTACTGCAAGAGCATAATTGACCAAGGGCCCTGGTTGCTGCATTCTAAATCTACCTCCACATTGGGCAGGAGCCTTGCTTTCACAGGCTGCTCTCAGCCAATGACTGAGCACATCAGGGATACTGATATAGGTCCCTTCCACGGAGATGCAGGGCTCCTTTGATGGTTGACTTTGACTCAAAAATTCCTCAAAACTTTGCCAAAACTTTCCTAGAACTGCACTGCAATGTAAGGCTATTTCTACCCAGTCTTCTTCCTTCCCTTCCCTTTCCTTTTCTTTTTTCTTTTTTTTTTTTTTTTGTAGGAATTAGGTCTACATTGAGGTTTCACAACTTTTCCAGCCTCCTCTGACTTCTCCCCATACTGTTTCACAGTTGTTTCCCCAAACAAACGTCTTGCACATCTAATCTCATCTTGAACTAACACAGTTGGATCTTTTCTTTCATTTCCAGTTTATAGATGGAAAGTTGAGGACCAGAATGGTTAAGTACCTTGCCCAAGATCAGATGGCTAGTAAGTGGCAGAGCTGATCATCAAACCAAGGTAGTCAGATTTCAGGGGACTCATTATTCACTTCATGACACAACCTTGCACTTACTGTTAATACATGAAAAAGCAAGAAAGTGCATCCTAGGATCTAGGAAATTAGAGATTTTATTAAGTGACTCATTGTTTTTAAAACTTTTATTTTAGGCTAAGGTATACACGCGCAGGTTTGTGATACAGGTAAACTCACGCCACAGGGGTTTGATGTACACATTATTTCATCACCCAGGTACTAAGCCAACAGTTATTTTTTTCTGATTCTCTCCTTCCCCCCACCTTCCACCCTCAAGTAGGCCCCAGAGTCTGTTGTTCCTCTCTTTGTGCTTATTGATTCTCATCATTTTGCTCCCACTTATAAGTGAGAACATGCAGTATTTGGTTTTCTGTTCCTGCATTAGTACTGCTAAGGATAATGACTTCCAGCTCCATCCATGTCCCTGCAAAGGACACGATTTCATTCCTTTTTATGGTTGCATTGTATCCCATAGTGCATATATATCACATTTTCTTTATCCAATCTATCATTGATGGGCATTTAGGTTGATTCCATGTCTTTGCTATTGTGACGAGTACTGCCGTGAACATATGCATGCACATATCTTTATGATGGAATGATTTATATTCCTTTGGGTATATACGCAGCAGTGGGATTGCTGCGTTGAATGGTAGTCCTGTTTTTAGGTCTTCGTGGAATTGCCACACTACTTTCTACAATGGTTGAACTAATTGACACTCCCACTAGCTGTATATAAACATTCCCTTTTCTCCACAACCTCACCGGTATCTGTTATTTTTGACTTTTTAAAAGTAACCACTTTGACTGGTGTGAGGTGGTACCTCATTACGGTTTTGATTTGCATTTCTTTAATGATCAGTGATATTGAGCTTTTTCTCATATGCTTGTTGGCTGCATTGATAAGAACAGATATTACACTTGATCTTAGCCAAAAGGCTGTGAAGCAATGGGACTCATTTTTTTTACAGAACATCTTGTTGGTATAGGATGCTGGGAGCTATGCCTTGGGAAATGCTGGCAGAGTACTTTGAGATGTGTATCTGTCACTATGACCTGAAGGTGTCATGGTACCACTGTGCCTACATAGGCCAGCGGACTGGAAGACCAGAGATGAGGAATGGGTCTGATGCCGTGAAGGAGCCCTCCAAGGCTATCTGTCCTGTTGCTGCTGTTTATTGTGACCTGGGAGAAGTACAGGAGAGACCACTTTATGCCCTTGATCTCTGCATGGCCCCTGAGTTTCACTGTGGTGTCTCCTTGTCTCCCATATTCTGGTGAGGCAGCTACCGTGGTGTGGTAGAAAGGCTGTTGCTCTGGGAATAGAAGACCATGACTAAGCAGTGCTGAGATCTTGGCGAATCAGCAGGCTTCTCTTGCTTCGCTTTCCTCACTTCTACAAAGAGGATGGTATGAGACCAAGGGTGTCACACTAAGTTCTTTGAGGCCTTGGTGGCACTCTGGAGATAACAGGGAGGCTATTGTTAGGGGTATGATTCAAGGGAGGAGCTCCTGCCCACTCTTCCCCATTTCAACAGAGTATCTCTATTTTTATCCATTTTAAATATTAGGGTTCTGTGAGTATCAGTAAGCATTATTGGTTGCAAACTATAGAATCAGACTTCCCTAGCCAGAGAAAGGAAACTAATTAAAAGGACAGTAGAGGTAGAGAGAGTTATTCAAAGATTCAATAAGATGCTGGAGGACCAGGCTTGGGGTTGGAGGAAACAATGCCAAGAAAGTTCTGAAAGGCTGGATTGGGAACCCCAGCAGGTGGGCATGCTGCCATCACGCAGGCTGTCTTCCAGCCAGGTCATTAGTCTTGGCTTTCTTGTTAAGACTGAATCTAGGGAGAAGGCTTTCAGTGGGCTGAGGCTGCCTCTGGGGCAGGAAGAGAAGCCATTACCTCTTGGACTTCTAAAGTGGGCAGTGGTCACCCAAAAATCCTTCCAACCAAGACCTCACACAGAGACATGAGGTGTTTTTCTAAGAAGTAAACCAGGTTCTCTAGGAAAAAGGAGCAGATGATCAACAGTCCCAAATAACAAATATTCACTCTCTGCATATGATTTTATTGGCAGAAGAGTTCTATTGTACATTCATTTGGAAGGCATCAGGCTAAGGGCCCTTCCCACATGAGGACTAGAGAAATTTATCCCATTCAGCTGTTCAGCCTCCAGCCAGGAGAGGAGGGGACAGGAACTCTCTGGCTTCTTGACCACAGAACTGCCCCACGTGCCACTGTAAGCCCCACTTCTCCTGACAGCTGGTGGGGAGACAGCAGGAAGACCACTGTCTTGGCTTGGGTTCCCCCAAGAAAGCAGAGCTACAGAACAAAGTCTTGCATGCAGGTAGTTTATGTTGTCCCCACAGACACAGGGCAGGAAAGAAAGCAATGCAGGATACGTTATTGAGCCCATCATCACTGTGGACCATGGAGCTCAGGGCTGCCAGGACTCTCTGAGAAGCCATGTAGAAGAGTCCTAAGAATTGTCTAGCTGAAGAACAGAGAGGGAAGGAACTGTATACTGGCTCCTACCCTCCATGGGTCAAAGATTGCCCATGGTGTGTTGGGTTTGGGTAGGCAGCAGAACAGCACAGTGCGCTCCTGCATGAAATGGCAGCCGGGAATCCCCAGGGTGAAAAGTGAGAGATGTGGGTACACATGATGGCTGCAGCATTGGCTGGAGGCAAAGCGTGGGTGGGGAGGGTAGAGGGCAGGGCACCAGGGGCGTTCAATGCAGCAACCCCTTTGCTACTTTCCTCTGCCTTATCCCTCTTTGAGGGACACAGGCACATGATGTGCCTGATATTCAGGTCGCAGGGGGCTTCTGCATAGTTTGCTTGTTGGCTGGCGGGCATTCCAGCCAGTGAGGAAGGGGTCACCTTTGACTCCACACAGCATGGCATCTCTCAGAGTCTGGGGACCGACATTTCATCAGGGATCTCACCCTGCTTCCCAGCATCTCTCCCTTCGAGTCTGTACATTCATCCAAAGGCAGACTGTATTCCAAGGGGAAATCTGCCTCCTGCTTACCCTACAAGCTGGCTCTGCCCCAAGGGTGAGGTTTAGTGTGCTGCAGCCAAGGGCTTGCAGTCAGCGGGGACAGAAAGGGAGCCTGTGCCGTGCTCGGGCCAGGGCAATGGAGGCTTGAGCAGGCGAGGTCCCAGCTTTTGTGCAGGCTGCCTGTAGAAAGGGGGAGAAAGCTTGCCAGCGAACCTGGCTGGGCCTTGGCCAACCTGTCCAAAGCTCGCAGGAGAGGAGTCTCAGGAGGTTTGTTGCTTGAATTGCAGTATCTGAGACCTGCAAACGGGCTTCACCAGAGGCTTGAGATATTTTTATGAGTTTTTATTTTTAACATCCATTCGCCTCTGGCTCCCTTGCCAGTTGACACAGGTCAGACTCTCTTGTGACATGACTGTTCACAGTCCCAAAGGCCCAAGACTTGCGCTGTAACCCTCAGTGGAAGAGATTGCTATGGTTATGATTTTATTTTCAATAAGTGTTCATGAATGATCTATTCCACTTACCAACACTTATCAGATCCCAGGCACTGTGCTAAGGACTTAACATACCTTCTCTCATTTTCCCTACATAATTCCCTACTCATCCTTCGGATCTTAATTGTCCCTTCCTTGGGGGATATCTTCCTTGACTCGTTTCACCCCTGCTGTCCCCACCCCCTTATTATGTGCTCTGATTGCACCACGAACCTTCTGTTTGTGGTACCTGTCTATCTCTGTTGACATTTTACTTTTACTTGTGTCATTTTTTGATTCATGTCTGTCTCCCACACTGGAAGAAAACTTGGTGGCCCATGCTCACCACCACATCCCACACCTAACACAGCGCCTGCCTGGCACATGGGAGACACTCACTAAAACGCATATTGAAAGAAATAATGATGGACTATCCTTCTCAGAACCCTATGGGGTACATTTTACACTAAGGCTCAGAGAGGTTAAACAGCTGGCTCAGGGTCACACAGCTGGTAAAGGGAGAGGTAAGATTTAAATGTGTGTTCATCTGGCTTCAAAACCAGGACCTCACTGGTGTGCTCTGCAGCCTTCTAGTATGCCTGCCTGGTTCCACCTGTGAAGGGCAGAGGGGTCTGCCCCAGTCTCTGGCCCTCTCGTTTCACCTCCTGCCCCTCTCACTAGGGTCCTGACTTCCGCCCTCTGACCCTTCCAGCTGCGAATCCTGCCCCTTGCAAATGCGTCTGTTGCCATTCAGCAGTCTCTTGGCTGGCAGTGCAGGTCTCCATCTGCTGTGATGGCATGGTGCCTGCTCACAAGATGGCATGCTATTTTTACCCAGCTTAGGTGCCAAGCCAGCCAGATGTTTTTCAGCAGCAAAGGGAGGTTGAGCATTGCTAGGGTGTGGAGGGATGCTTCCAAATGTCAGCTCCTCGGGGGGGCTGAGGGGAAGTGGCTCTGGGATGGGGCAAAAGAAGCGCTTTGCCTGGGAGTGGACACCTCCAAGAAGTGTCATTCCTGGCACCTGTCTGGGGCTCCAGCAGTGTGTCAGGAACTGGCTGCTGGTTCTGAACTCGTGCCGGGCTGGGATGAGTCTGCCACAGGGAGGAAATGCTCTGGGTCAGCGTTCCCAGTGAGTGCACATGCTTCTTCCTCCCACTGGGGCCCTGGAGTCTCTGGACCCAGATGGTGACACCTGGAGGGCTTCCATGACTGAACTGGCTGCTTGGAAAATTCCAGGTTTGGCTGGCAGCTCTGGTCTGGAGGAACCGGAGGAGCTGGCCGGATCAGGCTGAGTCCAGGCATTTGCTGTGATCATTTTCCCTGAGAGCACATGGAGCCAGAGGTCTGGCAATCCTAATCCCTGCTCTCTCCTTCCTGTGGGGGGTGACCCTCAGTTGAGAAATACCCCCCAAATGATAGTTAGAAGTAGGGGTGTGCAGCATAGACCCGCTGGCCCAGGCCCCTGTTTTCCTAACTTCTCCACTCCTGTGTGACCTTGAGCAAGTCACATCCTCTCTGAACCTCAGTTTCCTCATCTGTAAAATGTCCAGAGCCCCTCCCGCCAGATCTGGAAGCCTTTGTTGCAGTGAGTTGTAGGGAATCACAGTTGTTGGCAAGCTTTGCTGACGTTTTCCCAAAACCAGCCATCCTCAGACCTGCCGTGGGGGACGAGCAAACTGCTCTTCTGCCCTGATGTGTTCAAGTCCCATATCTAGATGCGAATCCCATTTCCTCCCCCAAGGAAACATTTCAGAAACCTCAGACCCCCTACAAGAGGCTGCCTCCAAGTCCAGGCTTCCGGACAAAAGACCCCCTTCTCCATGAAGGATGGGAGTGCATGTGGAGACAGAGGAAATGCTTGCAGCTGTGGCAACCCGGCTGAGACAATCAGACTTCAGGAAGGGGTTTCTGAGGCCTAATTGAACACACCAGTCTGGCAGTGCTGGGTATGGCCCAGGAGATGTCAGCCCTGGATAGGCCAGAAGCCAGGGCTTCTCAAACTTGAATGTGCATCTGAGCCCCCTGTGCATCTCATTCCAAGGCAGAAGATTCAGTCGGTGCAGGTGGGGCCCTTGTGTCTATGTGGTGGGCAGAATAACAGCCCCTCAAAGATTTCACTTCCTAATCCCCAGGACCTGTGAACATATTAGCTTACATGGTAAAGGGAAGTTAAGGTTGCAGATGGAATTGAGGTAGCTGAATGGCTGACTTGGAGATGGGGAGATTATCCTGGATTATGCAGGTGGGCCCGGTGGAATCACTGGGTTCTTACTTACATGGAGGAGAGGGAGGCAGGAAGAGAGATCAGAGTGAGAAGGACTCAACCTGCTCTTGCTGGCCTTGAAAGTGGAGGAAGGAAGTCACGAGCCAAGGGATGCAGGCAGCCTCTAGGTGCTGGGGAGAGCAAGGAGGTGGATTCTCCCCCAGAGCCTCCAAGATTGCAAATTTGAGATCCTGCCAACACCTTGATTTTTGCCGAGACCCATTTCAGCCTTCTGAACTACAGAACTTTAAAAGAACACATTCATGTCGTTTGGAGCCACTAAGTTGGTGGTAATTTGTGACAGCAACAATGAAAAACTCCTACAGTCCACATTTCTGCCAAGCTTCCTGGTGGTGCTTCCAGGACACACTGTGAGTAACAAAGCTTCAGGCTTCTTGAGGGTGGGGCTTCCTCCTAGGCCAGGTGAGGACCTGGATGTGGGAGAAGGCTGTTCAGTGGCTTCCGTGAAAGCTGGCTTTTGACACTGTTTTGTCTCTGTCCCCTCGTTCCTCCCCTTGCGTAGATTATTTGAGGTCTCTTGGTTGTTACTTACCATGTCCCAGGTCAGGAGTTCCTGGTTTGTGGGCTGGGTGTGCTGGGGGAGTTACCGTAAAGGCCCCTGTTCTCCTGATGAGCACTGTCTGTTACCCAAACAAATGAGACCTCATGTAAACTGCATTTCTTTGTTTCAAATGAATGCAGGTGCCACTAATAGGACCCTACTGGTGGGGGGTGGTTTAGAAAAAAGGCTCTGTCCTTTGGCTGAAATCTAACCTCTATGAGCATCCAGGTGTCCCTGTGTAATCTGGATCCTCCCCCCTCCTCCCAGCCCACCTTGCTCTTTTCCTTTAATCACACACAAATCTCCAGTCCCAGTGGCTTCTTCTATCCTTGAACATGGGTCCTTCCTGCTTTGACAGACTCAGGGGCCTCCTCTTCATTCTCTGGACTTGGGTTAAGAACTGCCTTATCAGAGAGGCCTTCTCTGACCACCCTGAGAGAGAATGGAGCACCTGATACTCTTTCTTAGTGTTCCAGGTTAGTGTCCTTTGTGGCATTTATTACAGTTTGTGGCTGTGTATTTATTTGAGGGCTTTGCCCATGGCCTGTCTATCCCTTTGGATTAAGCTCAACGAGGGCAGGGCCTCAGCATTTTATGTACACCCATGCCTGACACATTCAGCACGTGTCATGTGCTTAATACAAATTTGTTGACCAGGGAATGAATGAATGAATGAATGAATGTATATGTAAGCCCTCATGAGGAGAATTCCAGAGTTTGTCTTCTTTCCTTGTTGCTCTGAGCCTCCCTCTGGACCACTTCTGATCTGTTTCCTAGACTGCTTATCCTTCTCACAAAATAGGAGCCCTGTCGTTGACAAAATCGGTCCCTGCTTCCCTTAACATTTCCCTCCACCTTTTTTGTCTCTCCTCCCCATCTCCATTGTTTATCTCTGCCACACGGAGCATGGTCTTTGCTGCTCTCTTCTCAGTTTGATTGGTTGCCTCCTAAAAGGAAAAAAAAAAAAAAAAAGATGCATCCTTGGTGCCTGGACATCCTTTCTCCCATTTAAATTGTGAGTCAGTAGGGTTTTTGTATGGGATGGAGCTGAATACTGGTATTTACTTTTGTTTTATTCCCAGAGTTTGTCTTGTTCATGTGAGTACTGGCAGCTGCCAGAAGAAATACTCTGTTTCTGGTCTCCCTTCTTGGTGGGGGATGTGCAGGCTGAGAACACAGGAGCTGACTTCTACTGTACCAGCTGAGACTGCAGGCTAGACTGCAAGAAGTGCCTCCTTGCTGATGGAGTGGTGAGAGAGCAAGATGCTTCCCCAGGCTGCCAGGGAGCAGTTGTCCCTGGAGAGGTTTGGGAGAGACATGACCCTGCTGTGTGGGGCTGGAGGCAGGGAGTGGACAAGATCCAGGCACGACGCGCTGGGATAATGGCTGACTTGAGTTCACTCTTTTTTTTTTTCTTTTTTGAGACAGAGTCTTGCTCTCTCACCCAGGCTGGAGTTGGAGTGCAGTGGTGTGAACTGGCTCACTGCAACCTCTGCCTCCTGGGTTCAAGCGATTCTCCTGCCTCAGTTCCCGAGTAGCTGGGACTACAGGTGTGTACAACCACACCTGGCTAATTTTTGTATTTTTGATGGAGACACTGTTTCACCGTGTTGGCCAGGCTGGTCTCGAACTCCTGACCTCAGGTCATCCCAAAATGCTGGGATTTTACCACCTAGATCATGGTGCCTCAGCCTCCCAAAGTGCTGGGATTACAGGCATGAGCCACTGTGCCCAGCCACGTTTACTCTTTATACTTTTCTTTATTGGTGACATTTTCTACCATGAGTAGGAATTATTAAAAATCTCAAATCTGTAGAGATGAGAAAAAGGAAACTGAGAGAGGTTTAACTTGTTCAAGGTCATGCATCCAGAAGAGTGAACTCAAGTCTGTCAGACTCCAAATCTCAAATATTTCTTGCTGCCCACCACTTCCTCTTGTGCACCTGAAAACTTTCCACCACGCTCTACAGGTATTTGTGTATATACGTTAATTCCTAAAAAGAGATGTTTAGATGTGGCTTGGTGGATCTAGGACTGCTTCCCGGAGGAGGTGCAGTGTTTGCATGTGTGTAAAGGCTGTGTAGTGGCTATTTGAAATTTGTCTTCTCAGCATCCATCCCTCCTACTTCCAGCATTAAGGCCTAATTTTGGTTGGTGGCAGGGTAGATGCACCCTTCACCCATTTTGAGTCCTTCTTGTCTGGGTAGGGCTCTAAGCCCAGCTCCATGGGTGACATATAGGGCCTGAGCCTAAGTCAATCGGTGCATCCCATCCCTCTGGCCATAGTGATTAGTTCAAGGATGGGGATAGATCCTAAGCAGGTTCAATCAGAGCAAAACTCAAGACTTTTGAGGGAGTTGCCAGAAAATGTTTTATTTCTATCCCGCTGGAACTAACTTGGGAAGATGTGAGGTTGGCAGTTTGGTAGCCATATTTTCAACATAAGAGAAGACTCTGGAGTGGAAGGCTAAGCAGGAAGATGGATAAAAATTAGTCCTAATGTCACAGTTTTATCCTTGATCCAGCCATGCCTGAAGCTGGACTTACCTTTAAATTTTTCAGCTATATGAATCCATAAATTCTCTTTTGCTTGCTTAAGTCTGATTGAGTTGGTTTTTCTGTCACTTTTAATGGTAAGACCTCTGGTTGATACAGACAAGAAAGAAATGGCAGCACATTGTAGGTTGGGGACAGCAGTACAGAGAAAAGCACATGGCTACCTGGGAAGTGTGAGCATGAGGAAGTCTCAGCATCTCATCTAGCCCACCATGTGTATCCAGCTGGAGAAAAAAATGAATAGAATGCATTGTCTTAGAATATAGTAAGACAGGAAAAGCCTTGCCCCACAAAAGGATGAAGAGTGTGATGCTGTTTGGCCAGAGGCTTAGTGTCTTGGAGCGTTAATTGGTGTTTTGTTGGGGAAGGGGTTGTGTGGTCCAACAAATTTGAGGAATATGAGAACAAACAAAGCTATAAAGCATTTGCTACCAGACCTTTTGAAGCCTTTACAATGCTAAGATGCATTGTGAGCTCCAAGAAGGAGAAAGAGAATGTGTATGTTTCTAGAGCTTATTTTTCTTGGATCATCTCCTGGGACCAGCATTGCAAAGAATATACTTTGGGAAACTTTGGCTTAAAGAGTAGTTACTGTTCAGGCTGCAAAGGAGCCGCTTTCTTGGCTGAAAAACTCCCCTAAGGCATGAACGGTGATCTAGAACTATGGGCAAGATTGAAGTGACATTCAGGAAAGGAAGGTGGTTCTTGATTCAAGGGCCCCAGAAATACTTCCTGTCCTTCAATCTCCCTCTGGTCAGCTGGCAAATTCCTCTGAGTAGAGTCTAGATCTGGGCTTGGAGCAACAACTTCCAGAAATTTCTGTTGAAGTACAAACACAGAGCTGCTTGGTGGCAATATCTAGTCTGCATTCATTCATTTATTCATTCAACACCTACTGAGTTGAATTATTGAGTACCTGCTGTATGCCAGGTACTGGTCTAGGTGGTAAGGATCCATCAGTCAATCAGACAGAAGTTCCTGCCCCTGTGGAGCTTCAACTCTAGCAGATGGAGGCAGTTAGGAAAGTACGTATTCATGTAGATAGTATGCTCTGTGATTAAGTGCTAAGATCAATAGCCCTGGCCAGGGAGATTGGGAGTGCCAGAGAAAGGATGTTAAGTAGGGCTCCCAGGGTGGGCTTCATGGAGAAAGAGATAGCGGAACAAATCCTTGGAGGAGGGAGCCATGAGGTCATCTGAGAAGGGATGTTCTAGGCACCATGAGGCCATCTGAGGAGAAATGTTCTAGGCAGGGGAACGCCAGAGTGAGAGCCCTACTGAGGGTGGGGGATGGGAGCAGAAGAGTGCCTGCCTGGTGGAGGAACAGCAAGAATTTCAGTGCATCTGGACCCAGTGATCAAGGGAGAGAGGAAGTGATGTTCAGCAAGGTAACTGTGAGGCTAGGTCCCAGAGAACCTCACAGGACTTTGGTTTTCATGCTGAGCAGTGTGTATAGCCATTGGAGAGTTTCAGTAGAGGCACAAGAGGACGTGACTTAGATTTTTAAAGGATGGCTCTGGCTGCTTTGAGATGCAAGTGCAATGGCCAAGGGTGAGACCTGGAAGACCAGGCAGCAAGCTTTGCAATTTTCCAAGAAAGAGATGACGGCTTGACACAGGGCCTTGTATGAGTGGAGGTGGGGAGCAGTAGATGTGTGCTGCATGTATTTTGAAGGTGAAACCAACAGGATGTTCAGACAGATAGGATGTGAGGAGTGAGAGAAAGTTTGAATCAAGAATAACTCTTGGCGCATAGAACCGGATGGATGGAATTGTCATTCGTGGAGATGGCTAGGCCTGCACTGTGTCTAAAACAAAACAAAACAAAACAAAACAAAACAAAAACCAGTAAGACAATGTTTAAAAATTGGAAGATTCTACTTTTTTATTTTAATTCACATTTACAGCCACTCTTGAACAATGGAAAGATCTGGTAAAACTGGGCTCATCTTCTGCCTGACTCCGGTGGCTTGGAGAGGGCTGGAGCTCCTCCCTAGATGGACAGGTGCTCTCCAGTTTCTTCCTTTAACTCTCCAGCCTGGCCCCTTAGGGGGTCTGGGTGGGAGAACTTAAGGATCGGTAATAAATAGCACAGTGGTTCTTAAACTTAAGTGTGCAGCAGCATCACCAGAGGGCTGCCTAAAACAGCTGCTGGGCTTGTGATTCAAGAGGTCTGAGGTTACGCCTGAGAAACTTTGATCATTAGTAGTTCCCAGGTGACACTGATGCTGCTGTCTAGGACCCACACTTTGAGAAGCTCTGAAGAGGTATGTTCTCCCATTGGCACCCCTAATCACGTGCTTGCAGACAAGGTTCCTTCGTGAGCTGAGAATGGCCTACAAGATGGATGCATTTTGATGGTGATGGGAGAGGAGAGTGACAGCTCAGATGTGGGGACATCTAATCAGTCATGAGGTATTTGAGCACTGGGGGTGCTTCAAGGTTTGTCAGGGCTGCTGAAGGAAAACTTGGCTTGCTTTCTTGTTTCTGGCAGAAGCTGGCTCTTCTGGGTCAGGGTCACTAGCAACTGGGGCAGGGAGCCAAGGCCCCAGGGGGAACCAGCAAGACCCTAGCGGGAGACAGTCTCTTCCGGAGAATCTTAGGGAAGGATGAACAATTCTCTGCAGCCTTCCCAAACTGCTTGCATAAGCTTTCTTATTTACTTCAATTAAGCTCCAGGCTCATTATGCAGCCACAGTGCTCACCCTTCCTCAGGGAGAAGCAGAAATCACATTTCCATCTGCTTCTCCAGCTTGGAGAGCCCTAAGCATGGGGACAGTGGCCACTCCAGGGCTGGCCTCCTGGTTACCCCAAACATGGGAGACTGGAGAAGAGTTCTGGAGCCTCTTTAAGCCGTTCAAAGTAAAGGTTGCGGATCTGGCCTGTGTTGAGGGCAGCAGTGTGAGAGCAGGATAAGCCACTTTTTCTTTTCTTGACAAAGAAAATATTTCTCTGTACATCTGGTTTGTGTTTTTCTTTAGGGTTCTGCCAGAAACAATTGTGAAAACAGAATGCAGCCCAAGATCGAAAGAATCTATCCATTCCTCTGGAATTCTCCGTCTGTCCTGTTGGACCCCATGTTAAGATTTGAGGAATTCTTCAATGTGAAGTCATTGGGCTTTAAAAAGATTGCAGGCAGAGTCTTTGTTTGGTTTGCCAGTACAGTTTCTCACCTTCAAATGTTGGCTTCAGGCCCTTCGTCCACCTAGGATGCCCTCCCCATTCCTACCTTCTATGATTCAGCCCACTCATTCACATATCAAGGATTTATTACACTTCTCTTTGTCAGACTCAGGGAGACGTTCTGGGGACAGATCTGTGGTGAGCAGAACAGTTGCCACCATAGTGAAACTCACCCCGTGGGAGGGGTGGATAACAGACACACATCCTCTTACCAATTAAAAGAATTAGTAGTGATGTTTCTTAGGAAGCAGTGCTTCTCTAATATCTGTGGACCTGTTATTTTCCATTTCTCATTGACCACAGATAGATACGTGGTCCTGTTGTGCATGATTTGTGTGTACATTTCACCCACGGACAACATGAGTTTGAACCGTGTGGGTCCACTTATACCCAGTTTTTTTTTTTTTTTTTTTTTTTGTAACAACAGTTGGCCCTCTATATGGGCAGTTTCCACATTTGCAACCAAACATGGATTGAAAATACAGAATTTGCAGGATGTGAAACCCACATATATGGAGGGCAAAGTTTTCATATCCTTGGATTCCTTAGGGCTGACTGCAGGACTTAAGTATGCATGGATTTTGGTATACATGGGGGTTCTGGAACCAATCTTCCACAGATACCGAGGGACAACTGGAGTTTGTACCATGTGAGTTGGGCAATATTTGAGCTGGTCCAAATCCTGTTCTAGGAGAGAAGTCCCCCGATCACTTGCTTAGATGTCACAGTGATGTCAAGCTGCAACAAAAGTTTCTAAGTACTCAAATTCCGCATCTTGACATGAACACATAGTAATCTGTTGGTGGCCCAGCAACTGGTCCACACTTTGAGTGGCACTTTATCAAGGACAGGAGAGTGTGTTAGGAGAGAGAATACTGGGGGCTGGCAACCAACAAAGGATGCTTGAGGAATGGACACCTGAAAGATGAGTAGAGGCAGCCAAGGCGGGATGTAGAGGGATCTGCGCTCCTGGGAAAGGAACAGCATATGCCAGGCTAATTTTTGTGTTTTTAATAGAGATGGGGTTTCACCACGTTGGCCAGGTGGGTCTCGAACTCCTGACCTCAAGTGATCTGCCCATCTCGGCCTCCCAAAGTGCTGGGATTCACCGAACTGGAAGGAGCTTGGCCTGTTGAGGAATGAAAAGATCACCAGAGGTGGGGGAATGTGTATTAAAACTGAGAGTTGGTTAGAAATGAAATGCAAGGCTGGGTGCGGTGGCTCACTCCTGTGATCCCAGCACTTTGGGAGGCCGAGGCGGGCGGATCATGAGGTCAGGAGATCGAGACCATCCCATCTCTACTAAAAAAAAAAAATACAAAAAATGAGCCAGGAGTGGTGGCAGGTGCCTGTAGTCCCAGCTACTCAGGAGGCTGAGACAGGAGAATGGCGTGAACCCAGGAGACAGAGCATGCAGTGAGCCGAGATCACACCACTGCACTCTAGCCTGGGTGACAGAGCAAGACAAAAAAAAAAAAAAAAAAAAAGAAAAGAAAAAAGAAAGAAGGAAATGAAATGCAGAGCGATGGAAGGTCATGGCGGCAGGGGAGAGTGATCTGTTCCCATTTTCATTTTGAGAAGGTTCCTCTGGTTGTGATCAGAGCACCCTTGTGGGTCAGTGTTTCAGGGTAAGGATTGGCACTAGTGGAAGAGGGAAGAGGTGTTGGGAGCTATTATAGAGACTTGGGTGTATGGTACTCTGCTGGGACTGCCATGCCATGAATAAAGTACCATACACTGGGTGGCTCAGAGTAGCACAAATTTACTCTCTTACAGTTCTGGAGGCTAGAAGTCTGAGATCAAGGTGACTGAAGGATTGATTCCTTCTGAGGGTCGTGGGGGAGAATCGGTTCCCAGCCTCTCTCCCAGCTCTGGGTGGCTTGCTGGCAATCTTTGGTGTTCTTTGGCTTCTGCTGCATCGTTCTGATCTCTGCCATCATCTTCACATGGCATTTCTTCCTGTGTGTGTCTCAGTGTCCAAAATTTTCCCTTTATATAAGAACACAGTCATGCTGAATTAGGGGCCCACTCTAATGACCTCATTTTTTACTTGATCACCTGTAAAGAAAGATCCTATCTCCAAAGAAGAGCACATTCACAGTTTCTAGGGATTGGAACTTCAATACCTTTTTGTAGGATGCACTTTGACCCATAACAGGGTGAGAAAGTAGTTACTTACATCAAGTTGGTGGCAGAGGTAAGACAACAAATGAGATGGATCCAGAAGATATTTTAAAGTTGAACTTAACAGGACTGGGTGACTGGCTGGTTGTGTGGAGAGGAGAGAAAAGTCTTAGAGCTATGCTTCCCAAACTTTAGCATGAGCTCACTTGGGGACTGCTATGGTCTGAATGCTAGTGTCCCCCTATAATTCACATCTTGGAAGCTAATACCCAATGTGACAGTGTTAAGATGGTGGGCCTTTGGGAAGTGACTGAGTCATGAGGGCTCCACTCTCATGAATGGGATTAGTGCTCTTATTTAAAAAAAAAAAAAGGCTCAAGTGCCAGGCACGGTGGCTCAAGCCTGTGAATCCCAGCACTTTGGGAGGCTGAGATGGCCAGATCACTTGAGGTCAGGAGTTCGAGACCCACCTGGCCAACGTGGTGAAACCCCATCTCTATTAAAAACACAAAAATTAGCCTGGCACGGTGGTAGGTGCCTGCAATCCCAGCTACTCAGGAGGCTGAGGCACAAGCATTGCTTAAACCCAGGAGGTGGAGTTTGCAGTAAGCTGAGATTGTGCCACTGCACTCCAGCCTGGGTGACAGAGCAAGACTCTATCTCAAAAAAAAAAAAAAAAAAAAAAAAAAAAGGCTCAAGTGTGCTCTGTGCCCCCTCCACCATGTGAGGGTGCAGCAACAAAGCACTATCTATGAAGCAGAGGCCAGGTCCTCATCAGACACCGAATTGCTGGTGCTTTGATGTTGGGCATTTCAGCTTCTAGAACTGTGAGCAACACATTTCTGTGGTTAATAAATTACCCAGTGTAAGGTACTTTGTTCCAGCAGCTTGAACAGATTGACAGGGATTTTTGTTAAAGTGCAGATTGCGATTCAGGAGGTCTGGGCCAGGGCTTGAAGTTCTGCCTTTCTAATAAGCTGATACTCCCAGTCCGTGAGCACTTTCAGTAACAAGAACACAGAGTCTCACTGAGCAGTATGGTAGTCAGTAAGCACACGTGACTATTAAGCATTTGAAATATGGCTGGTCTAAACTAAGATGTGCTGAAAGTGTAAAATACATACCGGGTTTCAAAGACTTAGCATAAAAAACATCATAAAATATCAAATTAATTCTTTTTTAAAATTACTGCATTAATACTATTTTGAACTATGCAGGGGTCAGGTAAAATATATGATTAAAACTAATTTCACCTGTTTCTTTTTATTCTTTTTGGTGTGGCTACTAAAAAATTTGAAGTTACATATGCGGCTCACATTATCGTTCACATAATGTGTCCATTGGACAGCGCTGGCTTACAGGGCTGATAGTTGATTGGCTCAAATACCTCCTCCTTCTGAAAGCTTCTTGACTACTCCAGCTGAAGATGTTTCCCATAGGCATTTCTTTGTCAAAAACTATTTACATGTCACTTTGCATCTCTTGCTTTGCTCTGTAGTTTTTTTGGGTCTGTGTCAGTTTGCAGCTAGGTTCTAGAGCCCCTCAAGGGCAGACACCCTCTAGTTCTGTCTCTCCCACAGCTACCCCGCTAAGCCTGTCATTCTCTTCATAACGCAACGATTGTTGACAAAGCAAATTCCAGTGAGTCAGGTTCCTCTGTTGGCCATGCAGTTGCTTCTGGAGGGAATTTGGCCGAGTGTTGCCCTGCAGAGGCCAGAGTGGAATTTCGTTCCCTGGACCTGGTTAATGAGGTTTGGCAGAACCGCTGCTCACAGGCTGAAGGCACACCACTTCCTGGACAAAGGGAGGAAGGCAGAGGAACTGGGGACCTGTGAGGGAAGAATCTCCATGGGCCACCATTCCTTAGGCGGCAGGGTCATTGCATTCAAAAGCCTAGGCAAGTCGATGGTTTTCTCTCTCCTGCTTCTTTCTTTCCTGTGGTCCCATAGGTCCAGAGTGTTGTTCCATGGGAAGAGGCCCAGTCATCTCTTTCTCTCTCCTCAATCCCATTTCTTCCTTTCTTTTCACCTAGGAATTGGGCTGTCTCTCTCTCTCTTTCTCTCTCTGGCTGCATTTTACCAGCTAAGGAGTTGCACTGGCTTCTGCTCTCCTCTCTTGCTCACCCACATTTTGAGGTAAGATCTGAGATGCAGGTTTGCTTCGGGGAATCTTGTGGGCAGAGTTCTCCAAATGCAGACCCTGAGATGGAGTTTGGGGTGCAAGATGTTTATTAAGGATCAAGTCTTCTGAAGGGAAAGGGAAGGAAATAAGATCAGGCAAGGGGAGAAGTCAGACTGTAGCACAGGCCTGACAAAGCCCCAGGCTCAGCCAACGAGCAGGCACAGGGAACAGGGAGTGGATATCGCCTGTCACTGTCCCCATGCTGGGCTGAAATGGCCTGGTCTTTATACCCTGCCTTACACAATGACTAGGTGTGAGCTACCTGGGTAAAGCAAGACCTCGGGTCAGGACTTCTGCAGCTGAGGCAGCCTCTGAAGGAACGGACAGTTGAGGCTGCAGCTGTCCACATCCCCACAAGGCCCTTCTCTAAAGAGTGGCCTCTGCATGTACCACAGAACCTGTAACAAGGGCTTGGGTAGAAGTAGCTTACTTGGGAGGTGATCCTAATGATACAGGAGGGAGCAGGAAAGTGCTGGGTAGAGAAGGGTGGGGTGCTGGTGAAGGCTCCACCCAAGGGCCTGTGCCCATGGACACAAGTGAGGACAAGCACTCCTGTTTTTGTGCCCAAATGTTGCATTTTCCAAGACCACTCTGGCCTGCCACACCCCCAAGACTGTGCCCATCTAAACGCAAGGGACCTTAAGTGGATACACACATAAGTGTCTGGATGAGAAGAGAAGCAGAGGAGCGGAAGAGCACACCGGCAGACACCAGCAGATGCTGGCAGGCCATCCATGGCGGGGCAACATGGAATTCAGCTGGGGGCAGTCGGAGGAAAGTCTGACTGCTGGGAGGTCCAGCTCCAGGAGACCACCTTCCCACTCCATCCTCTTTCTGGCTCCCCATCCATCTGCTGAGAGCTACTCCCACCACTCAATAAAACCTTGCACCCATCCTCCAAGCCCACATGTGATCTGATTTTTCTGGTACATTTGGGCAAGACCTGGGATACAGAAAGCCCTCTGTCCTTGTGATAAGGCAGAGGGTCTAACCGAGCTGATTAACACGAGCCACCTGCGGATGGCAAAGCTGAAAGAATGCACTGTGACACCCACCCACTGGGGCTTGGGGGGCTGTAAACAACCCTAGACACTGCTGTTGGGTTGCAGCTCAAAAACACTCCCCATGACCTGCCCATCTGCATGCTCCTCCTAGGGGTTTGGACAGCGGAGCACAGAAGAAGGGAGCCACAGCCCTGTGGCACATACGCCCTGCCAGGGGGATAAGGGAACTTCTCCCACTTCACTAACAGGCACAGTGAGGGAGTGAGGGAGTGAGGAAGTGAAGAGGGAAGGGAGGGAATCAATACAGAGTGAGTTAATGAGCAGGTGACTGCTGGCGGCAACGGGCTCAATCCCATGGGGGACCTCTGGGACACCGCATAGGACACAGCACTGAGCAGTGAGGAAGCTGAGGCACAGATCCACCAACTCCACCTCGCTCCCTGTTCCAGAGATGGCCTTAGGCAGAGAGGGGGAAGCCTCTTAGGGCTTCTGCCTCTGGGGGCCTCTGGGGTGGGGCCCTGCTGCAGACCTGACAATAGTTAGGCCCAGTTGCTTAGGAAGAAGCAGTTCTTCATGTGCAATGACCTAGTTTACCAGCATTCTTTGCTTTGAGGGGTGGAGCCCCTGCCTGCTTTAGCCAACATTTTCATGCTGTTCTTGAGAAGGCATCTTTCTCAGAGCCTCATGAAATGGAGGGTCAGCAGCATCAGGAGGATTTAAGAATGCGTCACATCCAGCTCGATCTTTGCATCTGATAGATCCCTGATCCCAGTCAGCATTTCAGCAGGCAGATGAAAGAACAGGAGAGCCTGGAGGACAGGCATTTGGTCTGCCTCAGCTCCTCACATACAGCGCGTATTCAATCAGTTTCTGGGGCTGTTAAATTCTAAAGAAGAGGCAAGAGGAGGGAAGATGGGCATACAGTAGGCAGGAACCAGACTACGTCCTTCAAGTACCACTCCTTACCAAGACTTCATCCAGCCCCTTAGGCTAAGTTCCTGGTAAGTGTCCCAGCCCAGAGGTGAGGCAACACTGAAGCCCTGTCATCCCACCATCGTGAAACAGCCTGTTTATCAAATGCTTGCTCTGGGTGTCTCTCAGTCCTGTTGCTCTATGTCTTCAGCAGTCGCATTGCCATTTGAAAGATGAGGAAATGACGCCCAGGGAGGAGATGAGCTTGTCCAAGGTTGGACAGCAGAGGTGGGATTTGAACCCGGATCTACCTGATATCAAAGCCAGGGATACAGCTACCCAGGCTATATTTTGGAGAGGAGGCAGATAGGAGATAAGGAAGCAGTTTGGGGCTAAGGGGTGAAGAGAGGAGAGGGGGGCTGGGGAGCAACAAGGTGCTTCTCTCAAGAACCTTGTGTTGCCAGAACTTAGTCCAATGTTTCTGGACAAGCTGTGAGCTCATATCATGTGAAGATTAGAAGCCAAGGTCGTTGAGGGCCGTGTTGGTCACTGACTGAGATGAGTCCACTGTGGGTCAAAGGACCTATTGTTAGTGAGGGGCACACGAGTCATGAGCCTGGCAGACTGGCCAATGCTTCTAGCTGTTCTTCTCTTGAAAGAACTCCTTCTACTCTGGGGAGGAGATAAAGAGTCCTTGGTGAAGGATGAAGTCCTCCCAGAGACCCCAACCCTCTGTCCCCTGGTACTCCTCAGCTCCTGCCCCTTTCCCTGCAAACCCCCTGATGGGGAACACAACTTCTTTCTCACTCCTCACAACCAGAGTCTGGAACTGGAAACTGTGTTGTCTGTCTGACTCCCAAGGCTTCCCACAGTTCAGCCAGCCTCATTAAAAGAGGGGAACTGAGGTAAAGTGAAATAAAGCCCTCTCCATAAATGTTTCATTTTTATGAGGCCATTAGCACACTAATCTTCTATGGGGTTCTGCCAGCACCTCATATGCACAAGATTCTCAGCCAGATCCCAGGAAAGGGGCCAAGATGCAGGAATGAGTTCTTCCCTTCCCCTGATTTCTGTAAGTGTGGGAGTTGGGGAGCTGAGATGTGATTGGGAGAGTGAAGGAAGGAGACAGGGCTACTGAAGGAAGTGGTGCTGTTGTGCAGGGAGTGAGACAATGAGAAACTCCTGGGGGAGACAAGGCCCAAGGAGTTGGCACCAGAGCTATGTTCTGAGTGGGAGAGGCTGCCGGATTGCACTCTTCATGCAAAGCTGCCAGGGTTGGCTGGCATGCAAGACCCTGCTGTGGACAGATGGGCAGTGACCCAGGAAAATGGGTAGAGGAGAAGAGAGCAAAAGTGGCATTTATTGAGCATTTACTAGGACCAGACCATTTATATTCATATCTCATTTAAGCTTCACAACAATGCTGTGAAGGATTAGCAGAGGTAGTAAAATAATAGCAGTAATAGAAGTAATGGTAGTAATAGAAATAGCTATCATACTTCCTTAGTAAGCTAGGATGTGATAAGTATTTACCATGTTCCTAGCACTGTGGGGTTCCTTTGATATGCATGTAATTGATGAGTTTTTCCCAGGACCCCATGAGAGGATTCTCTGGGTTTTTCAAATAAACCCAGAACTACCAATCAACCTGAGTGCACTCTACTTTCCTATGACAGCTCCAATAGTGCAGCATTTTAGAGAGGAGAAAACTGAGGTGTTACAAGTTTAAATGCCTTGTCCAATGCTCCACAGGACAACCAGGGTTTGAAGTGAGGACACCTGACTGGGTGCAGAGTCCCATCATATCCATGCTGCCTACTCATTTAGAGGAGGCGCTGCCTCATTAAAAGCTGGCACTATCACACCACTGTTATAAACATCACTGACCCTGTGGTGCTGAGGTTAGCAAATATTTCCTGTAAAGGGCCATATATTAAAGAGTTGAGACTTGAGGGCTGCATGGTCTACTGCACTCTGCCTTGTGTAGCAAGAACAGCCGTGGGCAACATAGAAGTAAACAGGTATAGCAATATCCAATAAAACTTCATTTATGAAAGCAGGTGGCCAACATGTAGTGTTGCCAAATCCAATATTTTACTTGGTAACTCTGGCAACCTTAGGTGAGCCTGATCTGACTGTGGGTCATGGTTTTCCAACTTTTCATCTAGTGAGTGTCTGTGTTTTGTTTGTTTGTTTGTTTTTTAGTTTTGCAATTTACAACTATTCCCCTAGTACCCAGAAAACATCAATAAAGAAAGAGTTATCCCCACTTGACAGATATGGAAACCGAGGCTCAGAGGGATTAAGGAACTTGCCCAATAACATTCAAGTGCAGAACTAGGTTTTGAATAGGCGACAGGTGTATTTGACTCTGCAGCCTCAAGCAGTGGATTGCACCTAAACGACTTGAGACTCTTATACAAATAGCCAAAACTCCCAGCCACCTCATGAAATTTAGATAGAAATGAAAGACCCTCCCTGTTTCTGCCCTTATTCTTCTACCTCTGAAGCCAGGCTTCTATGTGATTTCACCTACATTAATGGGGAAAGAGAGGCAGAGGATGAGGAGAATGCAGGGGGACTCCATACTTCCTGGTGACAGCTCTGAGCACTTGGCCTAGTTGCAACTTCTTTGTAGAGCATGTGGCAATAATTATTTATTTCTCTTCTAAGCTGACTTTGTGGACACCAACAAGGCTAATACAGCAGAAGAACTACTAGGGGCTCGAGAACTCTGAAGCTAAATGGGTCTAGGGCAGTGGTTTTCAACTGGGGGGAGAGAGGGTGACCTTGCCCCCCAGGAGACATTGGCAATGTCTGGAGACTTTTTTCGTTGTCACAGCTCAGGGTAGTATGGTACTAGCATCTCATGAGTAGAGTCCAGGCATGCTGCTCAACATCCTACAATGCACAGGACAGCTCTGCATAACAAGGAATTATTTGGCAAAGATGTTAATAATGCTGAAGTTGAGAAATCCTGGTCTACAGTGAAGCCATTGATGTAATGGTTCTGCTTAGGATGTACTTGCTCCCTGTCTTAGTCCATTTGTGCTGCTATAACAAAGTAATATAGGCTAGGTAATTTAATGATAGAAATTTATTGTTCACACTTCTGGAGGCTTGGAAGTATAAATTAAGGCAGCAACAGGCTTGGTGTCTGGTGATAGCTCTCTGCTTCCAAGATGGCACCCTGAGTACTGCTTCCTCCAGAAGGAAGAATGCTGTGTCCTCACATGGTGGAAGAGATGCAAGAAACATACTTGCTCTCTCCAGCTGTTTCACAAGGCACTGATCTTATCCATCATGACCTAATCACTTCCTAAAGGCGGTGATTTAACAGTATCACCACCTTTAGGAAGTGATTAGATCATGATGGATAAGATCAGTTAATAGCATCACCTTGATGATTTAGTTCCAACATGTGAAATTTGGGGGATGCATTGCCCACCATAGCACCCCTCTCCTTTGGTTCTAGCTCCTCTGCATCATATTCCTTCCCTGCTTTTTGGAGGTAGGAGGTATGGGAGCTTGACCAGTGAAGGTTCTTCAGGGCAAGGATCCCTAGTCATTCCCTCCTTCTTCCCTGTTCTCTACAAAGAGTACCTTTCCCTCCTCATGAGAAACTTCACCTCTATTTGCCAAACTTGCTGTCTCAATCAGAGTCTAGGTAGAAATACCTCTTCAAGTATTTACAACACAGGGAATTGAATATGGAGAATTGGGGGAGGTAAGAAGGCAAGGGATAGACCATGCCACACTTAGGCTATAGAGACTAGGGAAGGAAGTGGAGTTATGTCACTAGATTCCAGTGGCCAGGGTCACCTAGAACTCAGGGTCCACAGTGGGCTGTGAAGTGGCAACTGGAGCATGGAGAAAATGTTGCTGCAGAATGGATGGATGCGCAGGGAGAAATCCTCTGGCTTCTCTCTTCGCCCTGCCTCTGATTTCCCACCAATGCGTCCAGTTGAACAAAAGCAGCTAGAAGGGAGCTCACCCAGGAACATGGGAGATGCAGCCCCCAGAGTTAGCTTCCTTGATATACAAAGCAGAGCTAGGGGAGGGTGGGAAATGAATGTGAGGACAACAGGCCCAGGACTGGCCTACTTACTTCTCTTGCTAGAAGGAAGAAGTGAAGGAATTCAGGTTGTACATAGGGACCCTGGGCTGCCTTTAGATTTTCTGGAAAGAGGGAGCTTGAATTAAGAACTGAAGTGATCTAAGAGTCCCCAAAGTCTTCTCAGTGAGGACCCAGAGTATGAACCTTTTGTACGTCTTTGTTCAGAAAGAACCTGGAAGGCATTACAGATGCTTGAGTCAGCTTCCAATTAAGAGTTCTCAAAGTAGCAAGATCACCTGCATCAGAATCTGCCGGGAGCTGTTCATCACGCCAATTCCAGGGCCCCAGTTCTAGAATCGGAGTCTCTGAGGGAGGAAGAAGAGGAGATCAGGAATCAGCCTTTCAACAAAATTCCTCACAAGTAATTCTATACTCTGCAATTGGAAAACCACTGCTGAAAGGTCCTGCTCATGTTAGCACTGTTTTGGGGGACCTCTTTCCTCCAAATTTCCCATTTTGTTGATGAGCTATGTCATTGCTATTCTCTGTTTTGTAACAGTTTTCTTCAGGTGTGGGAGGATTTCCTGTGGTATGTTAAACTGATAAACTAGATTCTTTAAAAAAGAGGAAAATCAGCTGTTGTTTTTCTTTTCCCCCTTGAATGAATTGTACTATGTGTGTATGTGTGGAGGTGGGCACAGTGGAGGTGGGCACACAGAGGAAGGGAGAATAGCCTCACATCTCGAGAGAGTCAATTTCATGATCAAAGAGAAATTGTGAGGTGGATCCACTATTAGATGTTCCTGAGCCTGAGTTCCATTTCTTCCAGAGCCAATTTCCTCTCTCAGCTCTCCTGAATGATAATAAATGATAATAAAAACCACCTCATTTTCCTGAAAACCTAATATTTGGCAAGCGCTTTGATACGTAATTTCAATTCCTTACAATGGCTCTGCAATGTAGGGATTACTATTCCCATTCTATAGATGAGGAATCAAAGACAAGGAGCGGTAAAATAATTTGCCTGAAGTCATAGAACTAGCAATGCAGTGGAAGCAGGATATGCAATATACTTTCACATGAAGCCTCAAAATAAATCCCCTTTTCTTGCCACTCTTCCGGGGAATTATGAATCAGATTCATATTTAAATACTCAGGTGGCTTCCACTTCTGGCATAATGGTGTGAAGACCTCTGCTGACCTGTTCTCAGTGAAACCGGTGAGAACTGTTTCTTTTACTTTTAACCTCTGGAAATGGTCCTAAAGGCACATAGCAAATGAAGAAACCCTTATTGAAGAAAATCTACTGATATTCAGTAAGAACAGCAAGAGTCCATGATATTTGAATCAAGATCTTTTCCCTCTTTTCCTCCTCTCAGCCCAGCAAAACAGAAACTCCACTCCAGAGTGATACAGACAAGAAAACAAGGTTTCTTTTTCTCCTAGCTCCCAGTCAGAGAGTGATCTTCCCAGGAGGGGCAGGATGTCAGTGTTTCCCATTCTGTCCTAGCTCCTCGTCTCTGAGGCTAAGTGGTGGCAAGTGAGGCTAAGAGGTGGAGGCTCTCTTCCTCTGCCTAGCCCTCACTCATGGGACAGAGGCTCTACCTCAAGTACAGTCCCACTGAAAACACCAGGGCCTTAATCACTCTCGATCCAGCTCATGAGTGGGGGTTCCATGCTGCGGAGAGAAATAAGACAAGGTGACTTAGGGATGCTGCCCCTCCCTCACCAAATCTTTAGCTCCCAAAGTGGGATTATTACTCAGATAAAAATGTGCCATTGATCCTGCCCTCAGTGCTAAAACCTGGGCTTAGAGATTTTGCCTGGGGTGAGAAGACCATAGAATAGAGAGCTCCAAATATCTCCACAAAGGAACTGACTTGATTAGCCACAAAGTGTGAAGAAGTTCAAGCCTAAGAGTCCTCTCAAAAACAGTGGAGGTTGTGTTCAAAGACAATTTGGAGACTGACAGATTCATTGTTGACATGGGCTAGACTATAGGCCAATTTATTTGCCAGAGAGAAACAGGGAAAAGAAACAAATAAGAAGAACCTTCTTGGAGTCAGAAAAAATACCAAACATTGACCTAAGCAACTATTTCTTGAAAATGGAATTTGATTGGATCAGCCTGTGAAGCAATTTATACCTTAGGGCATGTTGAAAACACTAGAGCCAGTAGTGTAGCTTAACATTAGGAGTAGTCAAGACCAGAGAAATTCAAAGAGTCTGCCAACACTATTGTCATCCCAGGGTGACTGTAGGCATACCCCAGGCTGCAATCCCTGAGGAGCAATATCAGAAGTTTTACTTACAGAGCAAAATAGACTTCACTAAAATAATCCAGTCAGTCACTAAATAAATACACAAACAAATAACAATTACAACCTCCAAGGGAGGGTGGAGAGTACACAGAGTTGCTACAGTACCTGATCTAAAATGCCAGTTTCCAACAAAAAAATTATAAGACATGCAAAGAAACAAAGTATGATTACTCTCTCTCTCTCTCTCTCTCTCTCTCTCTCTCTCTCTGTGTGTGTGTGTGTGTGTGTGTGTGTGTGTATATATAAGAAGGCAGGGATGGTGATGGCAACAAAAACTGCCTTTGAGAGTAAGCAGATGTTACATTTAACAAGAACTTTAAATCAGGCATTATATGTGTTCAGAGAATTAAAGGAAACTATGATTAAAGTAGTAGAGGTTGGTATGAGGACAATGTAACATCAAGTAGAGACTATCAATAAAGATATAGAAATTATTAAAAAGAACAAAATAGAAATTCTGGTTTTGAAAAGTACAACTGAAGTAAAAATTTAGCTAGAGAGAGTCGCCAGTAGATTTAAACCAACAGAAGAAAGAATTAGTGAACTTGAAGATAGATTAATAGAAATTAAGCCATCCAAAAACAAAAGAAAAAGAATAGAAAAATAAACAGAGAGAAATGTGCAACACTACTAAGTACACCAATATATGGTATGCATAATGAGAGTACCAAAAGTAGATGAGGCAAAACATCAGGAAAAAAAAATATTTGAAGAGATAATGGCCAGAACTTTCCAAATGTAAAGAAAACTTAATTGCACATTCAACAAGCTCAGCTAACTCCATATAGGATAAATGCAAAGAGATCCAAAACTAGACACATTATGGTAAAAATGATGAAAACCAAAGACAAGGAGAAAATCTTGAAAGCAGGAAGATAAAAATGATTCGTCACTTACAAAAGATCACCAATAAGATTAACAGCTGACTTTCCACCAGAAGCAATGGGGGGTCAGAGGCAGTGGGATAGCAAATTCAAAGTGCTCAAAGAAAAATAATCTGTCAATCAAGAATTTTTTATCCAGAAATGCTATCTTTTAAAAATGAAGACAAAATAAGGCTATTCCCAGATGGACAAAAATTGAGAGAATTTGTTGCTAGCAAACCGACTTTATAAGGTATACTAAAGAAAATTCCTCAGCTGAAAGCACGTAACTCCAGATAATACTTTGAATTCAAACAAAAAACAAAGAGCTCCAGCAAATGTAATCATGTAATTATGAAAGACAATATAAATGCATTTTCTTTTCCTTTCTTCTCTTAACTGATTTAAAAAGCAACTGCATAAGATATGCATATGATGTGCTGTTGAGTCCATAACCTACAAAAATGTAAAGTATTTGCCAATAACAGCACTAAAGGTGCTTGGGTTGGAGCAAAACTACATTGGACTAATGAAAAGATCACGGATGATAACTCAAATCCACAGGGACAAATGAAGGGAATCAGAAATGATAAAAAAGAAGGCTAATGTAACAAAAGTTATAAATATATATTTGTTCTCCTTTCTCACCTTTTAAAAAAACCACAATGTCATAAAAGGTAATAACTATAACAATACATTGTTGGGCTTATGACATTTATGGCTATAATGTATACAAAGCTAAATAACCCAGAAAGGGGAAAAAGTAGAGGTCCATATAAACAACTTTTCTATATCTCACTGGAATTAAGTTAATATGAATCTGAAGCTGATTATGGTAAGTTAAAACATATATAGTAAGCCCCAGAGAACCCACTAAGCAAACCGCTAAAAAAATAGTGAAAAACGAAATTTCATTAAAGAAATGAAAATGTTCCGTGTGTGTGTGTGTGTGTGTGTGTGTGATTTATTGAAAGGAATTGGCTTATGCAGTTATGGGGGCTGTCTAGGTTGCTCCAAAATTCTGTAAGTCAGGCCATCAGACAGGGCAGGCTGGAAACTACTCTTGGGCAGAAGCTGGCACTGGAGTCCACAAGTGGAATTTCTTCTTCCTCAGGGAAACCCGAAACTCTGCTTTTATTACATTTCAACTGATTGGATCAGGCCCACCAAGATTATGGAAGCTAATTTCCTTTACTTTAAGTCAACTGATGTAGATGGTAATCACATCTGCAGAATACCTTTCTAGCAACACCTAGATTAGTTCTTAATTTACCAACTGGGGACCATCGCCTAGCCAAGGTTGACACATAAAACCAACCACCACACCTCCCAAGTAAATTACTTGTGCCTAGATTTTTGCTTTAGAGTCAGCTTTTGGAGGAACCCTAACTAAGATAGCCCTCTTACATCACTCTCCTCCTTAACTCAGCATAGCATGTGGTGCTGCCCCCAGTAGGGGCAAAACTCATTTTGAACAAAAGCAATTCCCATGACAGCCCATGCTCTCCAAACCCTGTGGCTTTGGTTTTCTCATCCAGAATGTTGTACGTTTGGAGATTGTGTCAGCTCTCTCTTGGATGGTGTTTGCTCAAGCAAGGCCAAGTTTGACACATTATTTTGGCTGCCACAGCCCCCTGCATCCATAAGCCAGTGTTTTCTGTCATCACCTTTGCTAAGCATCCCAGGATCCAAATAAATACAGCATCCCCTGAGTAGTATTACAGCTGTCTTAAGAAGGTATTCACAGGAAGGTTCCTGATTGAACATTTTTTTCCCATTCCCCTGAGCCCGGCATCAAATGTTTTTACTACAAAGCCTGACTCAGGACAGAAAAAAAGCAGATAAACATTGCCATATGTTTTTAAACCTTGTAGAATATTTTCTTTGAGTGAACTGATACTACTCTCAAAGCTTCATATGAGGATCTCTTATCATTTATAGTTATTAAAAACAGAAGAAACAAATTGCACTGGGGAGGCCCCATTCTTTCCATTCAAGACGTTTATAATTTATCCTGGAAAAATGCAACAGGGGCCTAGAGACTCTAAGGAGTGCATGCAGGGAAGGGGTCAGGAGTCAGCAAAATCTTGGTTATCTCCATTTACACTAACAAGAGCTACTAATTATTCTCAGCTACTCCATGCTAGGCATGTGCTAGATGCTTTGCATACTGAATCTCATTTGATTTTCAAAACCACCCAATGAGGTAGGTGCTTTTTATCCCCAGCTTCAAGATGAGGAAGTGGAGGTCCAGACAGGCTGAACAAGGGGTCCCCAACTCCCACACCATGGACCGGAATAGAACCAGACCACAAAGCAGGAGGTGAGTGGTGGGTGAGTGAGCAAAGCTTCCTCTGTATTTTCAGCTGCTCCCCATTGCTCGTATTACTGCCTGAGCTCCGCCTCTTGTCAGATCAGCAGCAGTATTAGATTCTAATAGAAGCGCAAACCCTTTTGTGAACTGTGCATGCGAGGGGATCTAGGTTGCCTTCTCCTTATGAGAATCTAATGCCTAATGATCTGTCACTGTCTCCCATCACCCCCAGGTGGGACCAACTAGTTGCAGGGAAACAAGCTCAGGAGTCCCACTGATTCTACATTATAGCAAGTTGTAGAATTATTTCATCGTACAATTTAATAATAATAGAAATAAAGTGCACAATAAATGTAATGCACTGGAGTCATCTCCAAACCATCCACCAACCCTCTGCAGTCCATGGAAAAATTGTCTTCCACAAAACTGGTCCTTGGTGCCAAAAAGATTGGGGACTGCGGCCAGGCGCGGTGGCTCAAGCCTGTAATCCCAGCACTTTGGGAGGCCGAGGCGGGTGGATCACGAGGTCAGGAGATCGAGACCATCCTGGCTAACACGGTGAAACCCCGTCTCTACTAAAAAATACAAAAAACTAGCCGGGCGAGGTGGCGGGCGCCTGTAGTCCCAGCTACTCGGGAGGCTGAGGCAGGAGAATGGCGTAAACCCGGGAGGCGGAGTTTGCAGTGAGCTGAGATCTGGCCACTGCACTCCAGCCTGGGTGACAGAGTGAGACTCCTTCTCAAAAAAAAAAAAAAAAAAAAAAAAAGATTGGGGACTGCTAGGCTAGACAACTTGCCCACAGTCTCACAGGTAAAGGGACAAAGCTGCTGTCTGACCCTGTTCCTGTCAGATTCCAGGGTCTGCTCTCTTAATTGCTGTGCCACGATGCTGCTGCTCACTATTTCCTAATGCCACCGTCTCACTGGTGTGGATTCCTTGTACCTCCTTACTATCCGTGGAGGTGATCTCATTTGGATGTGTGCGTCACAATGCTGGTGTTTTAAGTCATCTTCGCCTGCACCAAGGCTTAAGTAAAAGAGAATAAGACTTGGAGAGAATGGTAAAAATGGGAATCTGTATTCATGGGGGGGGTGTGGAATTTATTTTCCTATTACTTGCAACATGTTGTCAAAGGGAAGTAACCTTTGTGACATGGAAATGATGTCACTTAAGACATGGACTTGTCCTCCTACATTTAGTTAAATGATTAATTTTCTTTGTATTAACTTAAAATGAGCCCATTTAAAGGAGTACTTTTTTCCTTGAAAGCATTGCTCATTATGCTATCATTTTAAGTAATTAAATCAGAATAAATGGCTCTGTGAAGCTATTTTAATGTAACATCTAATTATATCTGACCTAGACTGTGAACTATAATCATTAAGTACATGAACTGTGTAATGTTCTGCACATTCTTTAATAATCTGTATTGCAGAATTCAGCCGTACAGAACTGTAAGCAGGAACTGCATCTTCCAAGACACCTGTTATCTGCCCAGGATTGCAGAGGTGCCCTGAGTGTTGGTCGCCGTCTGCAATTCAGCTGCTCTCCTCTCTGGGAATGTTCAACTCCCAATGGAAGAAAACTGTTTGTTTTATTTTGATGCACATTAATTATTTTGACAAGGGACTGAGAACGCTTCAGTAAAATGGGTAGAGTTTACACACAATTGAAATGTTTTCTGAGTCTGACAGACACTGGCTTCGCCAGGGAGGGGGGCCTCACTCAGTGGGCTAATGATGTAGCTCAGAAGGTGTCTGGACCACCGGAGTCACGCTCAGGCTGTTATTGGAAGGGCCTCTCTGTGTTTGTATTTGCATTTTTATGTCTCTAACTTGGCCATGAGAATGTGTTCTTGGCTGGTGCTCAAAAGAAGACCTCTCCAAAACCAGGAGAGATGTTTCAACCAAATTTGGGAAGACACATCAGTGTGACAGTTTTTATTTTTGAATTTGTGAGCAAGGAATTTTGAAAAAACTACATCGCTGTTGCTGAAATTAGTCTCAAGTTTGGATCTTTTTTCCCCCTTCTTTTGCATATATCATTCTTATTGGAACATTGTAATCATTTTTTTCTCTTTGCAAATATATAAAAGTGTCATGCTTAGGGAAATAAAGATGTTTGTTTCCCTTGCCTCTTCTTAGGGGAGAGTAGAAAAGAAAATATTTTGGTCTCTAAAATGGAAGTACAAATCTACCATCCCTTCTATGCAAGTCTGAAAAGTTCTGAAAACTGAAAGTTTATAAAATTACTTGTTGGTGTTAAAACCTGTTCTGACTTCCAATCATTGCCTGCTAACCCTCACCTGTGCTGATGCAATGCTGCTTGTCAGTCCACGTGGTTCACTTCTGCGGCCATTCATAAGTCTCACGGCAAAAATATCAATGCATTTGCTTACTGACTGCTGCCCTCATCCCACTGGGGGAATCACATAGTATATGTATATGCCCCTTTCTAAAATCTGGAAAGTTCTGATTTCCTAAATGCTTCTGGGCCCCAGGGTTTTAGAGAAGAAGCTATAGACTTTGTATATATGTGTGTGTGTGTATATATATATACATATATATATATATATATACACACACACACACACATATATATACACAAATATATATGAAAGATAAGTTACTATTATAGGGTTTCACTTTCCTGAGCAGAGACACAGAATTCAGTGATCATTTGGAATGTCTAGCAGACAGGAGACCAATTCATCCAAGTCATTTGTTGCATGTACTTTATTTTGTGTCATATCCTGGGCGTTATGAACATGACCTCATTCAGGCCTCACAGCTCATGGCTGAGGAGCACTTACTATGCATCAAGGGTAAACTATGTGTTTTTGCTCATTTGATCCTCAAAACTACTCTATGAGTTAGGGCTTGTTCTCCTCATTCCCTGCCCCATTTTACAGATGAGGAAACTGAGGCTGAGAAAGGTTGCTTTACTTGCTTTGAGGTCACACCACTCTTAACTGAGCAAGCTGAGATGGAAGCCTATTCTTTCTGGTATCAAGCTGAACACCCACTACCCCTTCAACTCACTCTAAAGGTTACAAGTGTTAAAATTCAAGACATAAGAAAAGAATTATGACACGGTCAATGTAACACACATCAAAAGAAATCTTTCCGACCACGGATCCATACATTTTATTTTATTTCTTTTTTTTGAGACAGGATCTGGCTTTGTCACCCAGGCTGGAGTGCAGTGGCACAATCTCGGTCACTGCAACCTCCACCTCCCGGGCTCGAGCGATTCTCCTGCCTCAGCCTCTCGAGTAGCTGGGATTACAGGCGTGAGTCACCATGCTCAGCTAATTTTTGTATTTTTAGTAGAGATGTGGTTTCACCATGTTGGCCAGGCTAGTCTCAAACTCCTGACCTCAAGTGATCTGCTCTCCTCTACCTCCCAAAGTGCTGGGATTACAGGTGTGAGCCACCACACCTGGCCCTAGTCCCATACATTTTAAATTAGCCCAGTTATGGAGCCAGCAACCTCAAAAGGGGCCCCATTCCATTCTAGGCTGGAGCCTGAATACCAGCCCCTGAGCATCTGGCTGCATTGTTAGGACAAGATTCATCTGAGGTGAAATGAACCGGTTACCTGCCATTCCTGGTCTTTTCCCTTGTCTCAAAATCCAGAGTCAATTTCAGGGAGGTGACTTCTGGTTCATACGTTAAATCAAGAGATACTTTTTTGAGTTACTGCCATATACCCAGCTCTTTTTTAGGGAGTGGAGACAGAACAGTGAGCAAGTTAGGCAAAGTCTTTGCACTTAAGAAGCATGTTCTGGTGGCAAGAATCAGAGTCGCTAAGCAAATAAAGTAAAATATAATATATTCGTGACTGGGCATGAACGAGGCCTTCCTTTTTGGGGTGATCAAAGGGCCCTGGAATTAGATAGCAGTGATGGTTGTCTAACTTTGTGAATATACTATTAAATGGCACACTTTAAATGGGTGAATTATATGGTTTGCAAATTAGATCTCAATAAAAATATCATCATAGAATATATCAAGTGGTAATAAGAGATAAGGAGAAAAAATAAAGCAAGGTGAAGAACCAGACCGTAACAGAGAGGTGCTCTGTTACACAGAGTAGTCAGGGAAACATGGATGATGTTGCAGACTCATTCTCATTTCCCTTCTGCCCATGCTTGATCCTCATGGGGGTCATTCTGGCCCTGCTGGCAGCTCCCCCATCCCCGGCTCCGGCATCCTTCTAATTTGATGTACAAGGACTTTATTCCTTGTCATGAAGCTTGCCCTGCATGAGCAGGTACAATAGCGACAACCAATCAATGATGGAGTGTTATGGGTGGAACTGTGTCCACCCCAATTTCATATGTTGAAGCCTTAACCCCCAGTACATCAGAATGTCACTGTATTTGGAGACAGGAGCTTTTGAGAGGTGATTGAGTTAAAATGAGGCTAGGAGGGTGGGGCCCTAATTAGTACAACTGGTGTCTTTGTAAGAGAAGGAAGAGACACCAGGATGCCTGTGCACAGAGCAAAGGGCACGGGAGGACAGAGCGAGAAGACAGTGAAAAGACAGCCATCTGTGAGCCAGGGAGAGAGACCTCAGGAGAAACCAACCCCACTTACACCTTAGTCTTTGACTTCCAGCCTCCAGAACTGTGAGGATATACATTTCTGTTGTTTAAACTACCCAGTCTGTGGTATTTTTTTTAAATGACAGCCCTAGCAAACAAATACAGGGAGCGACTCAGTGAATGAATGGCCAAGCTTCTCAGCTTCTCCCATTCTCTGTGGGATTGATTTTGAAGTATGTTCTAAATGGTCTCTCAGAGGGTTCCCAGTGGGATTAGGCCCAGTGGCCCCCGTTTTTCCATAAACGTTACGAGTTTTTATCCCTCCCCTATCTCACTTCCTGCACCTCCTGATTTTGTGGCCTGAACCACCTCCCAGATAAGCTAATGGACCCAGGCCCTTGTCTGTAGGTCTGCTTTTGGCAGAACCCAAACCAAATCCAGAGGCTCCTCCAATCAGGTGACATTTGAGCAATGACTCTGACAGAGTTGAGGGACTGAGCCAGGCAGATGCTTGGGAGGAGGCTGTTACAGGGAGAGGGAGTAGTAAATGAAAAGCGCCATGGGCTGAGAATGAGCTTTAGGAACAGCAAGGAGACTGGTGGGACCTCGCTTGAGCCCAGGAGGTGGAGGTTGCAGTGAGCCAAGATCTTGTCACTGCACTACAGTCTGGGTGACAGAGCCAGACCCTGTCTCAAAATAAATAATTTTTTAAAAAAGTATGGGTCTGCAGTTGGAAGTGAGTGAGGAGTGAGTGAGGAGGAATGGAAGGAAAATGAGAGCAGAGAGTAAGATGGCTGGGGAAGTGTGGTCATAAGCCTGGAAGGGAAGGACTTTGGCTTTATTCTCAGTGAGACGGCAGCCACCAGAGGTATTGAGCAGAGGAGGGACAGGCTTGGACTTGGAGTGTAAGAGGATTGCTCTGATGGCTGTATTGAGGGAAGACTGAAGGGTTGTGAGAGAGAAGCAGTAATCATTGCCATTGACCAATCATCCAGGAGAAAGCTGATGGAGGCATGAAGTAGAGTAGAACGGATGGTGGTGAGGAGACAGCAGAATGTGTTGCTGGGGTGGGAAGCAGAAAGCAGCCAAGATTGAATTGGGAGGTTTTGGCCCAGGTAATGGGAAGACTGAATATGTTAGGAGACAATTCTCCAGGGACTCTCATGTTTCCACACATCTGGTGAGCAGAAGCACGGAAGGCCTTAGTTTCAGACAATCTTTTAAATGATGTTTGTATAGGGAACAGCTTTGGAAGATAAAGAATGTCTCTCTCTGCTATGGTTTGAATGTGTCCCCAACATTTTATGTGTTGAGACTTCATCCCCAATGTAACAGTATTGGGAAGTGGAGACTTTAAGAGGTAATTAGGTCACGAGGACAGCTTGTTCATGAATTGACTAAAGCTGATACTGTGGGAGCGTGTTGGTTATCACAGGAGTGGGTTCCTGATAAAAAGGATGAGTTTGGCCAGATTGTCTCTGTCTGTCTCATCTGCCTGCCTCCAGCTTCTGTGCTTCCACCTGGAATGACCCTCACCAGATGCTGGTGCCGTGCTCTTGGACTTCCCAGCATCCAAAACTTCTGTTTTTTATAAATTACCCAGTCTATGGCATTCTGTTACAGCAGCAGAAGATGGACAGAGACACCCTCAAATTAAAGGACAGTCTTGCTGACTACAAATCAGAAAATATTTGGGTTCTCTAAGCAGGGCCCCTGTCCTGTAATGCTACCCACTGAATCTGCAGGTGACACTTGGCCTCCTTCACATTACCCTATGGGAACTGGGGATTTGGTATAATAAAAGGATGAAGCCCTGGAAACCACTGTGTCTGTGAATAATAAGGTCCTTTGTCTCTGGCCCAGGAATTTTGTGTTTTACTAGCATCTATGAAACTGTGGGAGGCTAACTAGTTAGTTTGCAAGTAAGGTAAAAATCTCAAACCCTTCACAATGCTTGACAGAATGGAGGTGACATTTGCTTAAAGGGGAAAGATTTTAAGAGGAACAAGCTGGAGTGGTGATAGAATCGGTTGCTCATTTTTGTACATGTTAATTCTGAAATGCCTATTATATACCAAGCTCTAAATAATGACACAACATCTCCACTTGGATATCTAAGTTTAGAGTTTAGAAGAAAGGCCAGGGTTAGAAATAGAAATTTGGAGATTATCAGAATATAGTTGGGATTTAAAGCAATGAGGTCATCTATCTCCAAGAACATGAGTGAGGATAAAAATGAAATGTATGAGGACTGGCACCGCAGTCAGGAGGCCAAAGGGGGTCCCATAAAGGAACCTGAGGAGGAGTGGCCAGGGAGGTAGTTGAGAGAGAGAGAGAGAGAGAGAGAGAAACACCAACATGTACTCCAGAGGCCGTGTGAAGAAAGTGTTTCAAGCAGGAGTGAATGTGTATGAGACTACCATGGTAGACAGCTGTCATTACACAGATGTCCAAACCCATAAAATACACAGCAACAAAAATGAAGCCTAATGTGAACTATAGACTTTGAGGGATAATCATGTGCCAGTATAGTTTCATTGGCTGTAGTCAATGTCCTGCTCTGGTGTGTGATGTTGGTCGTGGGGGAAGCTGTGCATATTGGGGGAGGATAAGGGCTGTATAGCAAGGAGTTTTCTGCATTGCTTTCCACTCGATTTACTGCAAGGCTAAAACTGCCCTAAAAAGTAGTCTATAAATTTAATAAGGTGAGCAGTCTACTGGGATGAGAGCTGCTGATAGCTTGAGTAAGGTGAGAACTGAGTACTGATACTGGATTTAGCCGTATGACAATCACTGCCCCTTGTTAAGAGCAGTTTTGGTGGGTGGAGGCAACAAAGCCTTTCTGGAGAGAAATGGGAGGAGAAAAGGGGAGAAGGTAGATGTAGATGATGGCTTACAAGAGCTCTGATCTCTTAGAAGCGATCAGTGAGATGGGGTGATCACTGGAAAGGGTGGAGAGGGTCAAGGAAGTTTATTTTAAAGATGAAGATATTGATGCTACACTTGGGTTCTGATGCTGGTGACACAGTTACAAGGAAAACTTGAAGACATATGAGAGAGAACAACTACAAGAGTCCTTGGGGCCATCACCAAGGCTGAGCTTAGGTTAGCAACACAGTCTTGGAGACAGATTCAGGTAGGTTGGTTAAAGCTGGGCGGTATGGTTGCCAGATTTAGCAAATAAAAATTCAAGATGCTCAGCAAAATTTGAATTTCAGGCAAATAACAAATAATTTCTTGTAGAACATTACATGGGATGTACTTATGCTAAACAATAATTCACTATTTATCTGAAGTTCGAATCTAACTGGCCACCCTGGATTTTATCTGGCAACCCTGGACAATGGGAGCTTCTGAATGTATTTTTTGGTTGCTTCAGTTTTCAAAGTTATAAGGCAAGGTTTATGACAGGGTTGTGGGGTGGGAGGTTTGTGGGGATGAAGAAAAGTGGATGGAAAATGGTTCCGCAGTCCTGGAGGCTCACTGAGGCTGTGGTTTTGAGGCTGTACAGGTTTTTTTTTTTTTTTTTTTTTTTTTCCAGGTTGCTTCAGTGGCTCCAGCAAATAGGGAGTGGAGAACTGGATTTCATAAGGTCTGGACATTCACCAGCAAGGATAAATGGCAAAAGATGGGGAGAGGGTGTGGAGCGTGCAGGGGAGGGATTATAGTTGAGCTGGGTAAGGAGGGAAGTGGGGACATGGAGGAGGGCACAGGGAAAAGGTGCTACAGGGATGGTAGGTCCCAGAGGAGCTGAAAGATTATGGTTGTTGCACATTAGAGGAGTGAGTTGGGAAAACAGGAAGTGATTGTGAGAGGAAACGTTTGAAAGTTACATGATGGACAGGTGCACTGAGTGGTATTGACGAGGTCCGGGGCCTAGTGCCCTGAGAGTGGGTGGTTGAGGGGAGTGGAGGTTGTGATCTGTGATCGTTAGAGATGAGATAGTCTGGGAAAGGAGAGGCCAGAATATTGAAAGAATCATTTACATGGATACTGAAGTCATCAAGAACTATAGCAGGACATCTGGTGGAGAGGGATTGGTGGAAAGAAACATGAGCCAAGAATTAAGTCCTTACTGACCAAGAGGCTGTAGATTACCATGCTGGGAGCAGAGCAGCTGGTGGCTAGAATTTAGCTAATTGCAGCTACTGGTTAAGGACAGCATAGAACAGAGGTCTGCAAACTTTTTCTGGAAAAGACCAAAAAGTAAATATTGTAGGTTTTGCTGGTGATATATGTGATAGGCAGAATAATGCCTCCTCCAAAGAGGTCCACGTCCTAATCCCCAAAACTTGTGAATATGTCATGTTACATGACAAAAGGGAATGAAGTTAGCAGAGGAAACTAAGGTTGCTAATCAACTGGCCTTAAAATAGGAAGTTTTATTTTCCATGATTGGGGTGGCTCCAAGTTAGTCATGAGGGTCCTTAAACATGAAAGAGCGAAGCAGGAAATTCCAGGTAGGGCGATGTGATGTGGGGAAGGCATGACTAGCCATCGCTAGCTTGAAAGATAGAAGGAGGCCACAAGCCTTGGAACATGGGCAACCAAGACAGATTCTCCTCAAAAGCCTCCAAAAAGGCTTGCAACCCTCTGACACCTTCCTTTAAACCCAGCGAGACCCATTTTAGCTCTGACCCCCAGAAATAAGATAACCATGCATTGTTTTTAGCCACTAAGTTTGTGGCAATGTGTTACAGCAGCCATTGGAAATGAAGGCATACAGTTTCTGTGGCAGCCCAACTCTGCTGCAGTAGCAAGAAGGCAGCAATAGGCCATATGTAAATGAGTGGGCATGGCCATGTTCCAATAAAACTTTATTTACAAAAACAGGCAGCAGGCCGAATTTGGCATGTTGCTCATAATTTGCCAACCCCAGTGATATGGTCTGGACGTGTGTCCCCACCCAAATCTATCTCATGTCGAATTGTAATCCCCAATGTTGGAGGAGGGGCCTAGTTGGGGGTGGTTGGGTCATGGGAGTGACTTGCCCCTTGCTGTTCTTATGATAGTAAGAAATCTGATTGTTTAAATTTGGAGGTGTATGTAGCACCTCCCTCCCTCTCTTCCTCCAGCTACAGCCATGTAAGATGTGCCTGCTTCCCCTTCCCCTTCCACCATGATTGAAAGATTGCTGAGGCCTCCCCAGTGAACAGCCTGTGGAACCGTGAGCCAATTAAACCTCTTTTCTTTATAAATTACCCAGTCTCAGGTAGTTCTTTATAGCAGTGCAAGAATAGACTCACACACCCTGGAATATAGGATCTCAGGATCTCTACAACAAAACACTATATAATATTGACAAAAAGTGGTGAGAATGTGTTTATTAATCCATACATATTTAATAGATAATATTAATACATATTTACTAATACATAAAGACTTACCTCTTTTTGTAAATCTCATATAGTGAGATTAATAATATGGACCTATCTTCAAGGTATTGTTAAGGGGAAAAGAAAGGTACAGGAAACAGTGCTTATTCTTATTTGTACAAAAAACATACGTAGCTTAATACAGATTCACACACAATTCCTATACACATGCATATACGATTTCTTGAAGGATACACAAGAAATAATTCAGTTGCTCTTCTGAAGAAGGGGACTGTGGGTCTGGGGTGGAGGAAGGGCTTATGTTTCATTGCACACTTTTTGTGCGGTAAGAATCTTTGTGTTTGAACCACTTGCATGTGCTTTTTCTCTATTAAGTAATAAAAACGTTAACAAAGCACCTATTCAAAAGCGACACAAGCATTGTGCCAAGTGTCAATCTTCATTTAACTTGGATAGTAGTTAAGAAAGCTTTTTATTGAAGTCTAATAGATGTGCAGAAACTCACATATATTCGAAGTATACAAACTGGGGGATTCTCATAAAATGAACACATCTGTGTACCCAGCACTCCAAGGGACACATAGGACACGCCAGCCTCTGAGAAGCCCTTTTACCTCCACATCAACCCAAGAGTACCCAAGAGTAACCACTGCCTCCAAACACAATAGCACAGATTAGTTTTGCTTGTTTTTGTACTTCACATAAATGGGTTCATACAATATTTCCTCTTTTGTTTTGTTTTGAGATGGAGTCTCAATCACTCTGTTGCCGGGGCTGGAGTGCAGTGGCATGATCTCATCTCACTGCAGCCTCCACCTGAGTTCAAGCGATGCTCCTGCCTCAGCCTCCTGAGTAGCTAGGATTATAGGTGCCCACCACTATGCCCAGCTAATTTTTGTGTTTTCGTAGAGACAGGGTTTCGCCATGTTGGCCAGGCTGGTCTTAAACTCTTGACCGCAAGTGATTCACCCGCCTTGGCCTCCCAAAGTGCTGGGATTACAGGCATGAACCACTGTGCCTGGCTGGTATTTCCTCTTGTGTTTTGCTTCTTTCACACAACTTGATGTTTATGAGATTACCTATTGTTTGTGTGTGTGCGCAATTATAATCATTCTCACCTTTGTATCAAATTCCATTGTGTGAACATACCACAATTATTTACTTTTCTGCCATTGATGGATATTTGGGTAGTTTCAATATTGGGACTATTATAAATAGTGTTACTTGCCATTTTTGTTGTTAGTCCCTATCTGAGTACTGCTTAAGAAGTCTTTGCCTACCCCAGATCCCAAAGATGTTTTCCTACTTTCTCTTCTAGGAGCTTTATTGTTTTACCTTTTGTGTTTAGCACTGTCATCCATCTGGAATTAAGGAAGGGTAAGATACATTTTTTTCCCCCTAGAAATAGCCAACAGAACTACCAGCATTCATTGAAAAGATAGTTCCTCCCAACTGCATGGCAGTGTCCTCAACTGGACTTTTTACATACATCAGAATTAAAGTGTTTTACACCTAAAAATGACCAAAATAGCTATGAGATTTGCCTGATACATTTTCTAGGGGCGGGGACACAAACATCATCTCCTTCTCTCCAATATGAAGTGTATATGTATGTGTATATATGTATTAGGGGTGTGTGTGTATTAGGTGTATGTGGTAGGTATGTGTGCACTGTGTGTGTGTGTTAGAGGTGTATGTGTGTGTTACATGTGTGTATTAGGTATATGTATTAGGTACACGTGTATGTGTATGTTGGAGGTGTGTGTGTAGTAGGTGTGTGTGTATTAGGTGTGTATGCATTAGGGTGTGTGTGTATGTGTGTTAAAGGTGTGTGTGTTAGGCATATGTGTGTGTTAGAGGTGTGTGTGTGTTGGGATATGTGTGTATTAGGAGTATGTGTGTGTGTCAGAGGTGTGTTAGGGACGTGTGTTAGAGTTGTGTGTGTGTATTCAGGTTGTGTGTGTGTTAGGAGTATGTGTGTGTTAGAGGTGTGTGTTAAGGATGAGTGTGTGTTAGAGGTGTGTATGTGTGTTAGGGATGCATCTGTGTGTTAGAGGGGTGTGTGTGTAAGAGGTGTGTGTGTGTGTTAGAGGTGTGTGTGTGTTAGGGGTGTGTGTGTTAGGAGTATGTGTGTGTTAGAGGTGTGTGTGTTAGGGGTGTGTGTGTTGGGGTGTGTATGTTAGGAGTGTGTGTGTGTGTTAAAGGTGTGTATGTGTGTGTTAGGTATGTGTGTGTATTAGAGGGGTGTGTGTGTTAGAGTTGTGTGTGTGTGTGTGTGTGTGTGGGTAGTCAAGGGCTCCGTGTACAGGGTCTACTCCGGTTTCCCTGAGAGGGTTTCAGGCACAGGGGACCAGGAGGAGAGACTGGTGTCCAAAGACATGGAAATTGGGACAAAAGGAGGGGACCGCAGAGACCTGTTTTATTAGAAAGAGGGTGCATGTGCCCGGCCAAGCTGGCTGCACGAGGGAGGTGACACGGAGGAGTTGAAGTTAGAGCCGGGGTTCTCTTTATGTGCCTTTCACCTCGCCAGACTGTTTCTCAAAATGGAGGGTTCCCTCAGATGAAGCTGAGGTTCCTGCATCCCAGGGAAGCTGGAATTCCAGGGCCTGGGGACAAGCAGGGCTAGTGAATTCTGTGGTCCTAGGGAACCACTCCATCAGGAAGAAAAGCCAGACCATGGGTGGGTTATCATCTCCTCGTTCAGTGAGCTAGGAAGTGAGACACCGGCTCAAACTGCCCTCTCCTCCCTCAACTAGGAATCTGTTTTAGCCCCAAAAATGTATATTTTTTCAGTTTCCATGGGTGAATATTCTCCACATCTACTTAAATAATACAGATTCTGCCACCAAATTTTTCTAAATGTCTGTCTTCTGTGTAATTTTTATGTCATGCTATCAAGACTGCTGCTTGAGATACTTCAGTGGATAAATTATTCTCTACTCCACTTCTGCAAAAAATTACACTCTTTGATGTGAAAATTATATGCACTTAGAGATATGCTAATACGAAAATGATTTGAGAAGTGCAGAAGAAGGGTAGCAGCTGACTCAGAGGCCGCTTTCGTCATCTGCACCTGCACCAGGCCATTCCTGAAGGGGAGTGGGATCTTGCCAACTCTTCTCACCCCAAAGTGGTTTTCAGTTTCAAAAGCCATTGATTTTTGTTTGAAATCTGATGGGAGTGATTCTAATGCAAAACATGACCATTTTGAAATACTAAGCGGCTGGGAGGTACTGGTGGAGATTAGCATGGTACTAGGAGTCTTTCTCTCACTCATTCACGCACGCGTTCAACAACTATTTATGGAGCACCGAGTGCGGGTTATTCAGCAGAGAATAAAACAGATGCTGTGTCTGCCCCCCTTAGAGTTTTCAGAACTTGAGATGGTGAAGATCTGTTGGCGGAGAACACTTGGAATCTACTCTCGATGACACCGTTGCTGTTCAAGGTTTGGACTGCGTATCATCCACGCAGAGAGACGATCAGAGATGCAGAATCTCAGGTTCCTGCTTCCCTAGACCTAGTGAACCAGAATTTGTATTTTAACAAGATACTCAGATGACTCCCGTGGACGTTCACCCATGGCTACCCATAACAATCACCTAGGGAACTAACATTCAGAGGCCCAGAGTGCACTGCAATCCAATGTAATCAGAACCTCCAGGTGTCCAGATTCAGGCATCTGTAGAAAACCACCGGCTCTAGATGCCCCAAGCCAGGGTTTCTGGGGGTGGCATCTGGGAATCCACTTGTAATAAGCCACTGAGACCAAGGCTAGTGGGTAATTGCTCAGAACCCCCTTGAGAGAGGAAGGAGATTTGGAAGACTTTTGGTGTAGTGGGAGGAGAAGGGGGCATGAAGCAGAAAGGATAATTCAGTGGGAGGAGGGATCCTGGATATGAGAGTTTTTTTCTTTTTAGTCCTTTAATATTGACATCATTTCAGACTTACAGGAAAGTTGCAAGAAAAGTACAAAGAGCTCCCTTATACTTTTCACCAGACTTTGCAACTTTGCAAATGGTAACATTTTATCACAGGTGCTTTCTCCAGGACACTCCCATCCCCTCTCATTCTCTCTCTCCCTAAATATATTAATTATACATAATAATACGCATGCACACATACATGCATATGTATTTTCCCTGTCTCCCAAACCATTCAGAGTAATAGCAAACATATATCTTTACTTTAGTAGGTGTTTTCTAAAAGCAAGGACATTCTCTTAACATAATCACAGTACAATGATCATCATCAGGCAATCAACACTGATGCAATACTACTATTTAATCCATGGACCTCATTCAGATTTTGTCACTTATCTCAATACTGTCCTTTTATAATAAAAGAAACTCCCAAGCATGTGTTGCCTTTGGTTCTCATGTCTCCTTGAACTTCTTTCGTCTGGAACAGTTTCTCTGGCTTTCTTTGCGTTTTGTGACACTGACATTTTTGAAGTGTATAAGCCAGCTATTTCATAAAGTATTTCTCAATTTGGGTTTGTCTGATGTCTCCTCATGAATGGACTCAGTTTCTGCACTTCTGGAAGGAAATACCACGGTGCAGAGTGTGGCCTTCCCAGTGTGTCCTATCAAGCTGCCCTTGATGTTGGTCCGTCCTGTGACTGAGATGTTAGGTTTGTCCGCTGTAAAGTTCCTTCTTCCCTTGGTCAATCAATTATATTATAAGAAGATAGTTTGGGGCTATGTAAATATCCTTTTATGCCTCAAACTTTTACCCACTGGTTTTAGTATTTGTTCATGATTCTTGACAGAATTATTTATTATTACGATGGGTCAAATGGTGATTTTCTAATCTCATCGTACCTTTAACGGCACTGTTGGCTTTTTACTGTAAGGAAGAGCTTTCTCTTTTTCTCTCTCTCTCCCTTCCTCCCCTTCTCCCCTACTTCCTTCTTCCCTCCTTCCCTCCCTTTCTTTATTTCCATAAATTCATGAAGTCTTAGTTTGTTCAATGCATTATACTCGCTTGCTATTTATTTTAATGTTCAAGGTATACCGTATTTGGACAGTAGGAGCCCCATCAGCCTGGCTCTTGGTTCTCTGGACATGTGTCCATCAGTCTTTGAGCACTTCCTTACTTTCTGGGGCAATAAGATATTCCAGGCTCAGATTTTTCTGAAGTCCACTGAAATACCCTGGGGGATGGTACCTCCTAGAAGAGTTTTCACAGTTTAACACTTATGTGACTGGACCAGGAGAATTTTAGTGAACGGCATTGGTAGGATGTTACCCACTGGATTTTTAAGAGCATCAAAAAATGCCATGTTTGACTTTCAACAGTAGATATTTTCCTGAAACAATGTGAAAAGTGGAGTTTGGCAGGGGTAGAGGGGGGGATTAAATTTTGTTTAAAGAACACAGTACCTTGTCTATACCTAACTCCACAACATTTATTTATTTATTTATTTATTTATTTATTTATTTATTTATTTATTATTTTGAGACAGAGTCTTACTCTGTTGCCCAGGCTGGAGTACAGTGGCAAGATCTCGTCTCACTGCAACTTCTACCTCCCCAGTTCAAGTGATTCTTGTGCCTCAGCCTCCCGAGTAGCTGGGATTACAGGCACCCACTACCACAGCTGGATGATTTTTGTATTTTTAGTAGAGGCGAGATTTCACCATGTTGGCCAGGCTGGTCTCGAACTCCTGACCTCAGATGATCTGCCCTCCTTGGCCTCCCAAAGTGCTGGGATTACAGGCGTGAGCCACTGCATCCAGCCTCCACATTTTAAAAGCAAGTTTAATTTACGCACTTGTTCCATACATTTCCATAAGCTTTTGAATTAGTTATCATAGAAACAGCAACTTTTATTGTCACTTCCATTTTTGAAATGAGTCTTCACCAGTAATACTCTCTTTTAACAAATAACAATCTTATTGCCAAGGACTCTAACAGTGAGCTGAATATTCATACCTGAGAGAGTGGTCTCTTGTTTCATTGCAATATGTTTTCTTGATTCCAGAACTTTCCCTAGAATAAAGGTTCTCATCCGAGGGCCATTTTGCCCACAGGGAATATTTGGCAATATCTGGGGACACTTTTGATTGTCACAACTGGGTGGGGTAGGGATTGCTACTGGCATCTGGTGGGCAGAGGCCAGGGATGCTGGTAAGTACCCTCCAATGCACAGGACAGCCACCCACACCGAGAATTATCCTGCCCCAAATGCCAACAACATCCAGGTTGAGAAACCCTGCTTCAGGGAAAAGCTCTTTGTGGCTTCCCGAGGTGTGCTTTGCAGAACACTGATTCCCAAAAGTGCCCACTCAAAAAGGGCCTGAGGTCATTAGGAAAATGCTGCATCATGCGGCTCAGTCTTGGGGATTCACAACACACCCAAACATTTAAGGCCCTGAGAAGACCTGCAGTCAAAACATGAAACATATCAAGAAACCGTGTTATCTGGACTAAGTGTATTCCAAATGAACTTGCCTCTGGAATCCTGTCTTTGTGGAGTATTTCGTGAAATACAAAGCTAGTCTCTGCTCTAGAAGGATGCACAGGTCTGCCTTCTATTGGCTTTAATAAATCTGGCTTGTGGCCTTACAGGAGTAGCAGGAAAAGATTAGGGGGGGCCCATTCCTGAATTCCTTATGAAAGATTCCCAGTGCTTCTGGTTGTCACTGACTCAATGGCTTTATGTCTATTTCATGCAAACTGACAGGTGTGGCACCAATGAGATGATTTTAACAGAAATGGTATTCTCTTCTCCCATTGCCCTCCAATAAATAAATGTCAACAAATAGGGGTAAATTAGAGCATTATTTCAAAAGTAGAGAAATTCTATTATAAGGTAAAGTCCACAAAGGCATGTATTTCTCCAGATGTGTAATTGTTTTCAAATTTGCATTGAAACTCTTGAATATGTCTAATCAGTTTACAAATAGAAGCAAAGAAATGTGATTAATTTTACCCTTCAAATGATAGCCAATCTCTGTTCTAGACCTTTTCCCATACACAAATGATTTGGTCAAGTTTACTTTTTTAGTTTTTCATGTCATGGCAGAGGCCACAAGCTTCCTGAGTAACAGAATCTTAATTTTATTTGAGATAGAAAAGCATCCAATAAAAAGAGAACATTCCAGTTTTACTTACAGTTAGGAGTGTATATGTGACTATGGAAATGCGTAGGACCTCGGGAAGATGATATGGAAAAGCTGATATCCCTGGAAGGTACACTCCTTGTTTTCCCCTCCCTCTACTTCTGGCCTGGAATGCACATGTAGTAGCTGAGGCTCCAGCAGCCATCTTGGGCCACAGGGTTACTCTAAAGAAGGAAGACACTCACTCTGAGTTTAACAAAGCACAAAGACATGAGCCTGCATATCTGATGACACCATGGAGCCAGTATACTATCACTGAACTATCTGCCTCTGGATTTCTCTTATTTATGTGTGAGCAAAACTTTTGAACTTATTAAACTGTTATTTTGGATATATATGTCTTTTCAATTTTTAATAAATATGATTAATGGTTTTCCAACCACGAATTGTTGCATGTAATACATATATTAATTGTTGTTGCATGTAACACATATATGTGTGCATGTGCATACACAGACACCCCTTGAACTTGAGAATGTGTAGGGAGCTATGTTCTCCTTTAGAACAGCACGTGCTTTCCTCTGAAGATAATTTGCTTTCAAAGAATACCTTGCCATGAGCAGTCTTTTGCCCCCAGCAGAGGGAACGAGTTCTCTTGAAAACAGTACATGCCTTATTCTGCTCACTTCACATACGTTCCAAAATAAACGAGTATCTAATGATTTAGTGCATGCCAAATGATTTGTACCATATGCTCATGTCAGGAATAAAGGGGTTCTGTGCATTTTCATATCTGAGTGTTGAATTGGACTCCTAAACTTTCTGGCCGGCTTGCACCATCAGGTGACCACCTGACTGGGACAGGGGGTGTTTAGGGCTAAGCTAGAGGCGCGGCTTCATCACGCCAGAAAGCAGGAAAGAATGTCATGAGCGTGTGTACCCTTCTCTAGGAGATTTAAGAGGCCTCTGAAGTGCTATAATTAGAGGGTTATGGAGAAGGAAGGCAACTTGTCTGCTAAGCAAGATCTCCTTTAGGATGCTCTTGTATTATTTCAGGGTTACCATGTGAATTAGCCAACTTTTAATAGCTTCCTTCCTTCCCCACTCTTTCCTCCCTCCTTCCTTCCCTCTTTCTGTTTTTTCTCATACGTAGTAACAACAGTCAACACATAGCTTGTGCATTTATTAGGTGATCATACATGCTCTTTATCCTCTGCTCATTTTATGTGTGGGTATCATTATTAATATCCTCAGTGTGTAGTGGAACAAACAAAGACTTTAAAATGACATGGAAAACGACATCCACAGAGACTCTATTTCCAAATAAGGTCACATTCTGAGGTCCTGGGTGGACAGAAATTTTTTTGGGAGGAACACTATTTAACCCATTACAGTGCCCAAGCCTTTAACTATTGGGGTACACTGTCGTATAAAGCTATCCTCATGCAATGTTTTGATTGTGTGTGTGTGTGTGTGTGTGTGTGTGTGTGTGTATCTTCCCCTGGGGAGAAATTGTATGTAGAATGCTTAATGTGTCTCCAAACACAAGTTCTAACCTAAGGGACCAAGATATGTCCTCTTCAACAGGCATGAGGACAAGCCCAGCCCATCTGGCTTTTCCTGAGTGTCACTGTCCCATCTATCAGGCTTGCTTGTGGCCAGGAGGCTGTTTTCATACATTTTTATGGCTGCCCTAGACTCCATTAAAGAGGCACGTTCAATCAGCGAGCCCGACAGTGACAGAGCCCAGTTGCTCACCAATTCTCTCTCTTGAAATTTATAGAGATCATAAAAGACTCGTAGGAAATCCTCTGGCCTCGGCATTTGGGTTGCAAAGTGTCTCCTTTAGAAGGTAATGTGCCACTGAAGACTGGTGAGTCATTTGCTTTTTGCATTTCCCGGGGCCTGGATGCTAAGCCACTGTTCCCACCCCTGCCCTGGGCCTCATGCTGCAAACGCCAGACTTGGGAATCAGGGCGCCTCATTGGAAGGGGCAGAAATAGTGCTGCTTCATCGCTTTCTTCCCCTTCTCACTTTCCCAGGGACCAGGATTGTATCGGTAAGGTCTTAACCTTGGCCATGATTTGGAATCACAGCAAACCTGAAGTTCTCCTCTGTGGAAACAGCCCGAGCTGGGCCGTTTGCAATTATGTGTACTCTAGCACGTGTCCAGCTGGAGCAGCATGTGGTGGACACTGGTGTTTGCCAGCCCCACATCCATGTCAGGGAAGAGCACCTTGACTTTGCTTTGGGTCTCTCCGGCTCTGTTTGGTGTCTGTGTTGCTGGTTCCCCATCCTCTGCCATCCTCCTACCTCTGGAGGGGGCTTGATACTCGCACCTGGACACCTCAGACTCTGTTCCCGGACTTCTGTGGGAACCATTCACAAGCTCACTTTCCACGGGGATTGTGCTGGGGTGGGCCTCCTGCCCTCAGACTGTGTCTCCCACTTCCTTCCTCTTCCTCCGTCTTGTTGGTATCCCTGGGCACTAACCCTTGCAGGCTACATTTCCTGGGCATTCTTGCCAGCTGGCTTCCAGCTGGGTTGGGCCAAGAAATGCACTGGGGGAGGGTGAGGGTGAAAGTAGAGAGAAGAGACAGGGTATTTCTCCCTCTCCCTGCTGGCCTTGGGAGGCATCTCCGGCAGCAGCTGCAGTTCCTCTGTGGCTCCAACGTCCCCCAAGGCTGCCCTACTCTGGTTCCAGTTTCTGTCAGGTGTCCCCAAGCCCCTGGGTTCCAGTTACACCATCCTTCCCTCTTTGTCTCTCTGACATAAAGGAGGCAGTGTCTTCCTCCTGTCGCTAATCCCTGGGTTATTCAACATGGCCATGCTGTCCTCTCAGCAACTTCATCACCTCTGTAACCAATTCCCTGCATTCAATTTCACCAAGGTCAACACCCAAAGTGGCTTTTGCCACAGTCCACCACATGGAGAAAATGAAGCTAACAGGGAGGAAAGCAGCCTCTAGAGAGAGGGAAAAAGAGGAAGGGAGACCAAGTCCTGATGATGTTTTAGCTCCTGGATACAGCTATGCCTGAAGCCCTCAGGCTTTCATCTATGTTAGTCAATAAATCCTACCCATCTCCCTGCTTTTTTCTTCTTGAGCTGGTTTGAGTTGCATTCATGTCACTGCAGTTCAGAGTCCTTTCATAGAAATACCGAATGCAGTGAGATGCACTGTAAGCATTGCTTTTTGTTTTATGTTTTTTGTTTGTTTGTTTTTTCAGCAGAAGGACCAAAATGTTCTTCCTCAGAGGTAGCAAGTCTCCTTAGAGGAGATGTGTTTTGGAGGAAAATAATCAATGATTCTTTGGTTTGTCAAATGCAAGGCAAATACTAACCCAGAGTTCTGGAAAGGACTTGAATAAAAGAGTTATTCAACCTTATATTTCAATGATCTAAGCTGCACTGTTTTGTTATAATTCTGATTCATAAAAGTCTGTGTGTACATCATGGATGTACACATATCTTAAAACTGGTTATATTATACACATTTTATATGCAATTTAGTGTACGTTAATTATTCTTTAATAAAGTTGGAAAATGCAAAAAAGAGCAACACATCAAAACAAAGAGACAGGAATACTATTCAGCAATGAAAAGGAATGAAGTATGGTTATGCTCGATACCTTCTATTTGACCCTGCAGATGAATCTCAAACCTTATGCTGAATGAAAGAATCTAGAGTCAAAGGCAGACATATTATGGCATTCCATATAGAAGACTCTAGAAAACACAAATTGAATCTAAAATGACAGAAAGCAGATCAGGAGTTTCCCAGGGACAAGAGTGGAGGGAATTATCTGGAATGAGACACAAGGGAACTTTTGGGGGTAATGGAAGTGTTGCATGTCTTAATTGTGGTCATGGTTATACAGGGGTATAAATTAACCAAACTAATTCAAATGTACAGTCAGAATGGGTATATTTTATAGTTTATAAACTATATATAAACTACATATAAACACCTCAATAAATTTGATATCATAAAAAATCAATGTATATATTCAACATGATAGATTTTTTTCCACCACAAAATTCTACTACTAAATTTGCAGCATGCATTCCCATGATTGGTGCATTAGAACAGAGAAAATGAAGCTATGCAAATAAAGCCACTACAGCCCATAGAATCAGTGTTGTGGTCAATGAGAAGAAGACTTGTCTGGGCTGAAGAGGGGGGAATCTTTGGGAGTTCTTTGGGGGGTCTCTTAGCTGGCACTTCTACTCCAATTAAAAAACCCCATTGAAAGCTGGTCTCTGGCCCACAGCAACTGTAACATAGTAAATCTGTGTTGTTTTTAAGCTGCTAAATTTGGGGATTTATGCTTTAGGGTCCATGGGCTTAAAGTGGAGCTGTGTAAGTAGCTGGGCATGGATGGAAGGTGGGTGGGTGCAAATCCACCTTCGCTGAAGGTGTAGGGTCCTGAGAGATTGAGTGAGGATGGCGCTGACACAACTAACCATGTTCATGTGATTTTGTGGACCAACTGTCCCCACTGCTGAATTTTAGAAATTACTGGGAATCCAGTGAACAGTAACAAAATCGGTTTTGTTTATGTCACAGGATGGATTTGGAGTCATTACCTGAGTATTAAAAGAACACTAACCAGGCACTGTGGTTCATGCCTATAATCCCAGAGGTCAAGTGGGAAGATTGCTTGAGGCCAGGAGTCCTAGACCAGCCTGAGCAACATAGCAAGACCCCCTCTCTACGAAAGATTTTTTAAAAGTTAGTAAGGCATGGTGGTGCAGACTTGTAGTCCTAGCTATGTAGGATGCTGAGGAAGAAGGATTGCTTGAGCCCAGGAGTTCAAAGGTGGAGTGAACTATGATAACACCACTGTACTCCAGCCTTGTCTCACAGAGTGAGACTCCAGCTCTAAAATAAAAATAAAAATGTTTTGGCCAGGTGTGGTGGCTCATGTCTGTAATTCCAGCACTTTGGAAGGCAGGAGAATCACTTGAGGCCAGGAGTTTGAAACCAGCCTGGGCAACATAGTGAGATTTCGTCTCTAAAAAAACAAACAAACAAAAGAAATTGGTTTAAAAAAGAAAACTAATCAATTTTGGCCTCTGTCTTGATGAAGCAAGGTATATGGGTTACAATAAAATTCTGGATTGAGTCACTGAGCATGGTATGGCCCATGGCAGGAAATTCACTAAACCTTAGAGACCTAAGTCATATGCCACCACAGACAAGGTTGTGCTACAGTTACTAGCATTAAGGGGAACCAGGGAGAGATTGTAGTATGGGGTTATGGTGTTAAGAATTATGAAATGACCCCCAGACTATGGCCACAGGGGAGGTCACAGCAGAGAGCTCTGTTGCACTTTCTCTCTCTCCCACCTTTTCTCCCCTTTCTCCTTTCTTCTGGTAAGCAAGATATTGGTTATCTAATCCTGTACACCAAGCTATCCCCAAATTTAGCAGCTTAAAAACAACACAGATTTACTATGTTACAGTTGCTGTGGGCCAGGAATCTGGTCACGGTTTGGTTGAGTCCTCCAACCCAGGGTGTCTTATGCATTGTAATCAAGATGCTGGCTTAGAGTCTGTGGTCTCATCTGATGGCACAGCTGGGGTAGGATCCACCTCCAAGTCACTCAGTGATTTTTGGTAGAATCCCTCCTGGGTTATTGGACTAAGCACCTTAGTTCCTCACTGGCTGTTAGTCAGAGGCTTCTCTTGGTTCATTGCCAGGGAGTCCTCTCCATCAGGGCAAAAAAGCAAGAAAAGTCAGAAAGAGAATGTTAGAGAGAAGTCCCAGCTTTTGCAATCTGATTTTGGAAATGACATCTCATCATGTTTGCTTCATTCTATTTGCTAGAAGCAAGTCCCTTGGTCCACACCCAAGGGTCAAAGATTACCCTTGACATGAATAACATTGCCAAGGACATGAATTACAGGAGGTAGGGTCATTAGGGTGTGAAAGGAAAATAAATCTTGGGGCCCCAAAGTCACAAAGCTGAAGGGAAAAGTCAAGCTGGGATCTGCTTAGGGTAAACCTGCCTCCCATTTTATTCAAAGTCATCCATCTATCAGTAGATAAATGCATATCTGATTGTCTCCTTTGGAAAGGCTAAGCAGAAACTCAAAAGAATGCAACCATTTGTCTCTTATCTACCCATGACCTGGAAGCCCCTCCCCACTTTGAGTTGTCCCACCTTTGCTTTGAGTTGTCCCGCCATTCTGGACCAAACCAATGTTCATCTAACATATATTGATTGATGTCTCATGTCTCCCTAAAATTTATAAACCCAAACTGTGCTTGGACCACCTTGGACACATGTCATCAGGACCTCCTGAGGCTGTGTCACAGGAGCCTGTTCTTAACTTTGGCTTGACTAAGACCCATCTCAGACATTCAGGGCTCACAAGGGACCATTGCAGAAGGTTGGCTACCACAGGCAACAAACGTTGTATCAGTCCCTACTCTGTGCCAGGCTCTTGCTGAAATACTAATTTAGAGATGAACGAGAGGCAGTTTCTGGCCTCAGAAGTAATCCAATCTAGACGAGAAGCTGATCAAGTGAGCAAGCAATTAAGACACAGGGAGGTAGTGTTGTGAATTAATGTGTGCATCTGAGTAAAGCAGAGCAGACTCTGATTTTGGAGCCAGGTTATTCCCCTTGTTGCTGTGGGGCGTTGGCCAAGTCATCTATTGCTGAAGAAGTCACAGGCACTGCTAACAGTACTGTGGTTTATTGCCTAGATTCAAAATGGAAGGCAGTGCTAAATGTCAGGTAAATGTTAAGGAAAAGGAAGATATAATTTGTATTTCCACCAAAGTTCACAGACCTCCTGAATTCTGTGCATGGACCATGTGCAACAGGTGAAGACCTTGTTTTCAGCACCAACCACAGTAGTAAGAACTGCACCCCACTTACCAGCAGACACAGGGGCAGCTTCTCCCACTTGACCACTATTTGGGCTATCCTCAAAGACCTTTACAGAAGAGAGAAGAGCAGGCCAAAGAGTCAGACAGGTGAGGATTGACTCTTGGTCCAACTATTTTGTGATTGTCTGATCTTGTTCAAGTTACTTCACCTCTCTGAGCTTCAATTTCTTCATAGCTGTTAAATACAGTCTATAAACATACAGAGTTATAAGCAATAGAGTGCCATCTGTCAAGTGTCTAGTAGGTAGGAAATGATAGCTATACGTTTTTAAAATTATTACTCATTATCTAAATTCGTGGTGCCCAACTTTCAAGAACCGTATCAACCCATGTTTCCTCTGTGAAAGCATCCCAGAGCATTCCAATTCACATCTCGACTCCCTCCTTTGGAATTTGCCTTTTATAAATCTAGATTGGCACTTGGATACCAACTCGTGAGTGTAATTATATGTCCCATAGTGTTTGCTGCTTTCTATTTGTTAGAAGCAAGTTCCTAGGTTCACACTCAAGGGACATGAACAAATAGCTGCCCTCATTTTTTGAGAGCTTAAAAATATCCAGGGAAGGTACCAGGTGTTTTACATACCTTAACCAATTTATACAAGCCCTGGTATCTTTCTTTTTATCCTCAGAGTAACCTTTTAAAGCAGGTAACACCAGGCACAGCAGCTCACACCGATAATCACAGCACTTTGGGAGGCTGAGATGGGAGTATCTCTTGAGCTTAGGAGTTCGAGACCAGCTTGGGCATCATGGCAAGACCTCATCTCTACTAAAACTCAACAATAAAAATCAGCTGGGCATGGTGGCATGCAGCTATAGTCCCAGCTACTTGGGAGACTGAGGCCAGAGGATAACTTGAGCCTTGGACGTTGAGTGATCATGCCACTGCACTCTAGCCTATGTGGCAGAGCGAGACCTTGTCTCAAAAAAAAAAAAAAAAAGCCATGTAGTAATATTATCACATTTTGCAGTTGAGGAAACTGAGGCTCAGATAGATGAAATAAGTTGCCCAAGTTTACAAAGCTAATGGCATGGATGGCAGGAATCTAACACAGGAAAGTCTGACATTAGATTCCCTCAGAACAGGAACCATGACTCATTTCCAATTTTTGTTTTATTGTTGGTTCCCATCAGCATATCGCACAGTTCCTGGTATATAGTGGCCAACCATCCATGCCTGTTTGCTAGGGAACAACTGGAGAGGAAGAATGGAAGCAGTATGGTGTGGTGCAGAAAGTTCTAGGTGAAGAGAGAGCCCTGGTTTTTGTTGCAGCTCTGGGACCACCTGTGAGTTTGTCCTGGGTGTGTTCCTTTGCCCCTTTGGTGAAGGGTCTCTTAGCCTCTCACAATGAGAAGCTAAGTGCCTAGGCCCTGGAGTTAGCACCCTGCATTCTAGTCCCCAGCTTATATACATTGTGTGACTTTGGACAGATCCAAGTTAAACTGCAGTGTCCCAGCATTTACCCATTTACCCAGTAGTGTATTTCTCCCACCTTCCAGGGATGTTGGAAGAGTAAAATGAGAGCAGGCACATCTATGATGTGGCACTCAGGGCCTGGCTGGCAGACAGTAGGTGCACCATAAAGCAAGCTGTTGCTGTGGCTGCTGGAGTGGTTTGTGATGCTTATGATAATTACTGTGATGGTGGGAGTGATGCTCTCCTGACGGTTTGGTAGAGAGCCAGACAGAAGATGTCGTGACAGGAGATTAGAGCACTTGGCAAAAAGGAGGGAAGAGGTGAGGCTCTGTACCCCGGCTCCTCTAAGTGTCCAACACAGCCCCTGGGGCCCTTCAAACCAATGGGTCACCAGCTCCAGGGCTCAGATTACTTATCCCTAAAACCACAAGAGTAGCCTGGAAAATAAGAGTTTCAGTTAATTAGCTCTTTGTTATGTCTACATTAAATTTGGCAGCCAACTGGATTTTTTTTTCATGAATTTGACCATATAACGTAATTTGCGAGGAGGATCTCGAAAGCCTAAGTCACAAGGACAGCAGAATAGAGTTGGAGACAGACTCACCTTGGCATTAGACAAATTTGAGCGTGAGTCCTGCTCTATGATGTACCTGCTGGGGGAATCGAGGCATACTACTTACCAATATTAAGCCTCAGTTTCCTCACCCAGAAAGCAGGGAACACTGGTTCTCACTTCCCTGGGTTGCAATGAGATTATGCATTCAATCTGGGCATAATAATAAACTTTCAATAAATGGGAGCTATGCATATCGTAGTTAACAACAACAATAAATAGTATAGCTTTGTCTTGGGTATGTATTGCCTATTCTGGAAACAATTAAACAAATTTACTTCTTGGCTTGCCAACAAGCACATAAGCACAGTCCAACAGTAGGAACGGAAGATATTTTCATGACGTAACATATTTTGCTGTAAAAGACATATTTTGGCCCTTCATCTGAACAGCCTTGTTATTAAAATTCTAAGGTTAGTGATGCAAACCACATAATTAATCTCTTCCTATGAAAAGGTTCAAATAATATAATCCGAGCATGAAGATGTTTGAAATGGTATCATTTTATCATCCAAATTAGCTTTGCATGAGTTCCTTGCAGAAATCCAAAGAAAAAAAGCTCCCTTTATTCATGCCAGAGAAACCAGTAAAAAACATTTAAAATGTCTCTGAATGTCGAACAAAGCTCCATTGTGAATGGAAAACAGTATGGGCAATAAATAAACGTTATCCAAATCTCATAAAAACCGTAAAGGTAACTGGCAGAAATACTGAACTGGTCATTCACTCATAAATAAATATATGGCCATCTTAAACATCCTGGCATATCCTGTTTAGTTGATTCATGACCATTCGCTGAAGACAAGGATTCCGTCTTAGAAGATTTAACACCCTGCACTATATGTCATTGTCTTGTTAACAGTTCTGGGGGTGGGATGAGCTCTGGTTAACGGGTCTTGCTGACACCAGTGTTTAGTTAGAGGATTGGCTAACGATGCCCAGAACTGTGTGAAAATGACCTCCCTCTCTGTGTGTTTTGCTCATGCTCCTGAGGAAACCTCATTGCCATAGGGAAGAAAATGCCCAGCAAAGCAATACCTAGAAAGTGCAGAAATCATGATTTGAGGACTAGCCCTCCAAACTTGGATTCCATGGCTAACTGCATCACCACATCCAGATTTTGTTAGCATTCATACAATGAGTTCTTGTAAGCACTTGAAAGCTCAGCGATCTGTCTTGGTTTACCCCTTACTGGATCCCTCTGGCTGCCTGTTCGTTCTCTGGGGTTAGGCCACTCCAGAGGGCAAATGTCTATGGCTTCATAAAGGGTTTTGCGATTACACGGCATCTCTGATCGATTAGTGGTCTCTGCCTGGAGTGCTAAGTGGGAAAGACTTCTGCTGCCTTGTGTGGACTCAGTGGGGAAGAAGGCTGTGATTGATTAATGCTGTCTGCCACAGATATAGGACTGGAGAGTAGTGAGATGCATGCCATGTATTTGTAATCCCTGGCTTCTGGATGATCTGATGATGTGTTTCAAGTATGATGGGAGAGTGTGGTGTGGTCTGCCAACCAGCCTCCAATTTCTTCCTGTTCAGTACTGCAGGGTAGAGATTGACATAGGTGGTTGGGAGACTTGGGGTCATACAGGAGCCCACTTAAGTGTTAGATAGAGGTGCTATTCCCTATTCTCCTCTAAGGTTCTGTGGAGATTCAGCTACCAGGTCCACTATGGCTATTGCTCTGAAATCTCAAGCTTGTTTTTCTAGCTCGTTTCCCCTGCAAATTTCACATTAATGGCCACTGAGGAGCGGTAAGATGGTGTGATGGTTAATACTGAGTGTCAACTTGATCTGATTGAAAGATGCAAAGTCTTAATCCTGGTTATGTCTGTGAGGGTGTTGCCAAAGGAGATTAACATTTGAGTCAATGGGCTGAGGAAGGCAGACACACCCTTAATCTGGATGGGCACCATCTAATCAGCTGCCAGGGAATATAAAGCAGGCAGAAAAATGTGAAAAGGTTAGACTGGCCTAGCCTCTCAGTCCACATCTTTCTCCGTGCTGGATGCTTCCTGTCCCTGAACATCAGACTCCAAGTTCTTCAGTTTGGGGACTCAGACTGGCTCTCCTTGCTCCTCAGCCTGCAGATGACTATTGTGGACCTTGTGATTATGTGAGTTAACACTTAATAAACCCATATATATGTATATATATATATATATTTTTTTTTTCTCCATTAGTTCTGCCCCTCTAGATAACGCTGACTAATACAGATGGCAAGGTCAATGGCAAGAATTTGGACTTGAATTTAGTGACTATGAAAATTCCAGAAGGTGAGTGAGGGAGAGTTACAATGAAGTCAGGCATTTCACTAATTATTTCATTGACTGACTGATTGATTGAGACAAGGTCTCACTCTGTCACCCAGAGTGCAGTGGTGCCATCACAGCTCACTGCAGCTTCAACCTCTCAACCTTCTGGGCTTAAGCGATTCTCCCACTTCAGCCTCCTGAGTAGCTGGGGACTACAGGTGCATGCCACCATGCCTGGCTAATTTTTGTATTTTTTGTAGAGATAGGGTTTTATCATGTTGGCAAGGCTGGTCTTGAACTCCTGACCTCAAGTGATCTATCCATCTTGGCCACTCAAAGTGCTGGGATTATAAGCATGAGCCACCATGCTCAGCCCTCATTCACCCCTTTTTAAGAACTCTATGAGTTAGATTTTATGCACCTCCATATTCTAGGTATAGAAACAGGAGCTCAGAAAGGTTGACTTACATCCCTAGGTCACACAACTGGTAGCAGGTGCTAACTGTGGGAGTCAAACCTAAGTCTGCCTAGGTTTGTGTGACCTCCAGATCTGGGCTGTCTCCTTTCTCAGTCACCCACCACTACATTAATCTGGTCTTGGGGAATAGCAGCCAAGGACATCCAAGTCCTGAGGCTGAAGAAGTTTGTAATAGATGCTGATTTCTTTGCCTCCCAGTCTGGCCTGGCCCCAGAAACTGGTTTATCCCTCCTCGCTCAAGGCAGATGCATCTTCCCCTTCCTACATTCTCGACAGAGTGATTTCCAGGGAATGGCGCAAAGGCCATGTTACGCAAAAGGTACCATTTTAGAACTCTAATAAATAGCTATTCAATTCAGTCAGCCAAATTAGGGAAGAATCACTCTAAGAATATCTGCTCCCTGCTGAGCTGATTTGAGTGTGACTGACTATCTTGCTTCGTGGAAACCAGGCAGAGTAAAGGGAGGAGTTGCCCAGAAAGTTGAGGATTCTCCTTCTAAAGAGGCCTCAGGGATTAAATTAGTCACTTCTAAGGTCTCCTGTCGGAGGAGTGATAGAATTTCATCGACTTGTCACTGGAGCCAGCAGAACATGATGTGCTAGATATCTTCCCGCTGTTCCCCTGCAGAGAGAAAGAGCGAAGAAAAGATTCAAGCTTTATACCCTTAGGAGACTGGGGAGGGCAGGTGCAGCCCTCTCAGCCACTGTTTCCTTTCTTCTGGGAGTTGTGACAGGCAGCGTAACTATTGTCAGTAAACTCTCCAACAAAGGCACCACGGGTCCTCGGCTTGCACATATTGGAGAGGGGGAAAGCCACAACGTGTTCCCTGCCCCATATCTTTGTATTCCTTAAGACAGCCTCACTGCTAGAACAAAACAACCCCTCATTTCAGGGGCTTACTGTAATCAGGGCTTATTTCTCACTAAGGTCACAGCCCAGTGCTAGTCAGCCTGATGGGGATGGAAATGGAGATCTACTCCACTCAGCTACTCAGGGACCCAGGCTCCTTTGCGTTAGGGTTCTACCATCTTTTAGGTCCACAGAATCCTTCCCTGGATTGTCTTCCAGATGAGGGAAGAAAAAGTGAAGTGTCACATGGGAGTTTTTCCAGGGACCAGGCCCTGAAGTGGTGTCCATCATTGCTGCCCACATTCCACTGGCCACACCTCAGTCACATGGTCCCATCTAACTGCAGGGGATCCTGGGAAATATGGTCTAGCTGTGTCCCCAGGTGGAAAAAGAGTGAAATTTGGGGAACATATAGCATCTCTCTGTTTCCACCTCTATCTAAAATGGCCAAGTCCCTATGCTGAGAAAACAAACAAGTCAATGACAATAATAGCAACAACAAAAGAGATGGCACCAGCCCAGACATGCATGCTCATCTATTCTTGAATATGGCAATTTTCCAACTCTAGAATCTAGGTCCTTACTTCTTAAAATGAGTACAAAGCTGAAGGATACATAGAACCGCCAGGTGAACATAAGACACCTTGTTGTTGCGTCACTTTTACCTGAAATTTTAAGCAATTTTAAAATATTGAATTTTAGCTTTCTTGAAAGATTTAGGCACATGTGTATCCGATGAACCCAAGGGAAGTCAGGGGATTCCTGAAAGTCCTAGGCTCATTGTCTTACACGTTTATGGCTTCCCTTTTGGACATTTAGGAAAATGTCAAGGAGACTGAAACATTTGACTGAAGTTTTGTCTTTACTATCCTTTCTTCAGTTTTAAGTCACGGGCATTCCAAACTATAAGGGGGAAAGTAAGTTGTGAGTCTATCCAAGACCCAATGATATTAGCAATTAATTTCCAGAGCAATTATGAGTCAGATATTTTGCTAAGGGCTTGTATGTGTTTTGGTTATCTATTGCTAAACAGCAAACTATCCAAAAAGTTAGTGGCTAAAACAACCATTTTATTCTATCTCATGATTTTGTGAGCCAGGAATTCAGGCAGAGCTCAGCAGGATGATGCTTGTGCTCTACAAGGGATCAACCAAAGTTGTTTGGTGGTGTTAAACTGACAGGCTAGTTTGATGGCTTCACGATGGCTCTACTCAAATATCTGGCACTTTGGCACAGAAGACCAGAAGACTGGAGTCAGCTGGATCCCTCTCTCACTTATGTGGCAGCTCACGCTCCAAGAACAAGTGTTCTAAGAGGTCCTAAGAAGGCTAGAATAAAGCTGCAAGGCTTCTATGACCTAGCCTCAGAAGCCCTGACACATTACTTCTGCCACATTCTGTTGGTCAAGTGGATCACTAAAGTCAGCTCAGATTCCAGGGGAGGAGAATTAGACTCACTTTCAATGGGAAAAGTGACAAAGAATTTGCAGGCATCTCATTTAATCTTCACAGCATCTTCATGTGGCAGACATTACTTTTCTGCCCATTTTACAGTCGAATAAACTTTATTTATTTGGTTACTGATTCACAGAACCTTATAATCCACATATTCTTGAGTTAGCACTTTCAAAAGCTTAATCTAAATGACTACTGAATAGAAGAAACCATTTATAAAACCTTTCTTATCCCAATTAGTAACTTAGAACTTAAAACGATGGTACTAATATTCATAATAGCTAACTTTTTGAAAACTTACTGTCTTCCCTTTACCTTCAATTCTCAGAACAATCCTGCATGCTTTTGTGGTAGATTGTATTACTGTCTAAAACACTGGCATCTTCTCCATGTGTGAGAATTATACTTTCCATTCCATGGTTTTAGTCTTGCTGTGTGACAAGTTTTGGGCTATAAAGCTTGGGTAGAGTTGATGTGTGCCATTTCCAAGCAGAAGCTTTAACAGTCGTTGTGTGGTTCTGCCAGGATCTCTTTTTCCCTGCCATGAGATTGACGGTATCCCAAATACAGGCTTCTATATGTCAATCTGCATTATGGGATGAAGATCACATGGAATTGAGCCACACCCAACAGTGGACATGCGTCTCTAATAAGCAATGGACCTCTGTTGTTGCCAGCCACTGAGATTTTAAGGCTGTTTGTTACTGCGGCATAACTTAGTCCAAGCTGACTGGTACTATTAATATTTCCATTATATAGATGGTGTTGAAACAAGCACAGAATAGTTAAATAATTTGTCCACAGTCTAGCACTTAACTCTATACTGTTTGATTCCAGAGCCCTCGATCTTACTTCCAAACTTCTATATAACTGATTAAAATAAAGACTCAGGCAAAAATGGCCACATGCTTGAGTTGTGTATTTAGGCACCTAATGCACAGATTGTCTGATCTTTAGCTCACTGACAACAGCTTGTGTGCCAAAGGCACCCCTGACTTTTGAGACAGGGCTACTGAGATGTCGAAAGGCCTGGGGATGCAGCTTAATGACTTACTTCATCACAAGAGGGGGCAAAACTGTATAAATATGTTTTGAGCATCCTACAGTATTTCATAATATTTATGAGGTTGACATCGCTTGGGATGATTTAGCCTTTCTTGGCCTGACATGTTTCTCTGCTATTTTCTTTCTAAGTAACAAGAAAAGAAGGAGAAAGTGAAATAGAGGCATGGCTGTTCCATGAATTACAAGGTGTCAAAATATTATCTAGGGATTTCTTCTTTCTCACGGTTGTGCAAAGAATTGCATACTTCTTAGCCTCTAGCGTTACTGGACAACAGTGGTATAAAAAGGAGAGGGAATTGTCACAGTGATTAGGATGAGAGGACTGCATCTGGACAAGTGTCACAGTAGTTAAGATGAGGGGACTGCGTCTGGACTTGGAGTACTCTGGCAAGTCACGTAAGTGCCGGATTTTGGAATCCATGCTGTTCTGGGCACTTCCTTGACTTGAAGTATTTCCCTTTGCCTCCTACTGATATGTAGTATGTAATTTAAAACGTGGGCTGCAAGCAACATAAGATTCAACTTAAAGAGGTTTTATGACAAAGAACATCTATTAGCTGGCATAACCAGAATCCTGGAAATAGGGCAGTTCTAGAGCAGGTTAATTTAGCAGCTCAATGACATCATTGAAGACCCAGGTTCTTTCTATCTTTTTGTTCTGTTGTCCTCAGAGCATGGACTTATCTTCTTAGGCTGGTTCCCCTCATGGCCCCAAGATGGCTGCTGTAGTTCCATGTGTGGAAAGCAATATCTGCTTGTGAAAAAGGGAACTTGCTCCTCATATGTTGTCTTAACACCAGTTCCTTGAAATGGAAATTTGTGTGCAGGGAGGTTGTTGGAGAATGTTCTCAGGAACAACAGCTGTTAGGGAGTGAGAGAGGCAAGGTTGGCCAAAAGCAGGAGTTGAGCTATGATGCGGCTGCAACGGAGGCCTCAGCTGAACTCACAGGGCCCTCTGGAGCTGGGATGGAGCTTCAGAGTTTCCAAAACTGTGGCAAGAGGCTGGACCTTTGTACCTCTCCATTGACTAGTCATTGGATGTGTGCTGACGCTGAGTGGGTGGGGTGACCTCGGATAAAGCACTCCTGGAGGGTATAGGAAAGTACCTGTCTTGAAAGAGGATCTGAGTGGTACAGCTAGCATCCATTACTCGTGCCTCTTAGGAGGTCAAGGGTCACAATAAAGGAGCCTCTTTTTAGGTGTTTCCCATATGGCCTCTCATGTCCCCCCTGGCCAGGAGTGCATCTCATATCCATTTCTAAACCACACATTGGCAGAGAAAATGGTGTTATCATAGTTGATTTGCACTGAAAAAGAGTCACTCTCTGTGGATAGCTCAGGCTTCTCCTGAAGAATGCAGCTGCTCTGAAGAAGGCGAGCAAAATCAAGGTATGCTAAGAAAGAAGATCGTGGGTGGGATGGGTATTCAGTGGCAGCAGGATCTGGTCCAAGGAGGGACTGTGTCATCCCGAGTATTTGTCTGATCTATTGATGCTCAACTCAGTGGAGGAAATCCCAGATAAGAAGTGCCTAGAAATGTCTACGTCTTTCAATGCTTATCGGAAGAGCATATAATGAGAAGATAAAGAGTTACCGCCCACAGTAAGCCTCCAGCTATAGTAATAGTGGCAATATGGGAAGAAAGCCTTCTCTCTTTCATATACACTGAATTCAAAATGGTTCTTGTAGAGGTTGGCTGGTGGCCCCACTGTCCTGGCTCCAATGGGGTCCAGATGGCCCTTAAGCATCAGTAAATTCTCTTTGTGTGCAGACATGTTTGGCTCCTTATGTCACCCTACATCTTATCTGAGCTCCTCCTAGCACAGACTTTGAGACAAGGATTCAAATATAAGCAGTGTAGTTGGAGATGGAGATAGGGAAGTGAGGCCATGATCTAGGAAAGGACTGGCTGTAGGGTTGCCAGGTAAAGTTCAGGAAGCCTGTTAAATTAGAAAGTCATACAATGAGTACTTTTTAAATATAAGCATGTCCTATGCAATATTTTTCAGACAAATAAAGAATATTTTTTTTTAGTATGTGTCCCAAATATTGCCTGGAGCATACTTACACTATAAAAGCTATCAGTTTTATCTGAAATTCAAAGTTAACTGGGGATCCTGTAATTTTTATTTGTGAAATCTGACGATCCAAGATAATAGCCAATAATGAGTATGTGACTGAGTCAGCTGCTACTGAAGATAACCATAATTTTATCTTACTGTGGCCTCTGGGAACCAGTGTAGAGTACACGCCTAGTTATTGGATCCAGGAGGCAAGGGAGCTGGGATGTTTCACACCTACTCTGCCAATCTTTGGTTGAAAGTTTGGGTGGGGGCAGGGTGCTGATTCTCCAATGGCCATCTCTCAGCTCTTCTGAATTTCCCTGAGCCCAGACAGGGAATGTCTTCCTTGTGTGACTTCTGAGAAAGCCCTCAAGCAAAGAGACAGAAGTCCTAACAGTTGACAGTCAGCTGATGCCCTCTGAAGTGGTAAGACTCAAGGATATGGGCAAGGTACCTACAGTGCCTTAGGGCCTCAGTTACGGAACAGATGTCCCAGTACTAGAAACTGTTAGAAGCACAGTCGTCAGTGTCAGTAGATCTGGGTTGGAATCTTGATTCTACCATTGAATATGTGAGCTTGGACACATTTCTTAACTTCTTGGCCCCTTTTCCTCATCAGTAAAATGGGTCTAATGATACATACCCCATCAGATTATTGTGAAGATTAAAAGTAAAAAAAGTATAGGCTGGGTGCAGTGGCTCATGTCTGTAATCCTAGCACTTTGGAGGCCGAGGCAGGCGGATCGTTTGAGGTCACGAGTTTGAGACCAACCTGGCCAACATGATAAAACTTCATCTCTACTAATAATACAAAAAATTAGCAGGGCATGGTGGTTCGTGCCTGTAATCTCAGCTACTTGGGAGGCTGAGGCACAAAAATTGCTTGAACCTGGGAGGCAGATGTTGCAGTCAGCCGAGATGGCATCACTGCATTCCAGCCTGGGTGACAGAGTGAAACTGTGTCTCAAAAAAAAAAAAAAAAAAAAAAAAAACCAAAACAAACAAACAAACAAACAACAACAACAAAAACAAAAGATGATATTAAAATGTACAAGCTTTGAGGTTAGACAGACCTGAACTTGAATCCTAACTCTACCATTTACCAGCTGGTGGCCTTGGACAGGCTACATCACCTCTTGGTCTCAGGTTTTCTTATTTGTAAAAGGCAGATAACATTCACCTTCTAGAACTGTTGTGAGATTGGAAATAAATGAAATATATTAAGTGCTCAGTGCCTGGCACAGTACAGACAATCACATAAATGTATGCTTGTGCTGTTATTCCTTATAGAGGCATGAGGAAGAGATGAACTCATCACTAAGTGGTCCATGCCTAATCTGAGATGCAACTCTGCTCAAGTCTATCCAGATAGTTAATGGATTTCATAGATGGGATGAATTAAGCCTATGGTAGGGCTGGGATTTCTGAGGAGAGGAGATCCAGGTGGTCATTAGGCATTGCCATCCTTCTGGGAATATGTCCCTACCCTCTTGAATTTAGGCACACCCAGATGACTTGCTTTGGCCAGTAAAACGTGAGAGAGGTGGGTGGTACTTCCAGGTGGAAGCTCCAGGAGCAAACGCATGCTTGGTCTGTGCACCACATGTGCCGTGCCTGCTACGTATTTTCCCTCCCTGATGATCAGTGAAGGTTGTGATGGTAGAATCTGGGACCCTGGGTTCCTGACCAGGGCTGGCATGGCACAGGGACCTCAGACAACTCATGATGGACATGCAGTGTGCATGAGAAATAATCTTCACTATTTGAGGGATCATTTGTTTCCACAAATGGACTTTGTCCAGGGGTCAGCAAAGTGATGCTGGCCAAATGATTGGAGCACAGCCATGTGCATTTGTTTACTTACCATGTAGGGCTGCTGTCACACTACAAAGGCATAGTTGAGCAGTTGCAACAGAGATCATCTGGCCCTCAAAGCCTAAAGTACCTACTCTCTGGCCCTCTACACAAAGGTTTACTAACTAGCCTATCCTGATTGACATAGGGGTTATTCATCTTCTGCTCTATCTCAACTTGGGGTTTGTGTGGGGCCTGGGATTCTGCATTTCCAACAAGCTCCCAGGACATGCCAATGCTGCTGGTCCATGGGCCCTTTTTTGAGTAGTGAGGCTCTAGCGCAAGGTTTCTCAGTCTCAGCACTGTTGACATTTTGGGCCAGATAACTCTGTGTTGTGGGGGCTTCCCCGTGCATTGGAGGTTGTTTATAGCAGCATCCCTGCTTTCCACCCACAAGATGCCAAGAGTTCCTCCTAAGATGTGACAACCAAAAGTGTCTCCAGACATTGCCAAGTGTCCCCTGGAGTGCAAGTTCCCATTAGATGGGAACCACTGCTCTAGGGACTCTCCAGTGAGCTCACAATTCTCTGGGGTGTTGACAAGAAACGCTTGGGCCACAGGCTTGGTATATCTCCTGTCTGATTCCAAGAATGATGGAAACAGTGCCAATGATGGAGAACTCCCGAGTCAGGCAGGAAGAGGCAGGGTCAAGGGACGTGCAGAGGATGCCAGGAAGGAAAACAATGAAGTCGTTATATTCTTCTGCTCTGCTTGGAGTAATGTGTACATTTTAAACGTTTCACTGAAAAACTTTTATAAGATAGGCGGATAAATATCACTGCTTAGAACGTTTAGAGTCTGGAAAAACAACTCTAATGTGTAGGCTTCTTCATGGATGGCTAAGAGCCTTCCCAGGTGTGTCTGCCAGCCAGACATTTGCAGTGGGGCAGTCCCAGCCTCTTCTGCCTCACTCTTTCCCATCACGGTGCTACCCCATGGGAAGGGGCAGCTGACTGTTGCCTTCACTCTCACTCTGGAGGAGAGAAAGGGGAACGTTATCACCCTCCACCCTTGCCGTGTTGTCCCAAGGGCATGCTGACTTCCATCTGCTGCATGAACAGACCTCAAACCAGATGAATCAGAGGTGGCGGCTGCCGTGTGGACTGAGGGTGCTTTGAACTCAGGGGAAAAAGAATCGTCAACGTGTCTCAGTTTTCACAATTTGCATCTGACCACAGAAGAAAATCCTCACAGTCTGTGTATATATTTTTTGTAGACCCTTTGACATGTAATACGGTTTATTATTCTATTTATTTTTCTGTCTTGTCTAAAATTATAAGAGCCATATATAATTGTTATTTTGTAATTTAAAACAGTACAGAAGTGGGTACAGTTAAGAGGGAAGCCCTTCTTTCTTCCCTCCAATGCCACATCTCAGAATGAAACAGTAAGAATAGGTTGGGTGTGATCCCTCCAGAGATTTCTATATATTTAATACACATGCATAGTGTTTACATACGAGATCATACTACACATGTGTAAGATGGTTCTGCTTTACTGTTTTCTTTTCATATCAGGGCCAGGCCAAGGGTGCAGAATTTAAGGAGGCACCCACTCTCAGGCTCATGTTAGCCCAGGGACATGGTTTGCACAACCCTGACAGTGAGCACACCCTTAAATTTTGTGTCCCAGGTGTCTTACTCTTAAGGAAGTAATACTTTTCTGTATGTCCTGGTACTCCCTGCATAATATATCTTAGGTATCTATGTCAGTTCAAACAGCCCTACTTCATTTTTTTCATAATACAGTTTAAATTTAAAGGTAACTACTGCCAGGGGTGGTGGCTCATGCCTGTAATCCCAGCACTTTGGGAGGCCAAGACAGGAGGGTCGCTTGAGACCAGGAGTTTGAGACCAGCCTGGGCAACATGGTGAAACCCCGCTTCTACTAAAAAATAACAAAAAAAATTAGCCAGGCATGGTGGCGGACACCTGTAGCCCCAGCTACTTGGGAGGCTGAAGCAGGACAATGGCGTGAACCTGGGAGGCAGAGCTTGCAGTGAGCGGAGATCGCACCACTGCACTCCAGCCTTTGTGACAGAGCGAAACTCTGTCAAAAAAAAAAAAAATTTAGCTGGGCATTGTGGTGTATGCCTGTGGTCCCAGCTACTTGGGAGGCTGAGGTGGGAGGATTGCTTGAGCCTGGGAGGTTGAGGCTGCCTGAGGCTGCCATAAGCTGTGATCACACCACTGCACTCCAGCCTGGGTGATAGAGCGAGACCCTATCTCAAAAAAGAAAATAATAATAATAATAATAAAACATAAAAATAAAATACAGGGTAACTTTTGCTTTGGTTTCATTTTTGTCTACCCAGTATGATACCAACAAAGTGATTTGGACATAGCTTTTGGAGCTGTTGCGCCTCTGCTACCTTCTGGACTTCTATGCCTGTGTTGCTTGGCTCCATAGCTCCTTCCTTGAGCTGCCCAGGTTAATGGGGTGGAGGGGACAGTGGTAAGAAGCTGAGAGAGACAAAGTAGGCTTGAGTTAGGAAAGGTTCAAGCTACCTGGAAAAAAAGAGGTACACGAGGTGAGAGAAAGGGGCAAGAGCGGGCCTTTAGGAAGAGGCAGAGAAAGGAGATTTTGGGGAGAGTAGCTGCTTCCACGAGTCAGAATTTGAGAAAAGAAATGTGTGAAGAGGAAATGTAGCCTATTTTCCAGGGTGTGATTCAAGTGTTCTTGGAGGAGGAGATTTACATCACTCCTCAAGGTCTTCTGGAGTTAGGTTTATTTAATGGAGTGCATCATGGCCTAGAGCCCAGTCCCAAGGCTAATTGGCCATAATTGGGTTACCTGTGTCTATTTGGTAAAGTTGAAGCGGGATCATAAGAACCTAGGAGGGTTACTCAGTTTTCAATAATCAGCTCTCTTACCAATAGGGAGTTCTTTTTTTTTTTTTAACTTTTATTTTAGGTTCAGGGGTACACGTGCAGGTTTGTTTTACAGGTAAACTGTGTGTTGTAGAGGTTCTGTGTACAGATTATTTCATCACCCAGGTACTAAGCATAGTACCTGATAGATATTTTTTCTGATCCTCTCCTTCTCCCATCCTCCACCTTCTGATAGGCCCCAGTGTGTGTTATTCCCCCCATGTGTCCATGTGTTCTCATCATTTAGCTCCCACTTATAAGTGAGAACATGTGGTATTTGGTTTTTTGTTCCTCCATTAGTTTACTGAGGATAATGGCTTCCAGCTCCATCCATGTGGCTGCAAAAGACATGATCCTGTTCTTTTTTATAGCTGCATAGTATTCCATGGTGTGCCACATTTTCTTTATCCAGTCTACCAGATCTACACTGATGGGCATTTCGGTTGATTCCATGTCTTTGCTATTGTGCTGCAATGAATATATGTATGCACGTGTCTTTATGGTAAAACTATTTATATTTCTTTAAGAATATACCCAATAATGGGATTGCTGAGTCACATGGTTATTCTGTTTTACTGCTTTCCACAATGTCTGAATTAATTTACATTCCCATCAGCAGTGTATAAGGTTCTCCACAACCTCACCAGCATCTATTATTTTTTGACTTTTTAATAATTACCATTCTGACTGGTGTGAGATGGTATCTCATTGTGGTTTTGATGTGTATTTCTCTAATGATTAGTGATAGTGAACATTTTTCCATATGCTTGTTGGTGGCATGTATGCCCTCTTTTGAAAAGTGTCTGTTCATGTCCTTTGCCCACTTTTTAATTTTTTTTTTTTTTTGCCTGTGAATTTGTATGAGTTCCCTACAGATTCTAGATATTAGACATTTGTCAGATGCATAGTTTGCAAATAATATGGGATCCTAGGCCACTTTGAGGAGTTTTGGAAATCTACAAAACTATTCCTCAGAACAACACAGGTGAGCAAATACACATAACATTTTGCCAACAGTTTTTAGGGGTTTTTGAACCCAGAGGCCCAACCTTGGCCCCCTGTGTCAAGGAAGCTGGGGAGGGCTCTGCCTGATGCTGCAGTCCCAGACACCTGCAAATCTACTCATATTGAAAATGTGCCCAATCAGTGAGCACATTACCGTCTCCAAGAGTGCCTTGTGGAGGCAGATATGAACTTGAAAACTGCATATTCTAGAGTCTTGGCCTTTCCTGCTTGACAGCAAGAGGAATATGCAGGAGTTTGGTGGAAGTTTCTGACACAGAAATCTTACAACGGGAGTTTACCTCTGAAATCCCAGTGGAGTCCATTAGTGGAGCGATTTGCAGCTCCTTGCTTTGCTAGGTGTGCCAAGAGCGGTTCTGGTTTTAGAAGGCAGTCATCCAGGACTGGGAAGGGGCAGGCTAGGAGAATCTAAGCCCCACTGAAGGGTCCCAAGCGGAAGATGAAGAATGATGAGGATGTAAATTCTTGGTGTCTGGGAGAAGCCTGAAAGACTGGAGGCCAAGACCAGCTTTGAAAATGTATAACAGGAGACTAAGTGGCATTTTCTCTCATAATCTCAGACTGGCTGACAGTGGCACAGAGCTAGGGAGATTTCTGCACCACCACTGGGGTAGGGGAGAACAAGGAGGCAGCACACTGTCCTCAGGCCTGACGAGGTTGGCAGAATGGTCCTTGTTACTACTAATCATCATTACTGCCTTTCCACAAGCATCAGTTTAAAAGAACAAAATGAGAGGGCAGAGTCCTGTAGCCTCGGAAGGAGTGTAATTCTCCTTCTCCTTCATCTCTTTCATCTTCCTTCAGCTCTTTCTTTTCCTTCTCCTTCTTCCTTTCCTTCTCCTTTTATTCTTCTTTCTCTTCCTCCTCACGCTCCTCCTCCCTCACTTTTTTTTTGTTTTTTAAAGCTATTCTAACCTCACTAGGGAAAAGAAGGGGACTGTGCTTTCTGAGGCCAAGCAAAAGGAATTGGAAGACAGTCAGGGGTTGTCTTAGTTACAGTTCCCTTAGATGCAGGTTCTGAGGCAATTAGTTTGTTTAGGAGGGGATTCCAGGAAACACTAATAGGAGAAATGGGGAAGCGAATCAGGCAAGGGAAGAAGTCACACTCTTCAGAGTGTGTCACAGAGCAAAGTATCACTGCAGGCAATAGGAGCTTAGTCCCACTGGGGACCTCTGACAGTCAATAGAGACCATGCCTTCTTAGATATTCCTCACAGGGGCTGGGATACTGATTCAACAACTCTAGAGAGCCATTGATTGCCTCCTGGTCTTGAAAGGTGTTAATTCCCTGGTTAATTTCAGCCTGCTGCTTGCTCTGGCAGAGTGAGCTCCAATCCTCAGAGGAAGCCCTCAGGCAAAGAGGCAAGGAGACACAGGTGCTGGCCAACAAAGCTAGGCTGACACATTATTTGATTTCATTCATAGCAAGTTCAGAGAGAAGCAAAACAGATCTATGGTGTTAGAAGTCCAGACAGCAGGTACCTTGTGAGGGGATGATTAGAGGAAGATTTGTAAGATTATGATCTTGTCTAATTTATTGATCTGAGTTTGCACAGATGCGTTCATTTCATACAAAGTCATTGACCTGTACACTTGTAATCTGTGTACTTTTCTACATGTCTTTTCTATTTAAATATATTTACAAAAACACTAAGTCTCATTTCTTGGAATGGGCTTTTTCTAGTAACTTAAAGTGTCTGAAAAGTTCTAGAATTGAATCAAGATGTCACCAAGGGAGACATTACCCAAAGGAAAATGGGAATTCAGCTGAGCAGAGATGAGGGCAGCAACATCAGACATGACAAATGACCTGCCGCTCCAACAGAAACCACTAGAATCAAACACAAAGAAAGGAAATGGATGGGAAGAAGTCAATTTTGAGATTATTTCCCAGCCCCAATAAACTGCGATTTCTTGAAAAACCAGTTGCAAATGTTTGGCAGCAGCTTTGCAAAGAAGGTCCTCTGAGAAAGGATTCCAGATGGATAGGATGTTTCCCCAATACGTCTCTTGTCTTCAGGCTCCAGGGAGACCTGGCAGGGGCCGGCGTTGCAGCCCAACACACATGAGGGACCCATTGGCTTCTTCAAACTTCCCACTAAATGTTGTGATTAACCACGCTGTGGCTCCAATTAGATCAAATAAAAGCAACATGTTAAAAGAATAGCAGCAGGAGGTAATGTGCATATCATTAAAGAACGAGTTACAAATATGAGTCCTTTGGTGAGCCTAATAGAGACATGTCGCATGGAGCTGAGACAAATGAAGAGTCTGCTGGTTTGAGGTTGCACCCTGAGTTTGCCATGGGTTGGGAGCTGGGTAGATATTAGTAAGAACGTTATCAAGGAATAATAGCCATTTTTTAGGGCTTCCTATCTGCCAGACACTGTGTGAAGTGCTTTGCATGCAATACTAATGAAGTAAGTTGTATTTATTCCATTTTGTGTTGAAGAAACTGAGGACCTAAGCAGATGGGAGAATTGATAAAGGTTAAACAGTTAACTAGTGGCTGGGTCTGCCTGAATCCAAAGTCCACCTGATTTTAATTTTTTATTGAAATTGAGGTATAACTTACATATAGGAAGATATGGACATCTTAAGTGTAAGGAACTATTGCCTATGTATACACCTGTGCAATCACCACCTAGGTCAAGCTATGGAGCATCCCTGGCATTCCAGAAGGTTCTCTTATGCCCCTTTTCCAGTCACTATCACTCCCAAAGAAAGTGCTGCTCAGAGTAGTTTTGCCTGTCCTTGAACCTCATAGGTGGCAGCCTACCCTGTGTGCTGTTTTGTATCTAGCCTCTTTCACTCAACTTATTTTCGAGATTTACCCATATGTATAGTGCTTGAATTAGTAGCTCATTCATTTTTCATTGCCGAGTAGTATTCCACTTAGAAATATACTGCACTTGATTGATTTGTTCTGCTGATAGTATTCAGGTTGTTTCCAGTTTTCAAGGCCAAGTGCTTTTAACCACACATATTTCACTGTAGATTGATGAAGGCAGCTGGGTTACTTGTTTTTGTTGTTGTTGTTTGTTTGTTTGTTTATTTGAGACAGAGTCTCAGTCTGTCACCCAGGCTGGAGTGCATTGGCATGATCTTGGCTCACTGCAACCTCCGCCTCCTGGGTTCAAGCGATTCTCCTGCCTCAGCCTCCCGAGTAGCTGGCATTACAGGTGCATGCCACCATGCCTGGCTGATTTTTGTATTTTTATTAGAGACAGGGTTTCACCCTGTTGGCCAGGCTAGTCTCGAACTCCTGCCTGCCTCAGTCTCCCAAAGTGCTGGGATTACAGGCGTAAGCCAGCTGGGTTACTTGTAATAGTCGGGCAGGGGAACTTACATGAAAAAAGAAGGAGGTTTCAGAGGTCACAACTATGAACAGTAAAGCTAAGAAAACATGAAAGCTGAACGGAAACCTCTTGCTCTCAGATTTCTGCATAGCTCCTGCCCTTGTGTCTTTCAGTCCGGTCTCTGCTCAGATGTCACATTCTGCATACAATGGCACGTCCTAACAGATGAAATGATGGCATAGGCATGCAATCTGCAAAATCCATACCGCAGGATATTCTAGGGGACAAATGACCTGGCCATTTCAACAAAAACCTGCAAGAAACAAAAACAAAGAAAGGAAATGGGTAAGAACCTAAAGACTGAAAGAGATTTGTTTGAACCTGAATTTAAGTAAGGTTCATAGCATGCAAAAATATTTGCGACAATGGGGAGGTGTGAACACTGATGGAACATGATCGTATATTAGGGAGTCCTGGTTATTTTTTAAGTGCGATAATGGCATTGAGGTTATGTTTTGTAAAAGTCTCTGTCTTTTAGAGTTAAAATAAATGACACCTCTCCACCTTCACACTCTAGCTTGCTTACCTTGTGCAGGGGAGGAAAGATTTCTTTCCTCACTCATTGCTAGGTTTATGATTGAGATACCTATAATAAAAGACAGATTGACAAGAGAAAAGCATAGAAATTTATTTAATATAGTTTTATATGACATGGGAGCCTTTAGAAGTGAAAGACTACAAACAACAACAACGGGGAAACCTGTGTATTTTTACGCTAAGTTTGATGAAGAGGTGGACAGTCCTGGAGAAGTGTGATTGGACAAAGCGGGTGTGATCTACCGATAATTACCTGGGGGCCTGTTTGTTCAGATTCTTCGCTGAGTCCCTGCGTCATGGACTCTCCTTTCCTCCGCTTATGAGGTGGGCACAGCCCACATGAGTAGTATTCCACTGTATTCCACCTGAGGCTCTTATGACCGACTTCAGCAGAAGGTCAGAGGATTCTATGATATTTGATGGTGTGCTTCAGGAGGGAAGGGTGGGGGTCAGAGAGACCTTCCCGCTTCTGCGGTTTTCTCAGAAGCCAAGATGCTCTAGTTTGGGGTAGCATGTCCTAAATCCTATCACCTGCCTAATGTTACTTACTAGCTCTCATTTCCCTCTCACACTTGCCCTTTTTGCTTTCTTGAGTAGAAGCTTCATAAAGGCAAGACCTTCATCTTATTCACAGCAACTGATTCTATCACCTCATATGGCACCTGACACATAGAAGGTACTCAATAAATATTTGTTGAATGGACGCATGAAGTGTTTGAGAAAGTTCCCCTGCAAGCAAAATGTCAAAGAATTGAAAAACAGAAGGAAACGATGAAGCCTGGGGACATGGTTTCTGAAATCAGTTTTTTTTTTTTTTTTTTACAGTGCAAAGAGCTGGCTGTGAAAGGCAGCTGTGTTAGAACTATTTATGAAACTCTCACTTGTGCCTGATTGGGGGGAGATAAAAATCAACCTCCCCAAAGGCCCCCCAGCTTGAGTTGTGGCTGCTGCACTATGGGCTTGTTTATGTTTAGCAGCTGGGGTCCACAGGGAGCCTGTGACAAGGGCCGGGACTGCAGCAGTTGAAGATGTGCCTGTCATTATTTAATTAAATCATCGTGGGCATGTCCCTTAACTTCTCGGAGCCTCAGTTTCATCTATGGTAAAAGAGCTCGATTATTCATCTACTCACAGGGTTTCTGAGAGAAGCAAAGGACGGGCTGGTCCCAAGGAACTGCATTTGATAAGCCCCCTCCTCCCCCAACCCTACCCCTTCCCCAGGTGATTCTCAAACTGGTGTGCCTGGGAGAAACCACACCAATGGAAGTTACTTGAAACACAGGAGAAAAGATTGTAAAGTTGTGTCTAAAAAAAAAATTGCTAACAGTCAAACTGCCTTTGAAAATTCTCTGGGAAGGGACCTCCCTAGAGAGGACAGCCATCTCTCCAGGTCAACACAGACAGTGTTTCCTCCAGTGCTGGAACAGACCACCATGCTTTCCCTGGGCCCCAGATGAACGAGGTGATGTGAGGCTCACCCCCCTTATGGGAAGACACTCTCACTGAGCGGGGCTCGGAGAAACTGGGATCCAGTGGTTGGCACAGCCAGGTTCTGAACGTGGACCATCTGGCCCCAGAGGCAAGGACCTACAACCCCTGTGCAGTATGGGTGTCCAAGGGGACCTCCATGGACCGGCTGTGCTTGGGTTAAAGTAGCTTTAGGGCTGTCGGCCTGGACGCGGCGCACAGGCAGAAGTGAAGAGGGGAGGAGGGGAGGAAGGGAGGTGTGCAGTGCAGGGGAGATAACCACAGAAACCACCACAAGGGGAGACGTGGGCCTTCACCCGGCTTCGGTGGTCACTGGTCCCACGGGCGGGACTAGGCAGGTGAGCTGTGATTAAAAATTGGCTCAAACACCGGTCCTTGACCCAAGCTGCTCACAAATCAGAGAGGCTGGCTGCTTTGAGTTTCCTCTGTTTCCTTTCTTTTTCTTCTTGGTTATAGGCACTGCACAGTGTTGGGACAGGCTAGAAGGAGACCCCAGGACAACAAAAAGGCCTGCACGATCCCCAGCCTGACCATCAACGGGGACCTGCCATGGGTCAGAAACGACCTGCCCACACACCTCCGCACATCCTCCGAGGCTGGGGAGGAGGAGGAGGCAGGATTCCTGGCTTCCCTCCAGGCTCTGCAACCACTTCCCCTCCTCCCTCTCTCCTGCTATTAAATTTAGGTCTCTTTCCGGAATGTTCTAAACCTTTTTAAAGGCAGCAACACACTGTTCCTGAGTTGGCTGTTACCTCTGAGAAACCGGGAATGAATTGCCAAGTAATTGCCGATGGCTTTGAGCCTGGACTCTGGGCTCGGGATCCTCCTAGGCCCACCCCTGGGATGAGTCATCGTTCATCAGAAGGACCCCTCCCTCCTAAGACCCCTGAGCTGCTCCAGGCGCCGCTGTAAAAGCTGGCCTTGGCATGGCTCCTGTCTCTCCCCATGCCTGACCGCCCTGCTCCTCACCCCGCGGTCCTCTCCCTGATGGTAGCTCATTCATTCCACCGGTCTCTGTCACAGACCCCAACAGGCTCTGCCTGTGGCCGCTGACCCTCATTCCTGGGCAGGCTGATCCCACCCTAACGGTTTCCAACAACTGCTGGCTTTGCCCGAGGGTCCTCTCTGGCTGCCCCAGCCAGCCCAGCCCCTGGTACAAGCCAGACCAGAAGTTCCAGGGTGTTACCCCTCCAGTCCCCAGCTGCCCTCAGCCATGCCTGGTGGACACACACGCCAGCTCCTGTGCCCCTCCATGGGGATAGCTAAGGTGTGTTCCATTCCCCATACTGCGGAACCCAGTTCCCCACAGACACACCCTGCAGGGCTTTTTCTCCCTTCCTTCTCTCACTTCCCCTCTCTTACTGGGTCACCTAACCACTTGCACTGACATCTGTGCCAGTGGGAACTCAACCTTGAGAACGCCTTTCAGAGGCTTAACACATATTCATGCTGAGCCAGGTAACTAACCGCTTGGGCTGTCTTAGGCAAAAGAGGTGTGACCGCAAACAGACAGATCTGACCCCAGACATTGCAGAGGTCAGCCTCACAGACACAAGGACTGCTGAAGCACTACTGCCAAATTTGCAATTCGCTTTTAAAAGATTTGAGTTCCTACCATGGGCCAAGCAGTGTGCCAGGCTCTGGTGATATGGGGTTCAGTAAATTAGATGAGAATTTTCTTTACTGAGGTATACATGCTGGTGGAGCTATCCAATGACTAAGAAAAAAAAACGTCAATTGTAAGTGTTATGCAGAGTGTAATGTGTTACTTTAGGTGCTCAGGGAAAGTCATATTTAGGCTGAGCTATGAATTATACAAAGGAGCCAAATGGATACAGGTAAGACAGATGGGCCGGGCGCGGCGGCTCATGTCTGTAATCCCAGCACTTTGGGAGGCTGAGGTGGGTGAATTGCTTTAGCCCAGATGTTAGAGACTAGCCTAGACAACATGGTGAGATACCGTCTCTACAAAAAATGTAAAAATGAGCCATCAATGATGATATGTACCTGTAGTCCCAGACACTCAGGAGGCTGAGGTGGGGGGATCATAAGCCCAGGAGGTTGAGGCTACAGTGAGCCATGATCGCGCCACTGCACTCCAGCCTGGGCGACAGAACAAGATACTGTCTCAAAAACAACAACAACAAAAAGACAGGAGACCACAGATAGAGGGAGCAAAAGCGTGAAAATGGGAAGCTTTCTCAGAGTGCTATGAATGGAGCGACTTCCTGGAAACTGGGCAGTGACTAAGGGCAGTGCCTGGTACGGAGTGTAGGCTCAACCTGGTCTTGGAATTAGGGCAGAATTCTCTGTGGAAATAAGGAGACATAAATCTGAAGAATCAGAAGGAGTAATTGAGGACTAGGAAGAGAAAGAGACTTCCAGGCAGAGAGAACAGCATATGCAAAGTTCCTGAGGCCAGAGACCACCCAGTACATTTTGACTGGCTAAATAGGAATTAAGGGGTAGAGGGCTCAAGATGAGGCTAGAGGGGTAGTGTGGTTGATAATCTTATTGTTCAGCAAACGTTCACTCTTCTCCCTGCCCATTTAGGGAACAGGATACTTCCCCTGCCCCACTGACTTGAATCTTGTCCTTGTGACTTGCTTGAGTCAATGGAATATGAGCAACTACAACATAAGCAGAGGCTTGAAGTGTGCAATTCAACGTGGTCTCTGGCATTCCCACTGTTCACCGTGAAAAGAGGATACTCTGGTTAGCAAGTAAAGCAGATTGAGGTCGATCCTCAGCCTGGAGCTAACTGAACTGTACAGTCAGTGCAAAGAATCAATAGTCATTTTAAGCCACCAAATGTTGAGGTGGATTGTTACACAGCATTGTTTTGGTAATAGCTGACTAATACAAGTGGGTAGGGAACCAATCCTGCAGGGAGGCCACTAGGAAGTTATGTACGAAGCTCTTGCTACCTACTCAGGTTGGTCAGCTGGGTTGGGAGGTTACTTCTATGCAGTTGTCCTGCAAAGATGATGTAATGCAGGTAAATGAATGATTTATGGGAAGCTGAAAAGTTGCCTTTTGGGCAAGATCAAGGAGCCAGGCTGCTGAGAATAAGCCTTCATATGACACAAATCTTAAGTTTGGCTCTCCTCATCTGTCCCAGGTGAAAGGACTGTCTGTGTGTATGATCTAGGACGTTTAGTGTGAAGTCGGGTCATGCTGTCATTTCCAAGGTGAACTCCTTGTGGGCAAAGATTTAACCGTGGACAGAAGTACAGGTAAACATGCTGACAGAAATGAAGAGAAGATGAGTCAAAATGGAGGCATACAAACTCAGGGAATAAAATGTTATACCTTTCAAAGTGACAGTGGAAGGCTGACCACCATTTCCGCTCCTCCCAAAGGGGCTGCTGTCTCTTGAAATGCAAACTCCCAGCAGTATTTGTGGTTCTGGAATGGGAGTATCTGTTCTCCAAGGGAATTACAGGACAGAGCAGGAATCTTCAGTGTGGGGAGGAGACAGGGGAAAAGAGGTGGGGTAGCTCAGACATGATCAGATGGGTCACTGTCTGGGACAAGCCATTTACAAAAGCCACATGAACAAAGTCAACCTTGATCTGGGTTGGCAGCTGGGTGGTGGTGGGGGAAAGAGCGCTATGTACTCAAAAGCCAGGGCTCCTATGGGACATTTCAGGAAAAGTTCCAGCCTTCCTTTGTCAGCTCTTGGAGTAACTAGATTTCCTTCCTCGTCTTAGAAAAATGCTTCTAGAGTAAATTGATAGCAACTGAAACAGTAGAAGCATCCAGTTTTTGTTAAAATCCTGCTTTCATTACAGCTGCAAGGGATGGATCTAGAACTGATTTATGGAGCTTAGGGATTCTGTGAAGTCATACTTGGCCTTCACAGCAGGAGAGAGAGAAAGACAGAGAGAGGGGGAAGCAGTCAGAGGATGTAACCTCTCTACTCGCTTGGGATGAAAAAACTCCTTCTCTCTCCAACATACACAGGCACAGACATCCTCCCAGGGGAGGTATTGTGGTCTGACTCTCACTTTGGGAAGATTCTTCTCCTGCTGCCTTTTAGGACCAGAGCATGCTTTATCTCCAAAGGCTGGGCCCCTGTTTTATGCCTCCAGGGCAATCCTCTTGGACTCACCTTGTTAACCTGAGTATCACACCATTCTCTGTCTTGATGGTAGAACTAGAGAGTCCTGAGGCACAGATGCTCAATTGCTCAGGTAAATCAAATGGTCTCACATACTCAGCTTGGCAGAGGCTCAGAGCATGAACCAATTACTCCTCCCTTTATTCATGCAACATGTATTTATCCATTATCTACTATGTGTCACTCACTGGAGCTACAGAGGTGAAGGCACAGTCTGACCAGTGAGAACAATGCTTCTCAACACTTTTGATGCCAGAGCACATAGTGAAAAGGCTCATTTTATAGGACATAACTCTGAGATGCATGGTAGCATTTCAGAGTTTCTGTCTCTTTTCTCTACTTTACCTTCTTCTATTACCCTTCGTTTGTATGGACCACATCCCCAAAGGAGGGGGTGGGGGCTATTAATATGCTAATATTAATATTATGTATGTATTATATGGGTGGTGAACATGTTAATGTTGAAAAATTCAAAATAATCGGAATGACCATCTTAACAGAAGCAGATCCTGAGACAAAGATTCAAGTGCAGTTGTTATTGTGTTGGGGGGTGTAGACAGCCCCAGGAGGGAAAGGAAACGTGATATGGAGAAGGACAGGTTATTATAATAATCAAGGCAGGTTATTAAGCCAAGTACTGCTGTGGGCAACTGGAGCTTGCAGCCATGGAGAAAGCTCTGGGATACTGTGTACAGCACACACCTGAGTTGTCCCACCCAATGGGCAAGGGAGCTGGGGTATTTACACACCAATTCCCTCTTAGTCATTGGTCAAGAGCTATTCCTGGCAGCTGTTAATTCTATGGCAGTTTTTCCTGCTGAAGTGATAGGCAGCATGGCATTCTGCAGATCTGAAATGCAGAGCTGGCAGTGGAGTTTGGCTGGAACACACAGAAATGTTAGAGATATGGGCAGGGCATGGACAGATCCTGCTAGATGCATCAATGGGGGGTTAGTAAAATATTTGATAACACATCCTTCAAGCCCAGGACAATGTGGAACTATATTCATTGACATAGAAGTGCTCAACTACACATTATTGAGTGAATGAAAGCAGCATACAGAATATCCAGTAGAGTTAGACCATTGGATTGCTTATTTTTCTCTGTGTGTAAATGTGTCCCACACACTGGAAGGCAAGGCCAGGACCAGGGTGAACCAAGCAAGGCTGCTGCTTTGGGGTAAAGTCTAAGGAAATGTCAGAAAGCTCAGTAATCAAGATAAATATTTCAATGCAACATTTAAAAAAAATCAACATTAATACAAAAATTCCATGATGAACAAGGTCAGGAGCTGACCCCATATTTGCACAACTCAGCCTCATTCACTTCATCCTAATCCCAGCCCTGTTGTATTCTGTCTCCCTAAAATTTTGACCATTTGAGGCCGAGAAAGAGAGAGAGGAGTTGGAGAGAAAGTCTGATTTCTTTCCTCTTCCGGCCCGCCAACCTCTTGCTAGTGCCTCCCTTGGTCAATTCCAACCACAGCTAACATTAGAGCCTTAAAATATCCACCTACAAAGGACGGCGTCCCCTCTCCTCCTTCTCCCCATTCTGTCTCCTCTCTCAGCCTCTACCCCCGGCACAGAGCAGAGCAGCTAAAGGGCAAGGACTGGCATGGTTCCCTCAGGAACCTGTAATAATTTGCAGGCAAAAATAATCGGTTCCCAAGCAGGCCAACAAAAGCCCTAACAACTGAGACGTTGTCTTCCAGGTGCAGGTCAGCAGTGGCCAGTTAACTGCACATGTTAGTTCATAGCCCTCTGGGGTGACAACCTTGGGTCAGGCTGACCCGGCCAGAGAACACAGAGTCAAACGCCAAGTAATCAAAGCCAGTTTGTTGAAACCAAGCCATCTTGACTCCCGTCTCCCAGACAATCAGGCCACAGCCAAGAGTTTCCTACCCCTGCCTCCTCTGGGAGTCTGCGTTCTGTGGGCTTGTGCAGCCGTCCCCTTCCCAAGTTGGCTGATTCTCAATTAATCAGGGATTGGGACCCAGTTTATGCTTCCTCCCTCTAGTAGCTTCCACTTGCCTCCCTCTGGTAGCTCTTACACCTGTGGAAAGATGGAGAAAAGTAAGTTCTGTCTGGTTTTTGCAGGGCAGCAATCAGAGAGACCAAAGTAGCTTGGTTAGGAGCAGCAGAAACTGAAAGGCCTGGCCTCCAAAGATTCCATTGACTCTAAGCAGCATTTTTTTTTTTTTTTTTTTTTTTTTTTTTTTTTTTTTTTTTGAGATGTTGGCTCACATCAGTGTGAACAAAATCATGTTTCTGTCTCGACTGAGTCATTTGGCTGAAGCATTAATTTCACAGCCAGCATTCACACTGACACACACGACCTTTAGTTTTCTTCCATGAAGAATTAACACACAATGACTTGTTTTCAGGTCCCAGGCCACTGGCAACAGTGGCTTTTGTCTTGTTTGTCACAGTGGCTTTCATTCCCTTCCACCTGATGTGCCTGTGATGAACACATGAGGCTGCTGCAGAGGCAGAAAGGTCGAGAAAGGAGGGGGAATTTTGCAGTATTCCACAATGAGCATCAGCACCTTGTTAAAAACAGAACCAATCAGAGAAATGCATCATTCCCTGGATCTGGTAGTCCGGTGGGGTAGAGGAAGAGGGAGGCTTTGATCTATACATCTTCATCACACGTTAGGCCTGGCACACTGGTGACCATGGGATTCCTGTCTGCACCACCTACCTGTCTGGACATCTTTGGACAAATGACTTAATCTCTCTGAGACTCAGTTTCTTCAACCACAAAATGAAACATAGTAGGACCTGCCACATAGCATTGTTGTGGCGACTAAATAAGATTGTGCCCTTGGTCACACTATCTGACAAAAAGTAAGAGCCTCATAAATGCTGTCTTTTATTATTATTCATGGAAAAGGCCAGTCCAGAAACTTCGTTTTAAATGTCTGCTCCATTTTCTCCAGGGTTTCTTCAGCAAACCCATAATTCTGGGTATTGGCAAAACACTTTCAATAAATGTTTATAAGGTTGACATATGCATAGCATGTCAAAACCCAAGAAGGATGAAAGGCCAGCTGAAGAAGAACAATCCTTCATCTGAAATCCCAGCCCACACCTGTAATCCCAGCACTTTGAGAGGCCGAGGCAGGCGGATCACTTGAGGTCAGGAGTTTGAGACCAGCCTAGCCAACATGGTGAAAACCTGTCTCTACTAAAAATACAAAAATTAGCTGGGCATGGTGATGCACGCCTGTAGTCCCAGCTACTCAGGATGCTGAGGCACGAGAATAGCTTGAACCCGGGAGGTGGAGGTTGCAGTGAGCCAGAAGATCATGCCACTGCACTCCAGCCTGGGCAACAGAGTGAGATTCTGTCTCAAAAAGAAAAAATAAATAAATAAAGAAATCCCAGCCCGGTTTGTCATTCTTAGCTTGGCTCATTCTTCTTTCTCTGCACTGACCCTGACCCACCCCCTTTATGACCTTTCCACAGAGGAAAGCCCAGAGTAGGTGTTGAATAATTGGCATCTATTGTCTTTGGATGCAGACTCTGAAACCAAGCTGTGAGGGCCTGTACTTTATTTGGGAAGTGAACTAGGAGGTACTAGTAGGGGAGTGGGGAGGTGAGGAAGGGAAAGGAAGGCAGTCCATCAGGGTATGTCATCAGCAGGTCACTCCTGTGGACAACTGGACTCATCCCACTACTAGTTACCTCTGGAGACGTTGTAGAGCACACCCCTGAGTTGTCTCACCCAAGTTGTGAGGAAGCTGGGGATTTAGCCACCAACTCCGATCAATCATGGGCTGCCAGCTACTCCTAGGGGCATGTATCCTGTGCAGAGTTGACGGTGGCCAGAGTGGAAGGCAGCAGTGGCAGAAGGGAAGCCAGCAGGTGTGAGCTGGTCCCCAGGAGACATGGGCAGGACACTGGAGGCTTTGGCTACACCGTCCTCAGGTTGCTCAAGTTTAGCTAATCAATTGCATTTGACTCAGGAAATGTATTGCTTCGTTGGTGCCAAGTCTGATGGGATTGTGTCACTGTAGTGCCCCAGGACCGTGGGTCTTGGTCTCAGAGGCAATGTGATTTCCAGCCATCTGGGCACAGCTCCTGCTAACAAATCTGCCTCCAGTGGATTGTCTTTTCTAGAAGGCAGCCACAGAGACAGAGTTCCAGTGCTCATTCTTTCTTCGAGAGATCTGTAGAATGAGCTAACATCTGGTGCCTTGGGTTTCTACGTGATAAGCATTCAGCTGAGACCAGCAATTCATCCTCTTAAGAGGTCACCAGACCACAGCTTTTGGTCAAGGTGACCTGACAGGGCTGCACTGACAACTAAAGAATAAAGCAGTGAGGTGAAGTCTGCTGACCTGGGGGCACCATGACAGTAGTCTCCAAGACCATATTCCAGGCCTTTCTATGTGTCTCTTGGTTCTAAATCAATAGCCAGCATTCATGGAGCTGCTTCTACACATGAGGCATTAAGACCATATGTATTATGTTAAGAGATGAATGGTGTTAGCCCTGCGTTATAGATGAAGAAAATATAGGCACAGAGAAATCAAGTATCTTGCCAAAGTCAGAGAATCAATAAATGACAATACAGTTGAACCCAGGTCTCTCTGGCTACAGAACCCACAGTTTTAGCCAATATGCTATATTTTATTTATTGTACAGGTTTTCCTTGTTAACCCTGAAGGGTTATGTCCAGTAGTGTGGAGTAAACTGGTCTCCCTGAAGGTAGAGGAGAGGATGGGAATAGCTGTGATTTGGAGCATCTGCCAATTTCTGTAGTATAAATACTCCTACCATGGCCAATTTCAAGCTCCTTAGCATTTAACAAGTGGCTTACAAAATTCCAGAATGTGGAACAATTGGCTCCCACAAGCCAGAAGGAACCAGCTCCAGCCTTCCACTGGTGATACCACCCTCCCAGAGGTCTTCATTATCAAGGTTTCTAGAGAATATTGTTGAAACAGTTTCTTTCTTAGCCATTCCACTCCTTAAATCTTGCCCGAGAGCTCTAGGATTATAAATGAGATCTTGGTATCATTCATTCAACAAACATGAAGTGTCCATAAGGCATGAGGGGTGATGCCTCGTAGGGAGACACAGTTCTAAACTGTCTTAGGTCTAGTTTTCCAGTAGCAGACTCAGAGGCAAAGATACGTGTGCTGCATGAGGAACTGCTGCAGGAAAAAACACAGGGTGGTGAGGAAGTCAGATGGGAAGGGGAAGGGAGCAAGCAGGGGTATGGTGGCAAGCCAAGTCCCATGAAGCAGCAGTCCCCAACCTTTTTGGCACCAAGGACCAGTTTCATGGAAGGCAATTTTTCCATGGACCAGGAGGGTGGGGGGATGGTTTTGGGACAACTCAAGCACATTACATTTATTGTGCACTTTATTTCTATTATTATTATTATGTTGTAATATATAAAGAAATAATTATACAACTCACCATAATGTAGAATCAGTGGGAGCCCTGAGCTTGTTTTCTTGCAATTAGACAGTCCCATCTTGGGGTGATGAGAGACAGTGACAGATCATCAGGCATTAGATTGTCATAAGGAGTGGGCAACCTAGATTACTTGCATGTGCAGTTCACAACAGGGTTTGTGCTCCTATGAGGATCTAATGCTGCTGCTGATCTGACAGGAGGTGGAGCTCAGGTGGTAATGCGAGCTATGGGAGTGGCTGTAAATACAGGTAAAAATTAACTCTCTCACCTGCCTCACCTCCTGCTGTGCAGCCTGGTTCCTAACAAGCCATGGACAGGTACTGGTCCATGGCCCGGGGGCTGGAAACCCCTGCTGTGAAGGGTACTTTAGATTCAATCTTGCAGGGGAGCTTTGGAAAGAGTGGGGTGCATCTGGGGTGTCCTGATGAGGGGTGATATGATGAAGTACTTCTATTTGCCATTCTCATCACCTGTCATTGGTTAAGGGCTGTCCCCAGAGGGGCACACATTTTCAGGTACTGCCAGCACTTGACTGGTGCAGCAAGGCTCCAGTTGTCTGATGGCAGCCCCTAATGAAGAAGCTCAAGGATAGACTGGTAGGAAACAGAGTCCCTCAGGAGCTGGCGTAAACAGAAACAGTGAAGGGGTTAGGTGCAGAGCTCTGAGAGTGTCTACTTCACAGTCATTCACTCGACCAGCATTTAGAAGAGCTACAGTGTACTGAGCACTGTCCTAGGTTCACAGGACCCAAGGATGAATGCAAACAGCCAGGTTCCCTGTTCTCAAGGAGCAACTAGACCCTGACGTGATCTAGTCAGAGAGCAGGAGTCTGAGCAATCCAGATGACAAACAGATCATTACCAATTGGGATACATGGCTACAGGAAAACTATGGGGTCATGAAAGAGTAGATAAGAAGACAGAAGGTGGATTGAGGTGGGTTAGAGAAGGCACTCCTCACAGTTTGGCAGGGAAAACCTAGGTATTCACCGAGGATCTCAAAAGAGTGTGCAGGTGAACAGCTAGTCTTCTCTGGTCTTTAAGTTTTTTGGGGGGTACTAGAAGACCTGTGCAAAAACACAACAGGTACACCAAGACCACAGATTACTTATGGTGAGAAAGATTCATGGTTACATAAATCACCTACCCAAATTTATTTTGTAATTTTTTCCTAAGCAAAGCCCTATATACCACTCTAGTCCTTAAAACCTACTCAAGGTATGTTTATTCACAGAGATATTGGGACTTCCATACTTTTGGTTACTATGAAACCTGCAGGCTCTAGAGTCAGAGTGCCTGAGTTCAAAACTGGCTGATCACCTAAGTAGCTGTGTATCTTTGGACAAGCAGTTTAACCTCTCTGTGCCTCAGTTTCTTCATCTGCAGATAGCGGTAAATGTACCTACCTCACACAGGTTCTTTTGTAAACAGTAAATGGAAATGAGTTGATGCTTGCAAACTGCTTAGCACAATCTCTGGACATAGTCTAAGTACTAAAAAGGGAGCATTATTTACATTATTAGATATTATATTTGAACATATATCCTTGATATGGTGTTAAGTGAAAAAGTGAGATTTTCCAAGAAATAGTTTGAACGGATGTTCTCAAACTTTGGCCTCAGAACCCTACACCTTTAAAATTACAGGAGCCCAAAGAATGTTTTTAAAAATATGTATTTAAAATATTTATTAATTCATTAGAATAACAATAATAAACCCCTTATGTGTTAACATGTATATCACATTTTATGAAAATAACTATTTTCTTAAAATTAGTAAAATAAAGTTGTATTGTTTTACATTTTGCCAGTCTAATCTTTTCTTTTCTTTTCTTTTCTTTTCTTTTCTTTTCTTTTCTTTTCTTTTCTTTTCTTTTCTTTTCTTTTCTTTTCCTTTTTCTTCTTTTTGAGACAAGGTCTTGCTCTGTGACCCAGGCTGGAGTACAGTGGCACAATCACAGCTTACTGCAGCCTCGATCTCCTGGGCTCAAGCGACCATCCTCCTGCCTCAGCCTCCCAAATATTTGAGACTACAGGTGCACACCACACTTTTTTTTTTTTTTTTTTTTTTTTTTTTTTTTTTTTTTAGCAGAGACAAGGACTCACTATGTTGCCCAGGCTGTTCTTGAATTCCTGGGCTCAAGTAATCCTCCCACCTCAGCCTCCCAAGGTGGTGTTGGGATTACAGGCTTGAGCCACCGTGCCTGGCCTCAATTTCTGTCTTAATTGAAGACAGCCAGATTCCCATATATGTTCTTCATTCAATCTATTGTGATGCATTGTTTTGGTTGAAGGATATTTTAAAATCCAGCTTCATACAGTTGGAAACAAAAGGACAATTTTAATACCCTCTTCAGAAAACTGTGGCTATTCTTTTTTGATACTACACCAAAACTCAACAAGTGGTAGTTTTGTAATGGTTAGGTGCAACCTGAAATCTGAAACCCTATCAGTGAGCTTTTATATTTTATCATATTAAAATCAATCTATGTTGTGTTTTAAATGGACCTTTTACCCATGTGTGATTCTATAACATTATATCAACTATTTGGAAAATATTGGTTCACAGAGTTCTGCAGATCTACCAAATGTTGACACATTTTGTTATATAATATCAAAAGGTCACAGGTGTTAATATCCACACTGATCTTATCAGAAGAGTCTTCAAACCTGGGGAAGCCCTCAAGCACATAGTGGAGGATGTAAGTTTTCCAGAAATTCTATTTTTTGATGGCAAGCTAAAATGTTTTCATTGGCAGCAATGAGAAGGCGTGAGATTACTACCTAGCCTTAGTCTCACATAAACTGAAAGCTTCCCTCCCTGATTTCCCTCTTCTTCAGTCTTTGCCATGCACCAGAGGTCCTGTCTTTCAGCAACGCTCTTTGCAAGTGAGGTAATATTGTATTAGCTTTTGTGTGTCACTGATTTTTTTTTCTTTTACCTTTTTCTATATAGTCTGGATAAGCCTATTGTTTCTGCATCTAACCCCGCTAGCTTCAAATTACTTTCTCCTCCTCCCTGTGAAATGGTGGGTTGGTTCCCATGAGCAGTCAAAGACAAGACAGGGAACAGTATGAGGTTACCTACTGAATAGTTCTTGAATCAGTCACCTTCCCCCACTTCTAGCCACCACGACTTAGCCAGAACCTACCATTTTCTTTGGCTGGGATTTTGACAACAGGCTCGTAACAGGTCTGCAGGCCTCGAGTGTGGAGGCCTCGCCTAGTCTGTTCCCCTCTGACCAGCCAGAGAGCAAATCTGCAACAGCCTTGTCCCTGATACCTACTGCAACCTGGAAGAAAAGCACAAAGGAGGGTGCAAGGCCCATCTCCAGCCCCACACATGTGGACCCCACAGAACGCAAGTTCAAGAGCTGCCAACCCCTCCCGTACACACACAGTTGCCTCTCAGATTGGCCTGCTGGACAAAGGCTGTAGCGGCCTCCCTGGAGAAGGAAGAGGGACAATAGAAATAGGTGTGCACAGACCCCAAAGGTAGGTTCAGGGTGTTTGCAGCAGGAGTTCCAGGTATGTAAAGCATGATGCATAAAGAAGTGGGTGTAGGTTCCAGGTGGCATATCCTTTGGGATCACCGATTCCTCAACCAGGTTGTCAGGGAGGCAGTGGGGTCCAGGGCAGAGTCTTATAAATCACACCCTAAGCAAGAACCTCAGGTGCCCATGTCTAAAGGTGTAACGGTGTACAAATCTAATCTATACAACCCTGCATCAAGCCCCTGAATGACTCCCCATCACCCCATCACCCACAGGATCAAGTGCCCATGCCTTGGTCTACCAGGCGTCTCCCCAGCTGGCTCCTGCCTACCTGTCTTTCTTGCCCTTGACAGTGTCTGGCTCTGGTCCATAGGTGCCCCATGCTCTCTCACTGCAGGGACTTTATAGCATGTGACCTCCTCTGGGCCTTGCCCTGGATGACATCTCATCTTTGCTGTGCTCTGCTCAGGGATCATTCTTCCCTGGCACCCCAGTCCCCCAGCTCTAGCCTAAAGTCTGGGTTGGCTTCTAGTCTTCGGCCTTCACAGCTTTCATATCCTCTCTGTCCTCCACCAACCACAAAGTATGACAGCTATCACTAGGCAGTGCTCACTACTTACAGCTAAGGGTACTGAATGCTTCCAGTAACTCTATGACATGTATGCTGTGTTTATGCCTATTTTACAGGTGAGGGAACTGAGATGAAGCATGGTAACTAATTTGGCCACAGGGCCAGCTAATAAGAGAGTCAGGCTCTGAGTTTAGACACCAAGCTTTTAACCACTGTGCCAGTGATTTTCGGTCCTTAAACTTTTGAGTACAGCAGAATCACTGGTGTGCACACGATTGATGTGCAGCAGAGGGGAGGGAGTAAGTTTATTAAAGTGCAGACTCCTGGGTCCCACCAATCCAGAGATTCTGATTCAATAGGTCAAAGGTGGGGCCCAGAAATCTGCATTTTCATAAGCTCCCCAGAGGATTCAGATGCAGGCATTAGGGGGAACCACACTTTGAGAATCACACGCTTTCCTGCCTAACCGCAAGTCCTAAACTGCAACCCGTAAAATATAATTAGGCCTTCTGGGCTCAGCAGGGCCCCTGAGAAGGAGGAAGAAGACACTGTGTGCATCTAGCAAGTTCTCCATGCCACCTGTGGTGGTGGTTGGAGTGGGGAAGGCCTTTCCCTGGGGGGAAGATACACACCCTGGTTGCATCATATAGACACAACACCAGAGCCATAATCTGGGGTGTCCGGAAGCCAGCGCACCCTTCACATTTCTGTGACAGTGTTCAGTTCTGGCTTGGCCATAACTGCTTGGAACGTGGTCTGTCTGCCCCACCCCTGGCTGCTGCTAGTTAACTGGAAGCTGTGGCCAGAGGGAGTATGGGCTGAGAACATAATTAGGGAGCCCGTTCCCAGCCGACCAACAGGAGGACTTTTGCACCTTGTCCATCTCTTCCCTGAGACTTGTCAAGACACTCAGTGGTTGGTCAGCAGCCCTGACTTGGGCACCGTAAAGCAGGAAGGATGAGGGGCAGCAAAGAGGACTGTGTGGTGACCTCATTGGGCGGTCTCCTTCAAGCCTTTCCAGCTCTGCCAGCAAGAACATTGTGACAAGTCCTCTCCTTGGAAGGAAGAAAGAGATGTGTCCCCAACTCAGGGACACCTGGGGTGATCTGAGACCCTGGGCCTTTCTTTCACCCCATTGTTTCCTCTGCCATAATTTTCAATTTTCCCCTGCCTTTCTTTCTTTTCTTTTCTTTCTTTTTTTTTTTTTTTTTGAGATGGAGTCTCGCTCTGTCGCCCAGGCTGGAGTGCAGTGGTGTGATCTTGGCTCACTGCAACCTCTGCCTCCCGGGTTCAAACTGTTCTCCTGAGTCAGTCTCCCCACTAGCTGGGATTACAGGCATGCACTACCACACTCAGCTAATTTTTGTATTTTTAGTAGAGACAGGGTTTCATCATGCTGGCCAGGCTGGTCTCGAACCTCCTGTGATCCTGACCTCAAGTGATCTGCCCATCTCACCTCCCAAAGTGCTGGGATTACAGGTATGAGCCACCGTGCCTGGCCTCCCCTGGATTTCTATTCCTTTCTCACTCATCTTCTTCCCTCTGTCTCAGCCCACTTTACCTTCTGAGAGAGATTATTCCCAGAGTCCCCAGTGAGTCATCTGTAGCCAGGTTGTGACCTCCTGACCAAGCAGGGCTGTCCGGAGCCATGAGGCCCGGAATTAGCCGACCTCTGTTGCTTGATCTCCGCAAAGCGGAGACAAGAGGGCACATTCCCGGGTTCTTTATTTACAAACCCTTCCCGCGCGCGCCCAAAGCTTTTCCCGCTCACGCCTAAGTTTCTCCCGCGCGCGCCTAAGTTTCTCCCGCCTGTGCCAAAACTGTTCCCCCGCGCGCCAACCTTTCCCGCGCGCGCCAACCTCTTTCCCGCGGCGGCTTTAATCCAGCATTTGGGAGGCCAAGGCAGGCGTATACCTGATTGATGGAGTTGCGAGCCACAATATGTCCCCCGCCAGGAACGAATAGAATGGCCGGGCTGCCAGAGCGCGCACTACCGCGCCAGGGAAAAGTACAACCCAGGCGCATGCGCGATTGTAACTCTAGTGAAAGGCTAGAGACCCCGTCACCGGCTGAGACAACCTCTTCCCCTGCCAGCATATATAGGCATAGAACACTACACTCAAAACGAGACTTGATCAGGCTATTTGTCCTTGTCTTCCATTCTCGTTGTTGTCTTGTCTCCTCATCCACTCCCCTTCAGGGCTGATCATAGACATGTCACTGTCGAAGGGCTCGTGACACAGGGCCAATGGGATTTCCCTCCCAGTGACCTGGCCTTAGGGCTCAGACTTATGAATCAAGTCACTTCATGGACTAAACCTTTAAGGTGCATAGACTTGGGCTGGAGCTGCCCGTGCTGGGGTGGCTGGGGTGGCCGTGCTGGGCAGGCATTCAGGGGTCACATGTTCTGGTGTGCAAACAGAAAGAGCTCGGGGCTGGTCTACATCTAAAAGCAGGCAAATGAAGCAGAGAAAGAGAAAAGTGCTCCCTAAGAACCCAAAGAGAGAGGAGGAAATGCCCATTTGCTTCCTTCCAGCTTTCCAATTCCCAGTACCAGTCTGTTGTGAAGAGTTTCTAGTCTTAAGTGAGAGGATACCCAGATGAATTCTTGTCCTTGTGACCCACAAGATAACCTCACTCCTCAGGACTGCTTTCCCTGTGTTTAAGTTAGCTCAAGTGAGTTCGTTTTGGTCAAGCAAATCATCCCTGATGAAGACAGCCCTGCCAGGAGAGGTGAGTCCTGGGCTGACACACCCGGTGAGTTACAAACACTGGCTGAGTTTGGGGCTGTGCCAGGCATAGGATTTGATGAACAACGAAAGAGATGCTGTCCCCGCTCTCTGGGAACAGTGAGGGTGGGAGGAGTCAGAGGTGCAGAGAAGCAGGATGGGGCTTCATCCTCAGGGAATGGCAGTGATAGAAGTTCGAGCAACGATCGCTCCTATTATGTATGTTAAGCAGAAGGGCTGGGGGCAAGGTCAGAATGCCAGGATTCAAACTGGAGATCTGCCAGGGGCTAACTATGTGGCCCTGCGCACGTTTCTTAAACTCTAGAGATTTCGATTTTCTCAACTGTGACATAGAGATGGTGACCCGCAGAGTGCACTTATACTTAGAACAATGCCTCGCACTTAGGAAGTACTCGGTGTTTGTCAACTATTATTTTTTTCTCTGGGCGTTGGGGAGGGTGCTGGGTAGAGCCAAGCATCTTGAATTGTAGTAGCAGGGCCATATCACTGAATATTTTATAGATCCAGCAAAGGAGTTTTGATTTTATCCAGAAAAACTATGGGAAACCAGAAGAATTGTAAGCCAGCAAGGGGCCCGGTTAGATGAATGCTGGGGTTTTCAACCAGCCTCCAATCTGAAGACACTGCTAGTTGTCACATCCTGGCCAGGGGCCAGGGAGGTTCAACTGGCCTCTGGTGGGTAGAGGTCAGCATTGCCACTAGCCATCTTACAGGGGGTAGGACAGTTTTGTAAAACAAAGAATTATTTGGCCCAAAATGTCAATAGTGCCAAGGTGGAGAAAGCCTGGATTAATGTATTATAAAGAAGAGAAATTCTCAAAGAACTTAACACAGAGCTACCATTCAACCCAGCAGTCCCATTACTGGGTATATATCTAAAAGAAATTGTTCTACCAAAAAGATACATGCACTCGAATGTTCATTGCAGCACTATTCACAATAGCAAAGACATGGAATCAACCTAAATGCCCATCAATGGTGAACTGGATAAAGACAATGTGGTACGTATACATTGTGGAATACTACACAGCCATAAAAATCAACAAAATTATGTCCTTTGGAGCAACGTGGATGCAGCTGGAGGCCATTATCCTAAGCAAATTAATGCAGGAACAGAAAGCCAAATACCGCATGTTCTCACTTATAAGTGGAAGCTAAACATTGGGCAGTCATGGACATAAAGATGGCAGCAATAGACACTGCAGAGTACTAGAGCAGGGAGGGAGGAGGACAAGGTTCGAAAAACTAACTGTGGGTGCTGTGCTCAGTATGGAGGTGATAGGATTAATTGTACCCCAAACCTCAGCATCATGCAGTATACCCAGGTAACAAACCTGTACATCTACCCCCTCCATCTAAAGTTGAAATTATTTAAAAAAAAAAAAGAGAGAGAGAGAGAAGAGAAATTAATTAGAAATGAAACTTTCCCACCCCAGGGGCTCAGTTTCCCATCTATCAAAAGACACACATAGGAGGATGTAGAAGGCTGAGTGCTATGTGGCTTCCATGCCTGACCTTCCATGATACGCTTATTCTCCTGTTGCAATGGGCCCACTGTCCTGGACCCTTCTGACACCAGCTATGTGGTCCTGACCCTGGGCTCCCTGAGCCTCTCATTACAGATAATCCTGATGGGGCCAGAGAGTATATGAAGAAGACAGGGCTCAGGATCTAGTCCAACTGTGGGATTAGATTCTGGCACCACCCCTTGCCAGTTATGGGACCCAGAACAATTTTCTTTGCCTCTCTGTGCGTCAGTTTCTCCATCTATAGAGTAGGACTGATAACACCTCCCCAGAAGCACAGGTTCGAGGGTTTGCAAAGCTCTCATTCCAGCCCCTGGTTCATCACAGATGTTCCATCAACATCAGCTCCAACAATGTGAGATTGCTAAACACCAGGGGAAGGCATGAGAAATGCAGCCAAGTCGATGTCCATTATACACGGAGAAGTCATTGCAGACAGGCTCTCTCCAGAAGCCTGTGACAACCACCATCAGTCAGAAGGAGCTCAGGGAATGTGTGCTCCTTTGAATATTTGCTTGAACTAATCAGGGAAGGAGAGCAGGAAAAACAAAAGGAACCTTCAGAGTAAGGCAGGACTTGCAAAATCAGTGCCACGAGGTCCAGGGAGGCAGCAGACTGCAGGGTTAGTTATGAAATTTAATTAGTAATTACTTGAGTGAATAGCACCAGAGACATGGAGACCAGAAGTGCTTCCCTCAGAGGGGCAGGATGGCAGACCTGAGAGGCTGGGTGCTATTTCAAATTCCAGCTTGGCCACCCACCAGCTGTGCAAATTTAGGAAAAGTGCTTTGCCTTTCTGTACCTCAGTTTCTCTATCCATAGAAATAGAGATATGCAGATAAAAATCATACCTACCTCAAAGGGTTGCTTGAAAAGTCACTATCTACTATATATATAGGCACAAACATCAGTGTCCGACACAGGGTCAGCACTAGGTATGTCATTGCGGCTGGCTTCTGTTTCCATCTTGTGATAACAGCACACAATCTGAATTAGCCTCAGTGTCAAGCAGTGTGTGGTCTGCAGACCAGTGCCATCAGCATCACTTGGGAGCTTGTTAGAAATGCAAATATGCAGGCTTCACCTCAGACCTACCCAATCAGAAACTCTGCATTAATTGGCTAGGTAACCTGTTAGAAAAATTAACCTCTCTAAGCTGTGGATTTCTTATCTGTAAAATGGAGATTTCTAATATCAGCCACCTCCTCTTCTGCACTCGGGGCTCTAGGATGGCTCCGGCCTTTTGTCAGTTGCTGGGCTCTTTTCTGCCCCAGGGCCTTTGCATTTACCGTTCCATCTGCCTGGAATGCCCTTGGCTCTCCCCATGGCTGAGGTGCTATCTTTTAGGCTTCAGTTTAAGTAGCACCTTCTCAGAGAGGCCTTCTTCACCAACCCTGCCCCATCTCCCGTGAATCCTTGTCACTACACTCACTTATTTCCTTCAGGTGCTAATGACAATCTACAACTCACTTATTTTTTAGTCTACTTACTTGATTCTTGTCTCTCTTCAACTCGTGTCATATAAACTCCAAGAGGGCAGGAACTGGGTCTCTCTGTGCACAATGCCTGGCACAGCGTGTGTGTTCCATAAACAAGTCTAGAAGGAATGGAAAAGCCTATCATAGAAGAACAGAGAGTGCTCATCACAGCACCAGGCGCAGGGTGAAGTCCCCATAAGAACAACAGGACTGTACAGTTATTATCATAAAATAGGCCACCATGTAGCCCTGGGCTTCACAAACAGCTACACAGAGCAGCACAGAGGCTAGCGGTGGCCTTTCTGTCCCTGGCACCTGTGCTTAGTCTGCACTGTGTGACCCTTGCACCCAATCATATAACAGGGCTGCTCTGAAGAAGCTGCCTCATTAAAATATGGAAATAGTTGTCACGTTGCTATCACCCAGCCCAAGCCATCAAGTGCTCCAAATTGGTTTTTGCCATTTCATACGGCACAACATACATTTGTTAACTTTTCAAACAGTAAACACCACCTGCAAAGTGCCTTTAATATTTAATGTAACTATAAATTGTTTTGAAAATAAATCCAGCCATGTGGAAAAGCAGCAGAAGGAATGGGAAGTGAATCCAGGAACCTGCTCTGCATGGGGGCAGAGCGGGCTGCGGGGCTGAGCCTCCAATTACTGGTCAGGCACTTGGATGCCCCACTTCAGTGCTTTATGGGGCCGATGGGTAATGACTGCTTCCCCTCGATGCTCTGAGGATTCTGACCTCATGACAGTGCTTATTTGGTTCTCCAGAGGACGTAGGGTAAAGCTACAGAGGGGGTGCGGGGGTGCACCTCCACCAAAACCATCTTGGTGGGGAGCGCTGGTTAATGCCAACATTACCCATGGCCTTGGTGGGGAAAAGCATGTCAGCCATGAGCTCTTCTGGCCAAACCAACTGGTAACACTGCTCAGTGTCATGGGATGTGTGCTTGGGGCTAGTGACTGGTCTGTGACAAATTAATTTGTCACTGCTCATCACATGTTGTATTTGCTCCTTTCTGTCTCTCTCTCCATCTCATTTCATGCACTATATAGAACTTCAGAAAAGTACCTGTTTCTGTCTTACTTCCCTCATAGGTCAAATTGGGATGCTAATGATACCTACCTCATCGCATTACTGTAGGTTTAAACAGGTGACTGCCTGTAAAGCGGTTAGGACAATGCTCAGCATATGGGGCCATTTTTAAATGTGTGCTGAGCTGTCACCACTGCTGCTTCTGCCGCTGTGAACAGACACGATGCCACCTGCTCCCTGTGGCCCTCTTCATTCCCACTGCGGCTGTACTGGCCTCCTCTTCATGCCTGGTGTCCTCCATGCTCCCTCTTGCCACCAAGCCTTTGCACGAGCTGTGTCCTCTGCCTGGAGCACTTTTCCTTTCTTTTTTTGCCCAGTTACTCTCTTAGCTATTGGCTCAATCAGCTATTAGGTTGGTGTAAAAGTAATTGTGGTTTTTGCCTTTGAAGGTGTGAGCAAAACCACAATAACTTTTGCACCAACCTACTGAAATGTTGAACTTCAGGGGAAAAGCCAAGCTCTCTCCTCCTGGCATGTCAGTCACTGACTAAATCTCTGGAGCTGGAATGGTGGCATTCTCTGATTAGCCCACACTAGTCATCTGCCCACATGTGGCCGGGGCCAGAGGACCAGGATCAGCAGTCCCATCAAAAGCCACATGCCATGCAGAGAGGGGCTGATAGAAGAGAGTTGCTCTTCTTGGCAGACAAAACCATCATTGTCCATTACAATGAGATGTGTGTCCTGGCAGTCACCATGGAAACCGGGTGAGGACCAACTGCTGTCAATCGGTGAGCAGTTAGGCAGCTATTACTTTGATCCATGCTAGAAGAGTGAAGCCTGATGATTTGCAAGACATTTGGAAGATACAACCGAGAGAGAGAGAAAGAAGATAATTCTGAGGCTTTTAACTTGATACCCAGAAGAGTGAATGACACCACCGGTGTCTTATTATTGGCCTCATATGATGCAACTAAAAAACCTGGGTGATTATGGAGGGATCTGACATAAAGGTATCTAGCTCAGACTGGGAGACAATTTTGGGGGTGAAAAGGGAACCTAAAGTCTCTCAGTTCATACCCTTTAAGTAGACACATACATATAACGCTGGCACTTATTCAACTAATTAGTAAAGGGGTGCTAATGCCATGCTAGCGATTGGCTAGCCCTTCTGGCCAAATTCAAAGCTAATGTATATTATGTCCCCGGGCTCTCTTGATTCTTCTGGACTTGGCAAGGGCTCTGCTGTGGGTCCATCTTAGTGTCTGTCCCCTTGATTCCTGACTCTCCCAGGGATCATGTTCCCCTGTGTGAGAAGGCTGGCTCCCTTGTGGAGTAACTTCTGAATAGCCACGGAGTTATCTGAATGGCATGAGAACCCAGATGGACCCATGTACAGAGAGATGCTCTGTGCTCTGCCTCTCCCTATGCTATCAGGCATCTCCAAATAGCATGCCCCAAAGACTTCTCAGTTTTCCTTCCCAAACATGACCTTCTCATTTCAGTAAATGACACCATCATTCACCAAGATCCTCAAGCCAAAAGCCTAAAATTTGAATTCCATCATTCCCTTTCCCCCACACCCAGACTACCAATATATCTGGTTGGCCCGGGTTCTCCCCAACCAATATATATCCCCATCAACTGTATTCCCTTCTAGTCCAGAGGCTGGCAAATGTTTCTCATAAAGGGCCAGATACTACAACGCACTATCCACATGGCAGCTAGAGTGATCTTTAAAAAGTAAGCAGCAGTTGTCTCTCTCTGGCTTGAATTTGCCCAGTAGCTCCCCATTGCCCTTAAATGAAAATTCAGTCTTTCCATACTGTCTCCACCCCTCCATGACCCAGTCCCTGCCTCCTCTCTGACCCCACGTTCTGCCCACTCTTTGTCCACACTGCTCCACACCCCCTAGTTTCCCTTCTACTCCCCAAACACTCCAACTTCTTTCCCTTCACTCTTCCCTGGGAACATTCTTCCCCCCACCTCCTCCACCAGTTCTCTCCACATCTGGGGTCTTTTTCATCAATTAACTCTTGCTGACTGGGCACAGTGGCTCATGCCTGTAATCCCAGCACTTTGGGAGGCTTAGGGGGGTAGATCACGTGAGGCCAGGAGTTCAAGACCAGCCTGGCTTGAACCCCGTCGCTACTAAAAATACAAAAATTAGCTGGGTGTAGTGGCATGCACCTGTAATCCCAGCTACTCAAGAGGCTGAGGCAGGAGAATCACTTGAACCCAAAAGGCAGAGGTCGCAGTGAGCCGAGACTGCCACTGCACTCCAGCCTGGGCAACAGAGCAGACTCTGTCTCCAAAACAAACAAAACAACAACAACAACAAAAACCTCTTGCTTCCCTGAAGAGAACAGTCTGACTCTTATCTAATGTGGCCCCATCTTTTCCCCATTGTCCCATCTGAAATTATCTTATTTGTTCAACTGCTTGTTGTTCATCCTTCTGGAACATAAGCTCTGTGAGAGCAGGGACTTCATCTGTCCTCACAGCACGCACATCAGCACGCTTTAAATCCTCAAATCGTTGCTCACTGAACAAATACAGGTTCCTGGTCTATATTTCTGGGCAATGCCAGATGTCTGTGCACCTCAGATTTCTCCAGCTTTCCCAAGCCCTTCCTATGCTGGCCTAGAAGAGGGCTGCCAAAGAGTTCGTTCCCTGCGTATGACAAAGTCTGAAAAAACACGCTGCTTGTCTGAGTCATTGTGCTTGTCCAGGGACCTCTGTGCAAACTGATTTGTAATTGCAAGGCCCAGTCAATAGAAGGGCAGCTCTTCCAACAGCTGGACTCTACACGGGAGCCTCTTTAACAACAGATGTGATGTGGTGGAGAGGCAGTGGGGTGGCCGGGTCCCACGGAAGCTCCCAAGCAGAAACCCTGCCGTCTGTTCCTGGTACTCCCTGACATGTGGTAGAGCTTACCAGAGCTTAATTTCCTTGTTTCCAAAGTGCCCTCTCCTAGGCGCCCTCATAGCTCTCATTTGCTCACTCTCATCTCCCAAACCCCTGCACCCCATCTCCCTTTTTCATCAAGGCATTGAGACCAGAGACTGCTGGTTGCCACCTCAATGCTTTTTGTCCCTTCTTCCTTGGTCATAGAAGCCTGATTTTTTTTAAGATGGTGATGAACCCAGCAAAGAGACAACATTCACCCACCCCTTTTTCAGGTAGGGGTGGCCTGGTGATGATGTCTGGCTAATGACGTATAAACAGAAGTGCTGTTGGAACTTCTGGGAAGAATGATGAAAGGAAGATGACTTCAGCCACTAAGACTTCAGCCACTATCTTAGTCTGCTGGGGCTGCCATAAAAGAATGCCACACACTGGGAAGCTTACACAACAGAAATTTAGTTTCTCACAGTTCTGGAGGCTGGAAGTGCAAGATCAGGGTACCAGCATGGTCAGGTTCTGGTGAGGGCTTGCTTCTTGCTTCCTGGTTTGCTTTTCTCGTGTGTTCACATAGGGGAAGGGGACAGAGAGAGGGAGAAAGTAGGGGCATGGAGAGAGGCAGGAGAGGGAGAGGGAGAGAGGGAGAAAGGGAGAGAGAGAAAGAGAGAGAGGAGGAGAAAGACCCTTTTCCTCTTCTCCTGAAGCCACCAATCCTATCAGATTAGGATCCCACCATTATGACCTCATTTAACCTTAATTACCTCTTAAAATCCCTATCTCTGATATAGTCTCGTTGGGGGTTAGATCTTCAATATATGAATTTAGTGGGGACACAGTTCAGGTCATCACAGCCAGGCATTACATCATTTAGTTCTTCCCTTCCTTCTGCCTTCCTCCCACCTGGAATCCGATGTGATGGCTGGAGCTTCAGCAGCTATACTGGACAATGTGGTAACCTTGAGAATGAATGCCAGGTGCTGAGGCTGGAAGTGCAGAAAGATGGAAAGAACCTGGGTTGACTTTGTGGCACCATTATATTATCATGGAATTGTTAGGAGTTGCTTTATGTCAGAGCTCTGGTTCTCAGTCACCCTGTATATTGGAATAACCTGGGATCTTTGAAAAATGCTCATGCCTGGATGTCACTCCCAGAGATCCAGATATAATTGATCTTTTGGGGCACAGCCTTGGCATCATGATTTCTTTTAAATTTCTCCTGGTGATTCTAACGTGTTAAGCTTGAGAACACTGCTAAAGAAAAAATCCCGGTGTAAGGGAATTGATTGTGTTTTAAACAATGGTATTTTAGTTTTGTTATGCAGACTAACTCAACTTCAATGAGAAATCTAATTCTAGAAGATGAATCACTTCCATCTTCTAAGATTTTTCAGAACAAGCACCGCCCAAAGCTATCAGGAGACCTGGTCGCATCCTACCACATTCAAGAGTAGATATGGGTAGATATCAATTCAAGCTGAATGGTGACAGATCTGTGCAGTATTAAGTATAATTTTCTGTCCTTTCACTCACATGAATAAAACAGTGTGTGTAACTTAAAATAAACTTTAGGATTAAAATAAGCACTCAAATTCAAAATAGTCAGATGTGGTACTTTTGTCAACAAACATCTTTTCCGCAAGTGAAATCCATTGGTAAGGATCATTAGAGGCCAATGAACTCTTCTTTCCTGTGATCCAAATGTCCCTCCTTGTCCCCATCCCAAGTGGGAAGAGCTCAAGGGGAGGAGCTCGGCCAGCTGGTGAGAGAGTTGGCTTAAAATAAACAGGTACCAGGGTTCAACTCTCAGCTTCACCACTTACAGCTGAGTGCTCTTGGGTAAGTCATTTAACCCCTCTGTGCTTCAGCTGCTTCCTGTGCAAAATGCAGTTCATGATTTTGTCCAGGACTCGGGACTGTGGCAAGGACTAAAAAGCAATGTCCAAAAAAACACTTAGCATTGTGCCTGGCCCATAGTAACTGCTCAGTAAATGTCAGCCATCATTCTTAGGCTATGGCCAGCCACTCTTCCCGAATGATGTGTCCTTCCCCTTCATTTCTGGAAAACAGTGCCAAAACAGGGCTGCTTTTATGAATAGGGTACTAAATGAGCAAACACATGTCTGGAAATAAAGGTAATTCATCCCTGGGGAGATAGCATCTCCCAGGTTCAGGGGTTAATGGGCTGGAGGATTCATAACAAATGGTGCCCGAGACAAATTGGCTGATGGAACTGAGCAGCTATTGTTTCTCAGACAGCTCTTCAGCTGTGGCCCATTTATTAGCATGGCTGCCGGAGAAACAAATTAAAAGGCAAGCCCCTCAAAGATAACAGAAATTGAGTGCGAGGGGCAAAACGCCCTGAAAGTTTGAGCCGGCGACAGAGAGGCCATGCTTCTTTATCTGCTGCCAACCTCCAAACACTGAACTCTGGAGGAGGCTGGACCGGAGCCAGCCTCTGACGGCGTGTGCTCTCTTCGGTAAATATGGGAACTGCCAAAGCCAAGCCCGTGGAAAAGCACTTACAGATTAGAAGCAAACACATGGCAAGCAGGACCCTCTGCAATCGTAAAATGCATCGTGGAGGAAGAGGAAAGGAAACAAACCATTCTCTTTGGGACTGTCCATCTGGAAGCGTGGAGCCAGGAGCATTATTACAAATAAATGTATCCAGCCCAGCAATGTCTGGGAGTCACTGGATGTTTTCATCCTTCCGGAACCTTTGGAAGAGCTCTGTCCACAAATACAGACTTCTGAAGCTGCAACAGAACCCTGGTGCTGGGACACCAGTTCTGCCCTTCACCTCCTGTGAATTGGTTTAGCCCATTTTCTAGGGAAGGCTGGGGAGTGGTGAGGGCTTAATACTCCAGAAGCTTTGTGAGTGGGGGTGTGAGCCTGGAAGGGAAGACTGGAGGCCTCGCAGGCTGTGGGATACGTGGCCAGATGGAGCACTGGCCTCTGTGCCCAAATGGCTTCTACTAGACTTTTCTAGGTGTGACCCTGGAACCATTTTTATCCTGGGGTGCTGACTAATAGATTCCTGGGTCCTACTTCAGACCTCCAGGATCAGCCTCTCTACAGGGAAGTGCAGGGGTCTTACATTTAATATTGCTTCTTAGGCGACTCCTATGCACACTAAAGGAGTGCTTCTCAAGCTAGAGCATGCGTGCGCCAGCATAACCCTGACAGTTTACTAAATACAGATTGCTGGACCCCACACTGACAACCACCCCTGATTCAATAGGTCCAAGGTGGCACCCGAAGATTTGCATTTCTAACAAGTTTCCCTGATGCTGGTGCTGCTGGTCCAGGGACCACACTTTGAGTAGCACTGCAAGTCTGCAAACCCACTGAACTACAGGGTTTGCTCTCAGGCTGAGTGAAGTTCCATTTGTCAACAAACATATACACAGCCCCAGTTGGATGCAAGAGCCCTCTATTCCTGGGCATCATGGTGTCTGGGAGCTAAACCTTCACTCCTACGCCCCCAAAGGAACCTGAAGATGTTTGAGTTAATAATGACTCCAGGACGAGTTTGTGCTAGGACTTTCCTTGTGAAAGAGAAGGGCCTAAATAGTGGTTCTCAACTTTGAGTGAGATTTTAAAAACACTCCAGTGCTGGGGAAAAATGTGGGACCTGGGCATCATCCAGATTTTTAAAGTTGCTCTGGAGGAGTCCAACGTGCAGCCAGGCTAGAAAACGTAGCACAAACGTTGTTAACTCTGACTACCATCAGTAGCACCCAGGGAGTGGCTAGAAAGCATTACATTGGGCCCCACTCCTCCCTTGCGATTCTGACTTCCACGATTCAGGGTGGAGCTTGGGCGCTGGCATTAAAACAAAAGCTCTCCAAATGTTTCACAGTGCACCATAGCGGCAGGGATCCAGACCTGCCAGCCTAGTGGAAAGGGACTCAGGAGCAGTAAATCCTGGGAAGGCTTAAGGGGTGGGATGAGACCAGAGACTGGGGCTGATTCATTTGGATCACCACAGTAAATGACAATGGTAAAGCAAGTCACAGTTGTGTAAAGCAGTTTTATGAAGTGCAATCAGAAGAGATTTCTTGTTCTTACCCCATAAACAACTGTACACTCAAACTCTCTTCCTTGCTGGCCTGAGCAGGAATTTGTTGGAGGGGAAGGGAGGCTAAAAGCTTCCTCTGCCGACTTTAGACGTGCCTCCTCTGGGGTGCACAGAGCAAGGGGTGCCCCTGCCAGCCATGAAGCCCTATGCAACTGGGTTTCTACAGATCTGCAGGGGCCTAGGAGGAAGGTTTGCTAGAATTACTGCCCCATGTGACTTTCTTTTAAAAATTAACTTGCAGATACCTGGGTGCTATATCACCTTTCTCAGCCTGGAAGTTGGACCCTGGAGCCTGCATTTTGAACAGATGTTCTGGGCAATTGCAATGTGCATTATAAGTAGGGAACCATTTACATGAAGGCTCTACCTACCTGAGCAAAGGTGGAAGTTGGGAGAGATAGGGCCAGAGAACAGAGTGGATAGTTCTTTGCCATCTTTGGTTTCCCCGAGGTCTCTGCTGGGCAAAGAGTCTCTCAGAAAAACACTTCCTTAAAGATAAGAACCTGACTATTTACCAAAATTTACATATAGGTCCAATAAATGGAGCTGACTTTACCCATGCAGGGCTGGGTGTCAGACTCAGCTGTCTCTGTCATGATGCACTTTTAAGGCCTTTCTAGCTTTTTGAGTTAGATTACTGGCCAAGAAATGAATTTCTCCTATCTCCAGAGAATTCTAAATCTCCTCACTAGAGAATTAGACTGTCTGTCCCATTTCCAACAATGACACATGTTGAATGGCCCAGCTTTGGCCAATGGTCCTGGCCTGCCATGTCTTCTCACAACAAATGTTTCCTTGCAGTTTGCTCACCCTGGGGTCAGTAAGAATTTCAAATTGGGACAGAAAGAGAGAGAACTGTTTTAAGTGGGCTGACCTTGGCCTTCACAAATTACCTCTGAAGTTCCAGGATTTGTGAATGACCCAGAGGTCCATGATCCACAGTCATGCACCATTTGAATGAAGCATGAATTTGGATGGTGTGCATCTGGAACCATGGAGGGGAACTGGGTCTCACGGCTGGGGAACACCAGCACCTTAGCTTTGTGGAACTTACGACATGGTGGAAGTTCTGTTTCTTGGCAAAAAATGGTCATGTGGTTGAAGAGAAAGTTTCAGAGGATATAGAAATAACCTTCAACTTGTGGTAGGAGAATGGCACCGGGTGCTCATGGAGCTTTACAAGACACATGAAGTGGGAGGAAACCAGGAATCTGTGTCAGCATTTTCAGTGCTCCCAATCCAGAATCCCTGGAGGTTTCAGAATCAGTCCTCCCAAATATTTATGGAAAGAATAACAAATGCTTGCATTTATTGAGTGATAATTACATGCCAGGCAAGGTGCCAAGAGCTTAGCCCACATCATCTCCTGTGACCCTCACAGCAACACTCCAAGCGCGTACTTTTACGATCACCATTTTCTAGAGAAGGAAACTGAGCACAGAGCGGTTGTCCAGTTTCAACAAGAACCCACAGCCAGACAGTGGCAGAGCTACGATTCGAATTGACAAACACTCTCTCCTCGCCCAAACTTTAGTTCAGCTCCTCTGAGCCGACTGTTCGACTAGGCCTCAAATATGGCCCCAGTCCTGCCCAGCAAAAATCATGCCAAGCCAGTTTAGCAAAAATGTCTTCACCTTTCATCTCTGATCACCCTTGAAATCTGATCAATTTCCTCATCTCCCACCCTTAATGTATAAGTCCTTGACCTGCTTTTAGCAAGAATCCTGTTCAGTCAGTTTAGCAAGAATTCCCCAACCCTGGGTGTCTCCTCTTCACAATTTTTCATCCACTGACTCTCCTTACTCTGCTCACTGACTATAATCCCCCACCTGTCCTTTCTGTATTCAGAGTTGATCCCCATTTCCCTCCCCTATTGCAGTATCCCCTACTGTGATAGTCTTAAATAAACCCTTCCTTACCTTTTAAATAAGTCTCAGAATCATTCTTTCATGAACAGAACATAGGCAGTTGGACTCTGGTACCTGCATTCTTAATCCACACAGTATCCTGCCAGACCAGTGCTGTCCAATACAACTATAATGGAAGCCACATGTGTAATTTTAAATTATCTAATAGCCACATTAAAAAGGGAGAAACAGGTGAAATTTTTTTACAGTTTTTACCTAGTATATTTGAAATGCCATTTCAACATGTCATTGATTGCACAAAATTATTAACAAATATTTTACATTCTTTTTCCTTACTAAATATTTGAAATCTGGAGTGTATTTTACACTTTAAGTACATCTTAATTCAGATGAGCCACCAGTGGTAAATGGCTGCAGTAATGGGCAGCATGGGGCTGGGTTATCCCCTGGCGGGCAGGATACTTGATGTAGTTTGGATGTGTGTCCCTGACCAAATCCCATGTTGAAATGTAATCCCCAGTATTGGAGGTGGGGCCTGCTGGGAAGTGATTAAATCATGGGGGCAGATTTCTTATGAGTGGTTTAGAACCATCCCTTAGGTACTGTCCTTGCGATCATGAGTTCTCACGAGATCTGGTCATTTAAAAGTGTGTGGCACGTCCCGACTCCCTTTCTCTTGCTTCTGCTCTGGCCATGTGACATGCCTACTCCCCCTTTGCCTTCTGGCCACAATTGTAAGTTTCCTGTGGCTTTCCCAGAAACCAAGCAGGTGCCAGCATCATGTTTCCTGCACAGCCTGCAGAACCGTGAGCCACTTAAACCTCTTTTTTTCATGAATTGCCCTGTCTCAGGCATTTCTTTATAGCAATGCAAGAAGGGACTAATACAATGCTTGAGTTGGAAAATTTTTTCATGGGAGTGCCTAGGGTAGAGGAAGCACAAGAGAAAGGAGGAGAGGAGAATGAAGAGACAAGGAAACTGTCTGGGACACCTGGGTGCATGGCTGCCTGTGCGGCTGGAATGGAGAGACCATTTCAGGAGCAGGGTGTGGGGTGATTAGATCTGAGCAGAGGCTCTGAGGACATCTGTGCGGGTGGAATCCAGGAGACTATATGTGAGAATTACACTGAATAAAGATAGGGCTTTGGGCCTCCAGTTGTGAAGTGTGCCTGGGATGGAGGTGAAAAGCGACTTAGAGTGGATGGAGAGAAGAGTCAGGTAATAAGCAACCCCAGAAGAACTGGCTCGAAGTCTGGGCCAGGCAATGTGCTGTCTGATTGGGAAGAGCAGGCAGGTGATGAAAGAGGACAGTGTCTCTCCAGCTATCGTGTGCACAGATATCACCTGGGGATCTTGTTCAAATGTAGGTTCTGATGCAGTTGATTTGGGATGAGGCCTAAGATTCTACATTTCTAAAAAACTTACAGGTCTGATGAGGCTGCTGGTACATGAACCTTCATGCTCTGAGTAGCAAGGACTAGGACACAGATTCATGCTTTGAATGGTTAAGTGGCATGGAAGGGGAAGAAGTAGAAACTTAACTAAGCTCTGGAGAGCCTTCAGCTTGTACTCTTTCCAAGCTGTGGCAATAATAACTGTGACTTGCTTCCACTGACAACCTACTATGTGCCAGGTACTGCGTGTTGGGCTTTATACCAGAGATTAGCAAACTAGGGCTCATGGGCCAAATCTGGCTGCTTCCTGTTTTCGTGAGTAAAGTTTTATTAGAACTCAGCTACACCCATTCACTTATTTACATATAGTCATGGCTGCCTTCATGGTACAGTGGCAGAGTTGAGTAGTTGCAACAGAGATCATTCACAAAGCTTAAAATAGTTACCATCTGGCCCTTTATGGAAATACTCTGCTGATCCCATATTTGCACATTATCTTATTTAATTCTCATCACAGCCCTGTGAGGTAAGTATTGTTATTGTTCCCTGTTACAGACAAACAAACAGAAATGTAGAGGCATCAAGGCACCTGCCCAGGGGCTCAAGCTAATACAAAAGGCAGACAAGTTCCTCATAATCAAGGCTGATGGAGGCCAATGCCCGTATTTGGTTTTGTGCTCCTGCATTAATTCACTTAGGATAATGGCCTCCAGCTGCATCCACCTTGCTGCAAAAGATGTGATTTCCTTCTTTTTTTACGGCCGTGCAGTATTCCATGGTGTCTATAGACCACATTTTCTTTATCCAGTCTACTTTTGATGGGCATTCAGGTTGATTCCATGTCTTTGCTATTGTAAATCATGCTACGATGAGCATATGTGTACATGTGTCTTTGTGTTAGAATGATTTATATTCCCTTGGGTATATACCCAATCATAGGATTTCTGGGTCAAATGATAATCGACCATTCAATTACCTGTTTCCCGTTTTAAGTTCTTTGAGAAATTGCCAAACTGCCTTCTACAGAGGCTGAATTAATTTACTTATCTCATGTTCTCGCTTAGGAGTGGGAGCTAAATGCTGAATACACATGGACACAAAGAAGGGAACAGCAGATGCCAGGGCCTACTTGAGGGTGGAGAGTGGGAGGAGGGTGAGGATAGAAAATCCCTATTGAGTACCAGGCACATTACCTGGGTGATGAAATAATCTGTACTCCAAACCCCTGTGACACGCAATTTACCTGTACAACAAACCTGCACATGTACCTTGAACCTAAAGTTTAAAAAGATAAATAAGTTAAATTAATGCACTAGTCTCATGGAAACAGGAATGGCCTCTAGAAAGCAAGCGTGTATGTGTGTAAGCAGCAGGAGGCCGAGGGAGACCAAGATGCTGTTTTATGGAAAGGACCCAGTGTTTCCTTTTGTGGTGGCTTCTCTCACACCCCACACCATCTTCCCTTGCCTACCTCTGAACTTACCTGCGACAGTGTCTTACTTAACCCAAGCACTGGCCTCTCTTCCTATTGTGGGATGGCAGTTGTTAAATCCCCCAATGTCCCCACCCTTCGTGGGACAATCCAGAGGCACGTTCTACACAATTCCCCCGGGGTCTGCAGTGAGCATGCGCCCCAGGTACCCACAGTGGTCACCTGTTCATTACTGGCTTCTCCTATCCATGGCCCCCACATCACTCTCCCATTCTCCCACTTGTGGGAATCACCTCCCAAATAAACTACCTGCACCCAAACCCCATTTCCAGTTCTGTTTTCACAGAAACACAAACCAAGACACATCCTCAGCTGTGCAGGTACCATGACGGTCATGTAAAATGCCTGTGGGGTTCACCTTTTACAGATAAAGAACTGGGACCCAGAGAGGAAAGCTGCTTGTCTTAGTTACAGAGGTTCCTACACAGGTCCATCTGACTCATTCATTGATGAGTCCTACAGCTCATTCTTTGAATAATAACAATCATGGCATCATCATCATCATCATCACATGCTTACTGTGAACAAATGAGGAGTCCATGGCTCAGAGGAGTTAAGAACTTCGCCAAGTTTTGCCCACATGTTAGAATGGGGATTTGCACCCCCAGAAGCCTGGAGTAAGAGGTGAAAACCCCCACAAGCAAGGCTGCAGCGGGCACGGAGCTGTCTCCTTGGGGCTGGGTGCCCTGGTGTGGCCTGGCCATCCCTCAGCCCTACCCACTGGGTGGGATAAACATCTTCCTCAACGACTGCTCCCATGGCCGGTTGCCATGGTTACCTCTGGGTACCATCTGAATATTGAAGGACAGTGACGGTAACCGCAGCCACTGTCACCGCCTCTCTTTGACATTCTTACCCCCCCACCCCAATTCCTAGTACAACTGGGGCTGGAGAGTGGGAAGGGGGTAGGCCTGGTTGTCGTGAGAACAAAAGAGCAGTTCCCCATGACCTCATCTCTAGAAATCCTGGAAGCTTGGCGGCTGCGGCTGGGAGCTATCACTGCTCTGCTGTCTTCCCTCCCCTTCCAAGTTTCCCCAGCCTCAGCGTAAGCAGGAGCCTGCCTGCCAGTCCGCATGTGCTGTTCACGCCTGCGCCTCTCGTGTACAATGATTATTCTAGACCCACGTCTTGCCTATCTCTCTCCCTTCCTCTGTCTCTTCCTTCCGCCCCCACAGAAATTCACTGCTTTATAAAGGATCCAGCCCTTTGCTGGTGTGTTATGCTTCGGAGAGAGGCCCATAGAGTTCTGACTGGCCCCTCCTGGGGCTCTGAGAGTTTCAGTGATGATCCCCATCTTCTCATCTGTAAAATGGGGACAAGGGCTGTTGGAAAGATTAAGTAAGGGCAATAGTAGAAGCATTAAGAGCTTGATCCTTGAATTGGACAGACTTCTATTTAAATCCTGATGTCTCACTGCACCACCTGAGGCAAGTTAATTTTCCGAGCCTCCGTTTCTTCTTCAATGAGGATAATAGGTGTAGCCACCTTTCAGGGATTTAATTTGCCAAGGATTAAAGCATGGAGCCTTTCTTTGTCCCAGTGCCCTTGCCTGCTTCATGACCCTCTAAGCCTTTGAGTCTGTAAAGGGCAATGACCTTTGTTCTCCCTTGTTCCCAACCAAGGGCAGTGACACGAGACTCTGCCCTTCACTGAGAAAGAACAGCTCGCCTTCCAGCCGGATACAAGCAAGGCAGATAAGATACCTCCGTTTCCTCTCTTGAATCCTGTGGCTGTCACCAGCCTCTGATAAGATAGCACCAGCTGGGTGGCCCCACAGCTCCAGTGGGAGATTAAGAGCTTGGGCTTGACAGGGATGGGGTGCTTTCTAAGCTTGTAGTAGTGGCACCCTTGATCAGTTTGTGGTGGAGCTTCAGGAGGAGGAAAAGGGAAGGATCTGCAAAATTCCTTTTCCCCCAAAATATTGATCCTTCCATCATCCTTCCCACCAGCCCTCAAGACACTCTCACAGTGCAGGAGGGAATCAGGGAAACAGGGGGTCCTCCAAATCCATCTTGAGCTTTGGGCTATTTTTAAAGTCTCCAAGAATTTGAGTAAAAATGTGCAAGTATGTGCATTTCACTAGGGTGAGAGAGAACAGAGTGTTCATTCAATTCTCATGGGCAGGGTTCTTCAAGCAGCAGCCCTGTCATGGTGTGCTGGCACCTGCCTATACCAACTTTCAAGAGCCAATTGTTAAGTATTTAGGAATTTTGTGAGCCAGTTGTGAAACACAACATTAAATACTAAATTACAGAAAATTACAATTAAATAAATTATACTAAAAATACTTATTTCCTAATTATTCTATTTCTCATTCCTTTCACCTATGCTTTTGTATCTGTAATACAACATAATGGTATGTTACAGAACATCTCTTCCCAGCTCGACACTCAGTGACATCGCATGGATAGCTTGAAATTGAAGTGGGAGTATTTACACCCCTGGAAACTGGCAAATGCTACAAACAAGCCAGCCCACTCCCAGGCCCCAAGTCCTTGTTAAACATGTACCAGCACATGCCAGTCCCTGTACCACCCACAACAGAGGTATCTAGGTGGTCTATTAAAAATATAGACCCAGAGCTGCTCTCTAGACACACTGAATCAAAATGTCTGGGTTTGGGGCCCAAGAATCTACATTTAGAGAGCCCCCCCTGAGATTCATAAGCACACTGAGAACCCTAGGAGATTGGAAGGGAATAAAGGAGGGAAGAAGGTGGAAGAGAGTGAGAGAGGGAAGGAGGAATGTGGAAGAAAACAAGAGGCAGAAGAAAGGGTTCACAAAGTAACTTTTTCCAGGACTAGCCGTAGGACAATTTTGAAGTGGGTGAAGGCTGAACTGCACTATCTACTCTTTATTAGTATTGTATTGTATTGTATTGTATTGTATTGTATTGTATTGTATTGTATTGTGTTGTGTTGTTGTGTTGAGAGAGACATCTATTAAGCACTTACTATGGTTCAGGCACAATGCTAAGTGCCTTAGGTGTATGTTTCATTCATATATCACCTTGATGTAAAAGTCATTTATTGTTCCCATTTTACAGGTGAAGAAACTGAATTTCAGGCTAAAAGTGCATTGACCAAGGTCCACACTCAGCAAGAGTTAGAGGCAAAAAGTGACTGGACTCCAGAAGTGGCGATCTGAGTCAGCTCTAGTGACTGGCACGTGGAAGGGCCTTGGTAAACATTGGTGGGTGGACTTATCCCAAGGGTGCCACCCTGTCAGAGCCGTGTTTTCTCTGGAATGAGTTTTAAACTCAGGATGATTTCTTGAGTGCCATTAACTGCCTCACATAAGCAAGGAGAAATGCAGCTCATCTCAAGATGTGTACAATTCAGACAGAACATGCAGGGGCTAGGCATCTGAGAGATGGCCCACGCTGTGGTTCACAGAGCAAAGGGCTCTTCTCACATGGCTTTTCACTGGCTCATCCCTCAGTTCCTTGGCTGGGCCAAATGCCTGCACTCAACCCATGTTGGTCAGAAAGAAAATGTAGATGGCAGTGATCAGGAGCTCCCAACCTGGTTTGGCAGGTTAAGACAAAAATCAACCTGAAAAATTAGAAACACTACAGGAGTCAACCAAGAAAACCAAGCCACCATCTCTTATAAGAAATTTAGCTCACAAACATGTTTAGTTAGTTCAAGTTGAATGATGAAGAATCATTAAAAAAAAAAAAAAAAAGAAAAGAAAATATATTTAAAAACATATTTAGTTTGGGAGAGAGCAGGCAACGCTGGTGGGGGTGCAGGAGGCTCAGAATGGAGTTGTGAGAGAATAAGTTCAAAAGGGCCATGCTTGGGAAGCTCTTGGGGGGCCCTGGAAGAGTCCAACTCTGTTGGTGTGAGACTGTGTGTCAGTTCCGTTGGCAGCTTATACTGAGCACCCGGAGGCAGGGGTCAAGAGGTGGCGGTGAGCTGGGAATGCCCCTGTAAGGTCTGGAGCCCAGTCTGGCTGGGTTCCTCTTGGCTTCCAAAAGACCCCAGGGCAGTGTTTAGCTGAGGCCACGAGAAAGCCTTTTCTGCTCTCAATTCTCCATCGTATAGGACCCTAAGAGTAGGGGTTCCCCAAACTGAGATCTGTAGGCTTTCTGGAGAAAAGACAGCCTCATACTCAGTTGAGTTGGGGAGTTGCTACATGTGCTATCCTTTCCATAGAGATTGCAATGATCACATTAAAAGTTCTGAAAAGTTCTGCAGACAAAAACAAAACATTTTCAAATCTGTAATCCATTTAGAATTGCTGGAGGTAGCAGACAATGGCAGGGCTCCACTCAGATAGACACAGATCTCTAGTTTCTGTTTCTGCCCCAACCCTGTTTTCTGCGTGCATAAAAGTGCTCTAAAATTTACATCCCCTAGGGACAACCTCCACTAGTGACCAATATGTCGTCCTGGGTGGGGCAGCTCTGAGACATCATTCACAGTTGATAGTTCCCCTGTGGGACCAGCCTAAAGCCATCCTCTATGGGACATTGCCCAGGATCAGTTCTTCCTTTGCACACGAGTCCTCAGCTCAGGGTCAGCCACTGGGGAACCAGACCTAAAATGCCTGCTTTCTCCAACATTCAGGCTGTTTGTGCCTGCAACATCTTTCAGTATCATTTAGATCTAGTATTCTTTGGCACATACTTTGAAAAACTCCTCCTTGGAGAAAAATTCATCCCCTGAAATGATTTTCTGGAGAAGAAGAGCCTGAGGGGGAAAAAAAAACACAAAAGCCTCCTTTGGAGTCTATCGCTAGCTCAGCCCTCTTTCTCTGGAGTCTTTCTGTGCTGTCCTTAAACACTGTCAGGGTTTCTGCAAGAGGCCTGCTATGGCCTGAGTATGACTTGTCCCCAACAAAACTGACACTGAGGCTTGGTCCCAAACGTGACGGTGTTGAGAGGTGGTGGGACCTTTAAGAGGTGTTGGGTCATGAGAAGTACATTCACATGAAGAGATTAATGCAGTCTGTCTCTGGAGGGACTGAATTAGTTACTGCCAGAGTGGATTTTTATAAAGCAAGGCTGACTCTTGTATTTGCTCTCTTTTGCACACCATTTCTCCTTCAGCTTCCCTGCTGTGTTACAACATAGCACAAGGCCCTCACCAAAAGCCAACCAGATGCTGGCACCATGCTTCTTGGACTTCCCAGCCTCCAGAACCGTGAGCTAAATAAAACTCTTTTCTTTATAAATCATCCAGTCTCAGGTGTTCTGTTACAGCAACACAAAACAGACTATGACAGGGCTGAAAAGAGATGTCCTTTGTCAGTGTCCAGCTTGCATTGGGATTTCAGGAGCATGCCTTGGGGAATTCAATTGATTTGGTGACTGGATTTTTCAGGAAAGCATAATTCATCTTTACCACAGTGCACATTTGTTTTTGGAGAATGTGGTCACATCCCCCTTTCCTACTGTCTTGAATGCATTTCTGTGCATTATGAGATTTGCCTGGATCAGAAAGTCACAAATTCAAATGTCTGCATTGGCCAGAGAAGTAATGCAAATGAGTGCATCAGACCTGATATAAAACAATTGGGAGTGATGGGGCTTGGGACAAAAGATGTCCCATCTAAGGGGGCAGCTGCCAGCAGCCCCAAGCCAATTGTCACTGGGCAGGGATTGGACCCAGGTGCTAGGATTTTTTTTTTTTTAATAAGAGAAGCCAGAGATACAGATTTTATTTGAGATATCTTGACTTTCTAATATTGGCAAATAGTTCAAAAGTTTTTAAACTATGCAACCAAGCAGTACAGATTTACCAGCTTGATGAAAGATTCCAGGTTATGATCTTGATCTTGGCAATCTACAAAAGATCAAAAGTAGAGTGAGGAGAGACTTAGCCATGGAGTACGAGGTCGCAAGCTCACCCTCCCTCACAGTGCTGTGCTCTCCCTTTGCACATGCTCTCCCCTCTGCCTGCAACACACGTCCCTCCACTGTTTGCCTGGCTACCTCCTTTTCATCCTTTAGACTGGGGTCCACAAACTCTGACCTGTTAGGTCTGTGATCTGTTAGGAACTGGGCTGCACAGCAGGAGATGAACTGAGCAAATGAGTGAAGCTTCATCTGTATTTACAACCACTCCCCATCACTCCCATTACCACCTGAGCTCTGCCTCCTGTCAGATCAGTGGCGGCATTAGATTCTCATAGGAGTGTGAATCCTATGGTGAACCATGCTTATAAGGGATCTAGGTTGCACATTCCTTATAAGAATCTAATGCCTGATGATCTATCACTGTCTCCCATCACCCTATCACCCCCAGATGGGACCATCTAGTTGCAGGAAAACAAACTCCAGGCTCCCACTGATTCTACATCATGGTGAACTATATAATTATTTCATTATATATTGCAGTGTAATAATAATATAAATAAAGTACACAATAAATGCGATCTGCTTTAATCATCCCAAAACCATCCCTCCCACCTTGGTCTGTGGAAAAATTGTCTTAAACAAACTGGTCCCTGGTGCCAAAAGTGTTGGGAACTACACTTTAGACCACAGCTATTTCCTGACTCCTCAGATGGGCTTAGCTTCCCCACAAGAGCTCCCATAGCCCCTGAGCCTCCCCTTTTGTAATTACTCATTCAAAGTCTCTCTTCTCCACAATTCTGCAGGTTCCATAAAGACCAGAATTGTGTCTGTCTTGTTCTCCGTTATATTCCCAGCTCTGAGCCCAATGCTTGACACAGAGCACCTGCTCAAAATGACTCTTTTCATGAATGAAAGAGTAGAATGCCCAAAAGGTTCCCCTAAGGTGAAAGGAAGATTCTAGACTCATCCCAGAGGATTCTACTGCCTCCTTGAAAACACTCCTCCAGGATGGTGTAAGGCACTCATCTGGATTGTTCCTGTTTTCCCAGAATTGAGGCCCAAAGAGCACACAGTGCTAAGCAGAGCCACAGCTTAAGACTGTGTGCATTGTGCTTTGTGAATGGAATCCCCTAGAATGAAGGATGGCACACTATAATCCTGGGGCCAAATCTCCTCACTGTCTGTTTTAGTGAATACAGTTTTATTGAAACACAATTATACTCATCCATTTATATATTGTGTATAGCTGCTTTCTTGCTAAAACAATACAGTTGTATAATTGAGGCCGATCTTACGTGGTCTGAAAAGTCCAAAATATATTTATTTATTTATTTATTTATTTGAGACAGAGTCTCGCTTGTCGCCCAGGCTGGAGTACAGTGGCGCGATCTCGGCTCACTGCAAGCTCTGCCTCCAGGGTTAAGTCCAAAATATTTACTCTCTGACCCAGTATGGTAAAAAGTTGCAGACTCCTACCCTGGGAGTTGGGCAGTGCCCAAACTGCACAAGACATGTTGCAGCCATAGTGTTAAGTGTTCCTCAATCCAGATTCTGAGAACCGCCAACTGCCTGGACCAGCCACTTCACTGCAGGGTTTGTGGGTGGTGACATTTTGGCTGAATCTCCAATACCATCAGCCCCCTCTATTCCCACCCATGGATGGAAGAAAAGCTGGGTAGAGACAGAAGGGCAGTAACCTTGTGGGCCGATTGCAGCGTGTGGGGCAGCAACCTCCTTTCCCCTTTGCATATCCCACCTCTTAAAAGATGGTGCACGTGGAGCATGTCAGGGAATGGTGATAGTCTCTTTGGCCCAAAATTGTCAAACTCTAGTCCAGGAACTCCTGGGAATGGAGAAAGGGGCAGGAAGGAGATGGAGGAAATGAGACAGTGTCTCTAGGAGGGGTGGGGTTGCCTGCGGGCCCACCTAGGGGCCTAGCAAGGGTATGTCAGTCTTCCGTGGGTCAGCGGATACCAGTGAAGGTAACTGGGCTGTTCCCACCAGAAGCGCCACTCTCTGGGCACAGGGACCTTGCTACTAAAGTCTGTCATGAAGCTGATCGCCCAGAGCAGAACCCAGGGGTGGGGGAAGAGTTACTTGAGCCTGGACCAGATCACCTGTGTCTAAGCTCTATGCAGCAGGGAGATCCCCAGTGGGTTTTCCAAAGAACCGACCATTTTTGTTGTGGTTATTTAATGCTGGGTACCAAACCATCCCAATACTTGGTAGCTTAACAAAACAACTCATCATTCTGCTTATGAGTATGCAGATTGGGCAGTTCTCAGCAAGACAGCTCCTCCCTGATCACTTATAAACAGCTTGAGTGGCTCCAAGGCCGAGAGCTGGGGCCTCTCACTCCCACGTCTGGTGGTGAATGCTGGCCCTTGGGGGAACTTGCTGGAGCTGTTGCCTGAAATACCTACGCATGGCCTTTCCATGCTTGGCTTCTGCACAGCATGGTGGCTGATCCCAAAGGCAAATACTCCAGGAGACACAGCCAGGTGGAATTTGGATCACATTTTCTAACCTAAGTCAGAAGCCACACTGCATAACTTCTGCCACATTCTGTTTGTTAGAAATGAATCACTAAGCCTGGCTTATGTTCAAGGAGAGGGAAACTAAAGAGTCTATGGGCCTATTTTAAAAGTTCCACAAATATGCTTCACCAAGAATGAGCCTTTGGGAATTGCCCTACAGAGAGCTTGGAAATGATGATAAAGAAAAAGGAGACATCCACGCCAGCTCTGGGCTGCAGAAGAGAAGAGGAAGTCAGTTTTCCGTCTCTCTCCCCATCACCTGAGGGCTGGGCCTTTGTGGGGAGAACCACCTCTCGGGCCACCTCCCTGGCACAAAGTAGACAAGCTTTCAATCAAATATGAGATTGGAGCTTTAAAATGAATAGAGCTGAGCCTTAAGATCCAAAGTAAGACCATGTTAATGATCAGCAGAGGTGAAAAGTTACGGAATAGGATTAAGGAATCAGTGAAGGAATCCTTTACCACTTGGAGATGGAGGGACGGGATGAGGGTGGATGTCCATGCTGCACTGTTCATAGTAGCAATTGCAAAGGTAGAAATGGCTCAGATTTTTATATCCCAATATGGATAGGTTGAGACACCTGTCCAGATGGCTTCATTTGGAAGGCCTTCATCGGTAGTCTGATCCTTTTGCAGTTTGCTTTTCAAGCCCTAAATTTGGGGGAAATTGGAAGAATTGGATAAATGATCTCTAGGGGGCCCCTCCAGGACTCACAGTCCCTGATTATCTTGCTAACAAGGACTGGGTGCTGACAGCTTACAAAGGAAATGGTCTTTAAGAATATGTTTATTCAATTAAAGAATCTTTCAGTACAGAAATCATAGTAGTATCTGGAGAAATTAGCTCTGTTCTCTGATTTCACTGAAGTACAAGTAGTCACATATGGTCTTTCCCAGCCTCTCTTCTTTCCCTCTCCCTCCCCCTCTCTTCCTTCTTCCCTCATCTCCTCTCTCAGCCTTTCTCAATCTCTGTCCCACACATACCCAGCGTGGTGATTTGAGGAGAGACTTTAGCAAGCTTCCAGCGGGGTACCAAACTTCTGCTCTGATGTCTTCGCTATTCAAGTCTGTTTTACAGTCCCCGCCTTTAAAGCTTTGCTACTCAAAGTGTAGTCTGTGAACCACCAACATCACCTGGGAACTTATGGAAAATGCTGAATCTCAGGCCCAATCCTGGGCCCACTGAATCAGAATCAACATCTTAACAAGAGCCCCAGGGGATTCAAGTCGACAGGAAAGTTTGAGAAGGGCCGTTTAAGGATCCCAGTTCCTCACCTCTGTCATTCTTCCTTGCCTTTTTCAAGATATCTTGAAGTAGATGATCCCCTGTGTAACTCCCCTGTGTTTCAGACCCCTCTGGGTCCTTGGCAACCCCTTTAGAGCTGACTTTTGATTTTTGACTCTTAGTGATTCCAGAGCCTTAGAGAACCTAGACATAGCTCACCTTCAACCAATACCTAACAGGAGTCAAGCCACACTTCCAGCCCTTGGATCTCAAACACTCTTGATCTGTATCTGGAGAAATGTTGGGCAGAAATCCTTATGGGAAATGGCTTATATTCAGATGGCATGTTGTGGAACACCATTGTCATTTCTTTTGAATCCAGACCCCGCAGTCACTTTCATCTCCCTGTGTACTTCAGGCTTTAGTTAATGTCAAGAGACTTGTCTCCTTGCAAATCTCAGAAACATTTCTGTGACAAGGTTGCTTGCCTAAAGCTATTTGTTTACAAACTAAGTGAGCATTGGGAAGGTACCCTAACCACCCTTTCATGCCTTGGAAAAATCACACCATTGTGTTTGGCTATTGTACAGACGTTTTTTGTTCCTTTATCTCTTTGCTTTGAGAACATAAAAACCAGTGGGGGGAAAACGGTTATTATTTTAGGCACCCACAATTTTATACAGTTGGGAGGAGGATGAAACACTTTCATCCAACTTGAAGAAATACTCCAAACCCTTCCAGGCATTTTCCATTTTGAACAAATTTCAGCTTAGCCAAGTGACATCCATCTACAGGTGGACTCGATCCACTTTCTTAGGGCCGTTACTAAAGTGTATTGACACCCCTTGGGTCCCTGAGATGGCCCACCTTAAAAACAGGATTTCCCAGCACCCGTGTGAACTCTCAATCCTAGACAAATAACCACAATGGACATTTCTGAAATGCCTGCTTGACATTTGCTAAACCTGGTTGTGACTTTTAATTATCCTAAGTTTGGGTTCCCCTGAAGCCTGAGCCTGCAACAAGGGCTTGGATACAGGGGATTTACTTGAGGGGTGATTCTAGGAAGCCGGAGTATGAGGTGGGTGACCGTCAGGCTCATATAAGGGGGCTTCTCAAAATTGCTGCTCCAGGCCCCAAAGCCAGCTGCAGTGGGGCCTTGGAGAAGCATGGAGAATGCCTCCAAGAAATGTTCCCGAACCTCACAGAGGTCTGAGCACTGATTCACTGCGTCTAAGCCTAATTGGTAGAAGGTTACTCTTGGGGGCATTAACTCTTCTGCTGTCCTGGCCTCTGCTTTCTGCATTGGCCAAGCAAGCTGCTTCAGCACAGAAAGCCCTAAAGCAAAATGCAGAAAGATGCTTGCAGGCAAAGCACGTGAGTCTGAGTTCAGCCAGAACTGCTCACCTCAGGAACATCCAGGGGCTACTGCCATGCCTCTCAACACCTTTACAGGGTATTATTCTTATTATCCCCATCTTCAACCTAAGGAAACTGAGCCTCAGACAGGTGAATAGTCTGACCAGCCAGGAGGCAGGGGCTGGGGTCCTAGCACAGGCTGTCCGCTCCACAGCCTCTCCTTGGAGACTGCCACCCTGTGGGGCAAAGGACTGGAGGGAGACCAGCCATCTGGTGTGCCCAGGACTATCCAAGTTTTAGCACTGAAAGTTCCAGATCCCAGGAATCCCTTAATCTCAGGCAGAACGAGATGGTTGGCAACCCTCATGGGTCTCTCTGCCTCTTCAGCTCTTGGCTCTCCCAATGGGCTCCCTTGTGAGCAGCAGCAGACATGTCGCTTCAAGACTGTCTTTCTTCTCTTCTCTTGCTCCACTTCTGCATTCTGGTAAGGCTGTTTCTAAGTAAGACCCAGATAAAACTGGCTTTCAAATGGTGATTTCCCCTGAGTAAACCTTTTATGTAGAAGGTGAGAGACAAGAAAGTTTTTCTTTCTTACTTCCTTTAATGAAGCCCTTTTATTCTAGTGGTGGAGAGCAGGGGTGGGTGGTGATGACTATAAAGGAAATTTGGTTGATTTATTTGCTAAGCATTCATGATCATTTTATATTTTAGGGGCTTTTTTAAAAAAATGAAATAATATGTGTGTGTGTGCATGTGCACGTGTGTATGTGTGTATGTGCACATGCAATGCACATAGGCAAGTACATGGTAAATCTATGTATATTAGTTTGCTAGGGTTTCCCTAACAAAGTACCACAAACTAGGTGGCTTAAACAACTGAAAGTTCTTCTCTCACAGTTTTGGAGGTCGGGAGTCTAAGATCAAAGCGTCCACAAGGTTGGTTCCTTCTGAGGACTGTGAGGGAAGGATCTACTCTAGGCCTCTCTCCTTGGCTTGTAGATGGACGTCTTCACCTTGTCTTCCTTTATGCATGTCTCTGTGTCCAAATTTCCCCTTTTTATAGGAACACCAGTCATACTGGATTAGGGCGCACCTTAAAGACCTCATGTTGACTTGATTACCTCTGTAAAGATTTTATTTTCTTTTTTTGTTTGTTTGTTTTTTTGTTGTTTTTTTTTTTGACGGAGTCTTGCTTGGTCACCCAGGCTGGAGTGCAGTGGCGCGATCTCAGCTCACTGCAAGCTCCGCCTCCCGGGTTCATGCCATTCTCCTGCCTCAGTCTCCCCAGTAGCTGGGACTACAGGCTCCCGCTACCACGCCCGGCTAATTTTTTTTGTATTTTTAGTAGAGACGGGGCTTCACCATGTTAGCCAGGATGGTCTTGATCTCCTGACCTCGTGATCCGCCCGTCTCGGTCTCCCAAAGCGCTGGGATTACAGGCGTGAACCACTGCACCCGGCCCAAGATTTTATTTTCAAATACAGTCACATTCTGAGACACTAAAGGCTAGGATTTTGACATATGAATTTGGGGGTACACCATTCAGCCCATAACACTATGTCGTCCCTGTGTGGGGGTAATGAAAATGCCCAGCCCACAGTGTTGCCATGAGGAGTAAGACACAGCCTAATTTCGTGCCCCTCAGTATAGTCTAGCACACAGTAGGCATTTGGTCAATATTTGTCGAATGAATGAAATGTATGAATTCAAGTTACCGAACTGAAGTGATAACTAGTAGCTAATGGTTTAAACAGATAAAGGAAAATACAAAATGGTAAGTGCCACCCCAGCTGTGGAAGACAGACACTGTGATTTTGGTCTGTTTAGCATGGCTCTTTGGGGATCCCCGCTCCAACACCATGGGTTCCACTGGAGCTGACCCAAAGTGACCTGTCTTCTCCATGCAAGGTTGGATCTATGACCCAGAGTGGCCAATGACAGAGAATGTTATCCTCTCTGGCCAAAGTGATGTGGTTAGTGATGGGCAGGGGAACAACAAGGCAAATTATTCCTCCTTAGGACTGGCATTTGTGTGAGGGAGAGAGGGCCTTGTTTTCCACTGGGTTTGTAAAACTGGAATTAGGTGCAGATGGCAGTCACTGTCTCAAGTTGCATAGGTGGGCATATGGAAAAGGATAGAGCTAAGATGGAAAAGGTGGGCATATGGAAAAGGACAAAGCTAGGGAGATGTAAAGAGAAGGAGAGAGGAAACTCAGGAAGCTGACAAAATTGGCTGAGACCCTGGATCCAGCTATACCTGAAGCAAGATCCACTCCTGAACGTCAGCTACATAAGTCAGTAAGTTCCTGTTGGGCTTAGGCACTTGCAGCTGCAGCATTTCTGTCTAAAAATGGGTATGAGCAAAGTGACTGGGAGCCCAGAGGGCAGTCCCATTAACTCTGACCAGGGGAATCAGCTTAGGTTTTCTGAAGGACATGATATGTGGGCCATCTTCAAAGATAAGTCAATTCTCACCCAGCAAACGAGTCCAGGGCACTAGCGGGAGGTGAATATGCATATGCAGTGATAAGTGAAAGGGCAAGGTCTGTTCAGGGCTGGTGAGGAGCTGGCTGTGGTTGGAGCTGGGCCATGTTATTGGGAATGGGGGCTGTGGCTGGAAAAGTCAGAGACCACAAAGGGCTGAATGCCATCACTGAAAGCTGCCGTTCACCCATCAGACTCCTCTCAGCTTTCTTCTCCCACTCAGGGCTTATGACCTTGGGAAAAAGGCATGGGGATGGGAGGAGCTGTTTGAAAATAGAAGCAACCCAGTCTCCAGCCTGTAGAATGGGGGGTACCCATTTCCCCCACATTCCTCGTGCCCAACCTAAAGAAGATAAATGAATGGCAGTGACCAGTTCACTGGGAGGCAAGGGACCCCATGCTGCCTAGGGCCCATGTTTCCCAGGCCAGAACACTGTCTGACAGATACAGGTGGGAAAAGACCCCAAAAGGAGACTCACCACTGCGTGGAGACCCCAAATGCTCTATCACAATTTCCTTATTAAAGGGAAAGATGGGAACATGGAAGAGAAGTCAGGTAAGTGTGGTAGATAGAATGACATTCCCCCAAAGATTTTCACATCCTATCCCGGGGACTTGTGAATATATTTCCTTCCATGGCAAAAGGGACTTTGCAGATATGACTAAGTTAAGAATGTTGAGATGGGGAGAGGAGCCTGGACATCCCAGCGGACTCAATGCAGTCACAGTTATCCTTATCCAATAGAGGGAGTAGGGCCGGAGTCAGAGAGGGAGATGTGATGAGGCCAGAGTGACATAATTGTTGGAAGGTATGTGGGCACGCCCTCAAAGCTGAAAAAGACAAGGAATGGATTCTCTCCCAGAGCCTCCAGAAGGGATGCAGCCTGGCTGATACCTTAATTTTAGCCCATAACAACCATGTTTTGACTTCTGAACTACGGCACTGTAAGATAACAAATTGGTATTAAGTCACTAAGTTTGCGATAATGTGTTACAGCAGAAAAAGGAAACTGATATGACAGAGTAGCAATGGAGATCATAACTATGAGACAGTAGAATGAAAGCTCAATGCATGCATTTCAGGGCCAACTTAACTTGGATTTATAAACCGGCTTTGATACTTTATAGCTTGAAAAGTTACTCAAGATCTCTGGGCCTCAGTTTCTCCCACTGTAACCTGCATATAGTAATACCCTCCTCTTACCATAGCTGGAAAAAAATCAAAAAAGATGATGTACATAATAATAATTACAGTGTTGGCCGGGCGCGGTGGCTCAAGCCTGTAATCCCAGCACTTTGGGAGGCCGAGACGGGCGAATCACGAGGTCAGGAGTTCGAGACCATCCTGGCTAACACGGTGAAACCCCGTCTCTACTAAAAAATACAAAAGCTAGCCGGGCGAGGTGGCTGGCGCCTGTAGTCCCAGCTACTTGGGAGGCTGAGGCAGGAGAATGGCGTAAACCCGGGAGGCGGAGCTTGCAGTGAGCTGAGATCCAGCCACTGCACTCCAGGCCGGGCGACAGAGCGAGACTCCGTCTCAAAAAAAAAAATAATAATAATAATAATTACAGTGTCCCATATATGGTAGGTGTTTAAGAAATGTTAGCCATTTTCCTTTTTATTATCTTTATCATGATATACATGAACAAATTTAATATGGTGGCTAGCGCTCAATGTAAAAAAAAAAAAAAAAAGGCAACTTTTTTTCTACTTTTAGATGTTTATCTTCCAAATCCTTTTCCCAAGGGTGTTTTGGGATGTTATTTGTTACATAAAACAAGAGAACTATGAAGGAGGTTTTATGTACACTTTTAATAACAAATTTTACATTTATATGGTGTTTCATGGGCTATGCCTAAACACATAAACTGATACTGGAAAGCAAAGCAAAGACAAGCAGAGTTATGTTAAACACAACGACACCACAACTTATTTTTATAACAGCTGGCTATAAAACATTCCAGTTGACTGGATAAAGGTAGTAGGTTGTTTCAAAGTACACTACTTATATTTTGATGCAGAAACAAGGACTATCTTTCATTTGCAAAGCATTGTATGAAGGCCCATGCACTTTTCCACACACATTCCCATTTTGCAGCTCAGGGAACTGAGTTTTTGAGGGATCCATGTTCTATGTCCCAGAGTTGTACATATTAGAATACATCAAGGTTTTTGTCCTTAGCCTCTCTTCTTTCCTTTCCTCTTCTCTTCTTGCATTGATATTCTCCACAGGTGATCTCACCCAGTTCTATGGCTTTCAATGTCATCCACGTGCTCAGGAATCCAAAAATATATATACCTCCAGCCCTGGCCCTGCCCTTGCACACCAGATTCCTCTACCAACTGTCTATCTGATGTCTCCACTTAGATACCTGCTAGGCACTGCTAACTCCACCAAAAAAGAACTTCTAATTTTTCCCTCTCTTGGTGTGCTCCTCTCCCAGCCAGTTCATCCTCAATGAATGGTGTGACATTCCTGTCTAAAATTCAGGGACATTCCTGACCACACTTCATTTGATCATACCCACATCCAAATTATCAACAAGTTCTGTTGGTTCTATAACCACAGTATGGCTCAAACTCAACCACTTCTCAGCACTGCTATTGCTACCACTTTTATCACCTCTCCCTTGGAGCACTGTACTGGCCTCCTGGATGCTCTTCCTGCCTTATGTGTGCCTGACTACATCTGGTGCTCCAGAGTAGCCAAGGTGAACTTTTAAAGATGCACATTGGACCACATCATTCACATGCTTAAAACCCCATAGCGGCTTACCATCTTCCAATAAAACTAAACTATTTACTATGGCCTACAGGGCCGCTATGAGCATGTCCTCACAGGGCATATAAAGAACATGTTCTGACTGAGGGGATATGGAAGGGGTGAAGCAGAAACTACTTGTAGCACCCTAATATCTGCTCTATCCTTTTCTTTAGTAATAGCAGCCCTGATTTTTACTGGACTCATGACTGGAATAAAGACTAAATTTCCTAACCTCACTTGCCTCCAGGTGTGGTCATGCAACTAAGTTATAGCCAACGCAACGTAAAGGTTTGTGTGTATGATTCCGGGAAGTGTCCTTTTAAAAAGGGGGCGTGGTCTTCTTCAACCCTTTTCCTCATTCCTGCTGGCTGCAACGCAAATGTAATGTCCGGAGCTCTAGCAGCCATTTTGATACATGAGGTGACCTTGGCACAGAAGCCACACAGTAGAACTCAAGAAGGAAGAAGCCTGGGTCTCTGGTGATGTGAAAGAATGTCACGCCAGCCCTGGATTTCTAACCTCCATACTTCTTACACTGTTATTTTGAATGTGTCAGAGCAGAAACTAATGATAACTTCTGCAGAGGAGAGGTGTGGCAAGAATAGAAGCAGGAATAAGAATGTGGGGGTGTCTGCAGCTCTCCAGCAAGAGGCCTGAGTGGGGCAGTGGAGACAGAGAGATGTGGGAAAAAATTGAGAAAGATATGGCATATGAAAACCTCAATAATAAATTAGAAATGGAGTATGAGTGTGTGAATGAGAAATGTCAAAGTGCCTCCCAGTTTTTTGGCCGAAGCAACCACATGGTTGCAAGTCCAGTGATGGAGTTAGGGAATCAGAGAGCACACACAATTAACATTTCTGCAAAAGAGCTGTCTAATGCTGTTTAAGTCTGGCATTTTGTCATCTGAATCAGTGTATTTATGTCCCAAATTTGCAGTGAAATGACCCTCTCTTTAAATCAATGCATAGGATACTGCTATTGTATAAATTTCAAGCTTTTCAAAATATCCCTGTAATTTCCATTTCTCATGAAGAGAAATGCTTTTGTTAGAGTCTGTTTTTAGGGGCTGATTTCTCAGGTAACAATGTTATTCTCCCTTTGAGCTCCGGGTCAGTACAATCTAAGACACATGCACATCAAGCCCTGGTGAATAAAAAGAATGCCATGAAAGATAATCTTCCAGGCCCTTCTCCACAGGCCCTACTAACATTGGATTTATGATTTGGAGGGGGCAGGGTAGCTCTAAAATGTACTTGGCACTTTAACTCATTTGGCCTTCCCTCTTATTTGGGTTGGCAGAGTCACTCATCTTCTTTATAAAAGCTTGGCACATTGAGGATGGTATTTTATATTTTTTATGTTAAGCTGGAATTTCCGGATTGGGTTCTGCAGCATATGGCTCTGTTTTTATTAGGTTCTGGTGGGCTTACAAAGGAATTTTCTCTCTTTTGTTTACTTCACGCTAGAGTTTAGGATCTGTTCACTGTGGAGGAGGAGGTAGAAAATTGGCAGGGGAGAGACTGTCTGTCCAGACACAAGTCTATCCAGCACAAGTCACATTTTGGTTCCAACTCTGGCAACTTGGTTATTCTCAGACTCAAGGCCAGAATCACAAGCACAAGTTAAATAAACTGCACTGATGTCCTTACTTTCACAACATAGAACATGTTGGCTACATAGTAAACTGTTACATTAAGCATCTAGTTGTGGACCTAGTAGATGTGGGATGGGGTTCCCTGACTTGACTCCACAGTAGAATTGATTGTCAGTTTCATAAAGACATCAAAAATAGTTGACTGATATAAAAGAAGATGAATACTGTGCCAGCCTCTAAATGGTCCCCAGTATTCCCCACCTCCTGATATTTACACTTGTATGGAGTCCTCTTCCACTTGGAATAGGGCTGACTTGTGTAAACAATTGGATTCTGCAGAAATGAATAATGTGACTTCAGAAGCTAGATCTCAAAAGACAGCTTCCATCCTCCTGCTCTTGCTGGATCACTCACTCGGGGCCACCATCTGCCGTGTCAGGAGGACACTCAAGCAGTCCTTTAGGGAGGCTCATGTGGTAAGAAACTGGGGCCTCCTGCCAACAGTCATGTAAGAACACCAGCTTGGAAGCAGATCTTCCAGCCTTCAGGTGACCTCAGCCCCAGCTGACATCTTCCCTCTAATCTCACAAGAGCCCCCATGCTAGACCCTCCCAACAATGCTGTCCCCAAATTCCTGACCCACAAAAACTGTGAGATAATAAATATTTATGGTTTTAAATCACCATGTTTTGGAACAATATTTTATACAGCGACAGATAATTAATACAGGTGTACTTCTAAAAGACATGATGATACAACTGGAGGATCTTATTCTATTTACCTTAAAACAAGGTAGCAAAATAAAAGCTCTAAGTAGGGAAAACCCCTTTTCCTCCCCCCTCCCCTTTTTTTTGAGACGGAGTCTCGCTCTTTTGCCCAGGCTGGAGTGCAGTGGCCGGACCTTAGCTCACTACAAGCCCCACCTCCCAGGTTTATGCCATTCTCCTGCCTCAGCCTCCTGTGTAGCTGGGACTACAGGCGCCCACCACCTCGCCTGGCTAGTTTTTTGTATTTTTTAGTAGAGACGGGGTTTCAGCGTGTTAGCCAGGATGGTCTCGATCTCCTGACCTCGTGATCCGCCCATCTCGGCCTCCCAAAGTGCTGGGATTACAGGCTTGAGCCACCGCGCCCGGCCAGTTTTCCCCCTTTTAAAAAATCTTGTTAAAATCTTTTGTTGCTATCGTTTTAATGGATGTGTGATTATTTGACGTTTGTGGTTGTTCATCATCAATTCTCTTTACCTCATAGCAGCCCAGTTGCTTATTAGGGAGTTGACTCTACCCCTTTGCATAGACCTGGTTAAGACATTTTAGTACGGGTTCCCCTGAAGCAGACCTTGGGACAGAGATTTAGGTGCAAATGGTTTATTTGGGAGGAGATCTCAGGAAGCACTAAGAAGTGCAATGTGGAATGGAGGAAGCCAATATCCCTTACTGACATTAATGCACAGATTACTGCTGTGGGCAACTTGGCTCATTCACACTGAGAGACTGTGTAGAACACACTTCAGAACTTCCTGAGGGTCAAGGATGCTGGGCTATTGATCTTCAAAATCCTGGCCCTCGTGGGTTGAGGGTAGCCCTCTGGCCACAGAGATGGAGACAAACCTAGAGGCAACTTCTGGGGGAGGCCAAGAGGATACACATGGTTACTGACAGCATCATCTGCAGAGGGCAATTCTTGGTTACCACTTTCAACTGGGAAAGTCAGATCCCCTGCTCTCCACTCTAGTTGGTGAAAGGAGTTGGGAAGAGGTGGGAGAGAGTGAATAATCCCTCAGCTGAGTCACCCAGGCACTTTCTCTGTACACTTTTTGAGTTATGCCCAGTACAAAAGGAGGGACTGGCTAGAAGTCTTTCGTGGTGGAGTCAGAGGCATTTGGACCAGACTCTTTCAGGTTCCAGAGAGGAGCTCTCTTCTCTGCTTCCTCGATACTGTGAAGCTTCCTTAGTTCTTACCTATGTCAAATCTAGTCCCTAAAAATTGTGCAAGTCTCCCCAAAATTTGACAAGCCCTTAATATATTTTCAATAAGTTTCTCTTTGCTTAGGTTAGCCATAGTCGGATTCTGTTGCTGGCAACAAAGAAGCCTCACGGAGACAATGCGTTGCACTGAAATTAATGGGAAAGTTCACACTATTCCAACCCAGATCCCAGTGGGATGGGGGTAGATTTAAGAACTTGCTAAATGGAGTCTAAAGGTCATCTGTATGTGCAAGATATTCAAGAAGGTTTTGAAAAGGAAATATGAGGCCACAAAGATCTATGACTGCACTAAGTGGAGACTATGGTTTGTAGAACCACCAGTTTAAAGATAAAGGGTCTCTGGCTGGTCTAATTTGGCAGACAAAAATTTCATTCCCTAGTGCACATAGCCTCTCACTCTGCTGGACTGAGCTGAGATCCTATCTATAAAAGCTGGCTCTCGATTTCAAAGGTCAGCACTCACAATGTGTACATCTGCCACCCTCTTATTGAAGACCAAAGCGTGGCTGGGAGTGATTTGATATTTAAGCATGACCTGCCTGTCTAGACCTTTTTCATTCTCTCTCTCTCTTGCTCCCACCCTCCCACTCACACTCCACCACTTATAGATCTCACAGATTCAAAACTTTTTTTAGCCTCTCAGAAAAAGATGAAGAAAGGATGCTTGGAGTGAGTGCATCTGAAAATTGTCAGCAATAATGCTGATCATTTTTATCCGGTGTAGACCAGATACTAATCTGTTTGTATCATTATTTGGTGCTGGGGGGAAAAAACAGTTTCTAAAAATATTTCAGTGATCTGCTGAGTTTTGTGGAAATGGAGGTTTGATGATCCATCACAGTGGCGTGGCGTAGTGGTTAAGATCAGAGTTTGCACTCAGACAGAGGAGGGATTCAGTAGGGGTTCAGTTCCTGGTTTGTTATTTTCTAGCTCTGTGATTGTAATTTCTTTAAGCTTTAGATTCATCTTCCATAAGGTGAACTAGTAACATTCACTTCATCGAATTCTCGTGGGGATTAAATGACACTGCGTTTGCAGGACTTACAGCCAATGTTTAATAAAGTTCATTGTTACTGACATTAGTGGGGTTGCAGCAGGAAGCAAATGATAGACTTAAATTGGGGAACTTGGGGAGATTTTAATAAAGAGACTATTTACTAAGTGTGAGAACGGTATAGGGACACCAAGAGGGACACAACTCCACCCAAATACTGGAAGACTGGGCATTTCCTACGACTTTAGCAAACTATTTTGAAATATCCACCATGCTTTCCCAATTTTTAAAGTTTAGACGGAAGTGTTTACTGATAACTGCAAATTCTGACTCCTGGTTCTCAGCATTTTGGAAATGGCAGGCCCTATATACTCAACTCTGACCAGACATAGATATGCTCCCCCTCAGGGTGTTCTGCAGCTGAGATAACCCTACTGGGCTGATTCCAAAGGCAGACTCCCTACCAAAAGCGCCTCCTGCAGTTTGTGCACCCCTTTCTTGAAGGGAGATCTGGAAGGAACATCACCATCTTCTCCCCAACAACTTTATAAGGGAAGATAGGATTTTATACCCACTGTATTGATGGGTAAACTGAGATTTAAGGAACTGAATTATCTTGCTCAAGATCATGCCGCTACAAATCCACAAGCCAGCATCTGACCCAAAACTTTCAGCTCACAAGTTTTCATATTCATAAATCTTAGATTTTAGAAAGGAAATTCAGTGCATGTATCATATATACCACTACACCTCTATGCTACTTTCTATTATTACTGTTAAAATTAGCACAAACTTAATGACTTAAAACAATACCGATTTATTCTCTTACACTTCTGAAGGTCAGAAGGTCTAAACTCAAGGTCAGCAGGGCTGTGTTCCTCCTGAAGGCCCTGGGGGAAGATCTGTTTCCTTGCCCTCTCCAGCTTCTAGAGGTTGTATGTGTTCCCTCACTCACACCCCTCCCTCCATCTTCAAAGCCAGGAGCGCAGCGTCTTCAAACCTCTGTTTCTCTAAGCTCTGCTACTGCCATAGCATCTCCGGTGCATCTGAACCTTCTGTTTCTGACTCTGCATCCCCTCCTAGAAGGACCTATGTGATTACACTGGGGAAGGTGTGATCACCCAGAGAAAGGAGGCTCACCTCTGCATCTTCAAGGTCCTCCATTTAATCACATCTGCAAAGTTCTTGTTGCCATGTAAAGTAACACATCCACAGGTTTTAGGGATTAGGACCCAAGCATCTTTGGAGACCATTAGTCTGTCTACCATAACCCCAGAGGTATCTGGGACAGCACCCAATAATCAGAATCATGAATATTTCTACAGCAAAATGTCTGAATTGTTTGTGCTAAATAGTATACGTCAGAAGTCAGCAAACTACACCCTGTGGGCCAAATCCCACCTGTTTATGTAGATCAGGTTTTATGGGAACACAGCTGTGCCCACTTCTCATGGTTGCTTCCCTGCTACAAGGGTAGCACTGAGTGCCAAAAATACTATCTGGCCCTTTACAGGAAAAAAAGATTGCCAACCTCTGGTATAAATGATCTTTCTAAATAATGCAGGTCAGTTTTGCCACCAAACAACTGTAAACCTACAGAAAATCTTTTGGGTTTCAAAGTTGTTGAATTTTGGAAGCACAAACGATGGAACATGGGCCCCTAGTTAGTGACAGAGCAGAGGACTCAACCCCACATTACTGCAGAGCCCATGTTCTTCATCCAAACAAGCTACAGTCCTATGTCCTTTGTATTTAAGAGTGAGATGGACCCCCTCTAGGATCACAGACACCCAAAAGCTTAGGGCCATATGTGGCCCTGGGCATCATTCAGTTCCCATGGATGGATAAGATAGTCTGCAGGCCGAGTCAGAACAGAGGCACGTTCCTCAGGCAGCACTTTAGCAATAATGCACCTGAAAGATTTTAGCCAGGAGTGGACACTCATTTTTACATTTTTATTTTTTATTAGAGACAGGGTCTCGCTCTGTCACCCAGGCTGGAATGCAGTGGCATAGTCATAGTTCACTGCAGCCTCAAACTCCTGGGCTCAAGCGATCCTCTAGACTTCAGCCTCCTGAGTAGCTGGGACTCCAGGCACACGCCACCACACCCTGCTAAGTTTTTTCGTTTTTTTTTTTTTACTTTTTTAAAGACAAGGTCTTGTTATGTTGTCCAGGCTGGTCTTGAACTATGGGCCTCAAGCAAGCCTCCCACCTCAGTCTCCCAAGTAACTGGGACTACAAGTGCCACCCAGCATACCCAGCAGTGGATACTCTGTGGTTAGCCACAATCACCCACATTCTCTGCCTCTTTATTGCCTCACCCAACCTCCTTCATGATAGACATTTCCAGCCTGGTCCCTGAAGGCTTTTGAGATTTGACTGCTGACCTAATCTTCCTCTTCTATACTATAGAGGAAGACAAAAAAGTTCAACAGCAAAGCCTCTCATATAAGGTTGCAGAAAGTAAGTGGCCAAGTTGGGACCAGAACACAGGGCTCCTGTCCCCTCCACCAATCTCTTCTACTTCACGCTCAGGTACTTATCTTGGCTTGGGGCCAGTGATGATTCATACCATCGGCTTTCACTGGCTGCTTCTGCCTGCTACGTGAGTCCCCTTCTTTGCTTGACTTTGTTTTCCCTGCAGGTTACCAGTAAATCACTTGCCTAAACAATCATCACCTTCAAATGTTCAGTGCTGGTCCCAGATGTTGTAATCTCTCTTGGCTTCCTTTGATGCTCTGGAAAGAAGTTTCCTTGGAGATCTTCCAAATCCAGGGCTGGAAACTTGTTATCACATGAATTTAAGGCTACGTCAGACCTCGGCTTTCAAAGTCATCACAGTTTACCTTTCCTCTAACACAACTGAACTATGGCCTGCAGGTGAAGGCGCCCGAGTCTTGGCTGATCCCTTCTAGATGGAGTTCTGGGGTCTTGTTTTTGGAAGGAACAACTCTTGGCCTGGGGATGATGATCCACTGACATCATTCTCCCCGAGGTCATTCCTGCAGGAATTCCAGAAGAAAAGCAAAGCATCTACCTTAATTAGAATAGGTATAAAATATCTTCCAGCTGTTGGCCTTTTGTGAGGGTGATAAAGTTTATTTTACTGAGTACCTTTCCTCTGGTTTAGGCTCAGCTAAACGTCATCCATAAGGTATCCACCATAGGGATACAAATCACTTTTGAATTAGAATCCCTCACCATTGGTTCAGGGATAAGGGCTGAGAATACTCAACTATGCTCCATGGCATCTTCTTTTTGGGAGACAGTATAAAGAGTTAGATGTTTCTAGAAGTGAATGTCTGTTTTCTCTGCATTTGAATGTGGCTATTATCTTCATCGCTGCTTAGTGCCTTCAACTAGTATATGGTCATTGATGTAGACTGAGAGTTGTACCTGGAAGAGGTCTTGTACAGGGAGGAAAAAGTTAATTCTCCCATAATTTCCATCAACGAACTTCCTCAAGCCATTCCAATGAACACACAACCTCAGCAGAAATAATGAGCTTCTCTGCAGTTGCACTTCACTTCGATGCTGTGACTCCATGCCATCCCCTTTCTTCTGCCATATTGTCCCCAAGCACCTCTGGTTAGAAGTTTTGGAGGACCCTGACTGGAATTCAGACAAGCCTATTGGAACTTTAAGAATTGTGTACTTGGATAATTAGCATACAATCTCCACCATTCAACCTGATGTTTTGTTTCATTGTTTTCCCTTGGACACAGATATAGATATCTTTTCACAGGCTAAAGTTTTTTTTTTTTTTTTAAACAGGATCTCACTTTATCACCCAGGCTGGAGTGCAGTGGTGCAACCACAGCTCACTGCAGCCTCAACCTCTTGTGCTCAAGCAGTCCTCTCTCCTCAGCCTCCTGAGTAGCTAGGACTACAGGTGCACCACCCTACCCACCTAATTTTATTTATTTATTTATTTTTGCAGAAAAGGGGTTTTGCCATGTTGCCCAGGTTGGTCTCAAACTCCTGAGCTCAAGCAATCCACCCACCTTGGCCTACAAACATGCTGGGATTACAGGCATGAGCCACCACTCCTGGCCTGTGATAGGCTAAAGTTGAAACAGCCCAATCACGTCCTATTGTCCCTCAACTAATTGATCCAGGATAGCCACATTGATGAGAATTCCATTGTATCAGGCTGCCATCTGGGTTAGCCCAAAGTTTCTGTGAGGACCTTGTAAATGATAGGTAATCTGTTCATTCATTTAGTAAATGTGTTTGTATATCTACCAGGTATGCTAGGTTCTGTGAGGAATATTCTATCATCTCTACTACAGCTAGTAGACAAAGCTGGCACTGGATGGCTAGCTACCTACCAGGCACTGTTTTAAGCACCTTATATGTATTAGCTCATTTAATCGTCACAAGAATCCTATCGAGTAGGCACTACCATGTTGTTATCCCCATTTGACAGAAGAGAAAGCCGGATCAAGGAAAGGATAAGTACCTTGCCAAGGCCCACAAGCTAGTGAGCATCAGTAGTAAATAGGACCCTAAACAGTTTGGGCCCAACATCTGTGCTTTTAATCATCACACCAAACCAAGATTAGTAAGGAATGCTTCCTGCCTTCAAAGTTGTTACAGCAAGGCTGCAAACTCCACTGCTGACAGGGATCCAGCAGGGGTGACATAGGCCACGTGGGACTTGTGGAGAAATGAAGAGCTGGCTCCCCTTCTGGGAGTGGGGTGGGGCAGCCGCTTTGCAGACCCAGCCCACTGTAACTACTGGAGTAGACAGGCCCAGTGGGGCCAGGCGTGCCAGTGCTTCAAAAGAAGCCAGAAAGACAGAGTTTTGAAATCCGAAGTCTGACATTTATCATTAAAAAATGCATACTTTCAGGTTTCGCCAGTCACCGCAAGCTGAGTTAAGCCTGTGGGTTGTCAGTTTGTAGATCTAAGTTATCATCTTAGGAGCGAATACAACATGTATCCTAATAGCTCTAATGTAATGCAAAAGTTCTGTGCCCTAAGAGAGGTACATGAGGGACACACTATGGGAATTCACAATAACAGAGAAAGGTGACTTCTCTATAGCATTGTGTGAGAAAAGTGGCGATTAAGATGGTCTATGAAGAAAGGGCCAGACTTACAAACACAGAGAGGGGTGTTTATAAGGCATGGTAAGAAAGTATCCAATTCTTTGTTTGTCCACAGGGAGGTCTGATATTCATCAGGTGTTGAAATGTGCTGTCATAGTTGGTAGAGAGCATTGTTCCCCCAGGAATCCTCCATCAGACCTTCTCCTGAACCAGGAACTGGAAGGGTACTGCCTGGCACCCCCAACTTCCTATCTGATTGGTCAATGCCTGTGGCTGGTTCTCAGATACAATCAAGCACTACATGGGAACATTGAGGTCAACGACAGATCACATATACGGCAGTGGTCCCATAACATTATAATGGAGCTGAAAATTCCTGTTATCTAGTGAGATCACAGCTGTCATAATATCAGTGCAACTACTTTATCACCCAGGTGTACAGTGTTTATAAAGTCTACTGTAGTGCACAGTAACGTTCTAGACTTTCACATTCACTCACTGACCCACAGCAACTTCCAGTACTGCAAGCTCTATTTATGGTCAGTGCCCTATACAGGTAGACTATTTGTCATCTTCTACACCATACTTTTACTGTATCTTTTCCATGTTTTGATACACAAATACATACCATTGTGTTACAATTGACTGCAGTGTCAAAATTGCCTAACAACACATTTCTCAGAACTTATCCCTCCAGCAATGCATGACTGTATTTAAACACCACCCTTGACCATAGTATGGGTAATGGAGTTAATGCCAGCCAGGGAAGCTGGGGCCATGATGCAGGAACCCTGGGTACCAGGTTGAGGTGTTTGGACTTTTATCCTGGGGAGCCATGGAAGATTTCTGCACAGGAAGTGACTTGGCCAGAATTGGATCTGACAGGTCTGGGTCAGGTTAATTGGAAAAAGGAGGAAACTAGAGGTTACTAGTTAGAAAATGGAGAATGAGAATTTGTACAAGAAAATGGCTGGAATTTGGGGCACAGAAAGCGAAGAGAGGCAGGGCTTGGGGAGGGCTGAACCTGGTGAATGAGTGAGGGCATGGTCAAGGGCCACTTCCCCAGTCCAACCAGTCCAAGCCTAGGTGAGTGGTGACATCACTGGGCACCTAGGGGTGGGGTGGAGACAGCAGGTTAAAGGAAAGACTAGGAATGCTCCTTGGGACATTTTGGTTGTGAAGAACTGGTGAACTTTCAGGCCCATGAACATTATTAAATGTCTTACCTGGGAGAATAATATGTCTTCAGAAATAATGTCTATACATTCATCTCCCTCCCCACATCCCCTGGGATAGCTTGTGGAAAACAGATCGAAGCTTTGGGAGAATAGAACATAGAATTGTTAAGTTTTGCTTCAGAAACTAAAACACTAAATGTGAGAATGTTATGATAAAAAGCAAGTCCTGGTGGACATTACCTGGGACAGCTCGGGGCTGAAGGTGATAACACTTATTGAGCTCCTGCTATGTCCCAGGCCCACAGCAAGACTCTATGCAGATGATCTCATTTAATCCTCAAAATAACACTATGAGCAAGGTACTCTAATTATTCCCATTTAACAGATGAGAAAACTGAGACCTAGGAATATTATGTAATTTGTGAGACCTTCCAAGAGGAGAGATGAGGACCTTTGAGGCAAAGTTTATACAGTTCATGAATTTTTTTTTAGAGATGGCCCTAGTTACAGGTGATGTAGTCTTTATTAATCACAGTTCCAACTCCTTTGTAAGTGATCTACAGTGTTGACTTTATTAGATCACAGCAATGATGGGCTTATCTTCGAGCATTGTTTATACAGCAAGCAGACAGTTTTTCTTAGAGTTAAAAATGCTGTCATTCAAATTTTATATAATATTGAGAAAGTGCCCATACTAAAGAAGATTTTTATTTGACTGGTATATTAGTCTGGGTTCTCTAGAGAAATGGAACTAACAGGTGATATAGAGAGATAGGTTTTATTAAACCTATTTATTTATTATAAGGTATTTATTTATTTATTATAAGGTATTGGCTCACGCGATTATGGGGGCTGGGAAGTCCCACCATCTGCCATCCGCAAGCTGGAGACCTAGGAGAGCCGGTGGTGAAGTTGGAAGGCCCTAGAACCAGAGAGTTGATGGTGTAAGTCCCCATCCGAGTCCTGAAGGCACAAAAGTCTCAATGACCCCCAAACCAGGAGCGTTGATGGATGAGTGTAGGAGAAGATGGATGTCCCAGCTCAAGTAGAGAGAACAAATTCACCCTTCTGCCTCAACTGACTGGAAGGTGCCACCGACATTGGTGAAGGTGATCTCCTCTACTCAGTTCGACCAATTCAAATGCTCATCTCATCCAGAAACACCCTTGCAGACACATGCAGAAATATTTAAACAGTTATCTGGGCATCCCATGCCTCAGTCAAGTTGGCACAAAATTAACCATCACAATTGGGGTAAGAAATCATGTTGGGACCAGTCCTTGTTGACACAGTGACTTGTACAGACAGACTAAGTTGAAAAGCCTGAGCTTTGGAGTCAAAGAGAAATGGGTTCAAATCCCAGCTCCATTATCTGCTCACTGTAGGACCTTGAGTCAGCCATTTAGTGCTCTTTGCTTCAATTTCCTCATATTTCATGTCAGTCTTATTACATTGCTATGAGGGTTAAGAAATGTTTCAACTGTATATTCTTTTTTTTTCTCCTATTCTGTCCTATATTCTCTTTCTTTCCCTCCTATTTATTGCCTTTTGGAAATTATCTAGACCGGGGTTCAGTAAACCTTTTCTTAAAGGACTAGCTAGTAAACATTTTAGACTTTGTAGATCATGTGGTCTGTATTGCAGCTACTCAACTGTACTGTCGTACAAGCCATAGACATATGTATAAACATACATAAACATATACATAAAGCTATGAGCAATGTACACACAAATGAGTATAGCTGCATCCCAATAAAACTTTATTTATAAACTGAGGGAGCAGGCTGGATTTGGCCCACATGCCATAGTTTTCCAACCCCTGATCTAGACTATCTCAGCAGTTATGAGGACCTCTCTGGAAGGCTTGGGAATGAGAAGTGCTCTGCAGGCAGGAAGCACAACTTCCTGATAGGGGAGGGAATTCCGAATGTTCTCCACTTACCCTTAGCAAACAATGGCAACTCTGTCTCTAAAGAAAGGCACAAAAAGATATTGGAGATTTTCGAAACAGCTTCTAGAAGGTGAGTTTTAAGCACTTTTAATGGTTCTGAGATTAATCTGATCAGATTTACTTGCAAATGTACATTAGTGTTGATTAAAAAAAAACGCATGGGGAATTTTTGCCACACTTAGAATGTGTTGCCTTTTATGGCTTGCAGAGGGAAGGAGAGACACTGAATCCAAACAGCTTTGCTCACTGCCTTTTTGCCCACAGACCAGAATTATCTGTTACAGAAACATTAATGCTATAAGCTTCTGTGGTCCCTGGGGCCTGAATCTCACTGGCTCTCATTACATATTCATGTGTATGTATGTATATGTGTGTATGTGTATATATATGCATATATATATATATATAAAAGACAGGATTTTGCTCTGTCACCCAGGCTGGAGTGCAGTGACGCCATCATAGCTCACTGCAGCCTCAAACTCCTGGGCTCAACTAATCCTCCTACCTCAGCCTCCTGAGTACCTGGGACTATAGGCACATGCCACCACACCCTGCTAATTTTTTTTTTTTTTTTTGTAGAGCCAGGGTCTTGCTATGTTGCCAGGCTGATCTCAAACCCTGGCCTTGAGTGATCTTCCTGCCTTGGCCTCTCAAGGCTCTAGGATCACAAGAGTGAGCCACCATGCCCAGCCACATATTCTATTTTTTTAAATACTGGCTTTCACAGATATGCTCTTATTTGAGTCCCACAACAAGCTTTCTGAGGCTCAGAAAGGTGAGGCAAACACTTTAGTCTGAGAATGTGTGGGAATTCTTATAATATATGTGGCCCCCACGGGACTATACCCTGCAGACTACAGGGAGCCTAACTGGCCAAGTGCCCTGGCTGCTGTGCTCTCGGATCCAACCCTGCATTTGCACCAAAGCCACACTCCCCACAGGCTGCTCCCGGCCAATGATAAAGTGGGAAAACCGAGTCAGGCCCATTTCTGGGAGTTGTGAGCTCCTTTGATGGCTGACTTTAGTGATCCAATTTGTTGAACTTTGGACTACACACATTCTAGAGCACATATACTTGACCTTCCTTCCCTCTCTCCTTTACACAGGGTTAGACCTGCACGGTGGTCTGACAGCTCTCCCAACCTCTTCCAGCCCTTTCTTGATTTTCTCTCATGAGTGTTTTTTATAATAAAATTTGTGTACATTTAATCTCATCTTGCCATATGCTTCTCAGATATATACTTTTAAAAATAATGTGGACCCCAGCCCTAAGGTAAGAAGTGCATCTCTATGATTGCAGGGCCCTCCTGCAGACAGTTGGGTGGACATAAGCTTCTTGAGGCCCCAGCATCCCTGACTTAGTTGGGATTCCTTCAGAAGATACAGAAGACAAACATTTGACTACCAGTAGTTTATTTGGAAGACAATTGCAGGATGTACAGCAGAGGAGTGGGAGAGTGAAACGGGGAAGAGCCAGAAGCCAATTAGAGGATGTGTGGGGAGCAGGTCGCCACTGTGGGCCACTAGGGCTCAGTGCTGGGGACCTCTGGAAGGCAGGGTAGAGCATATATTTGAGTTGTTCCACCTGGGAGGTGGTTTTGAGGAAGCTGGGATCTTCTTCCATCAATTCCTACATGTCATTGGTTGACAGCTGTTCCCTGACCCTCTGCTCTGCCCTGTGCATGAGTGCCACCTGCTCCTCTGTCCAGTGGAAGCCCCCAGGCTGAGTCATGGGTACTTCCTCTAGGAAGGCAGGCTTGCAGGAATAGTGAGTGTCAGGGCTAATGAGTCGGGCCTCAGAGCATCTTCCCCAAGCCTCATTTCAGGTTGTAAGGATTAGAAAAGACCTAGGAGTTTACACCTGACCCAAGCATTGTCACCTCCAACACAGTGATCAGTTCAGGGCTCCAATGCAACCTGGATCAACCACAGTTTTCCCTGGAACTTTTGTTAGCACTACCTAGGAGGATGCACTTGCTCCTGAGATCATGAAAACTAAGCAGCACCAAGCTGGACACCTGGCAGTCCTCCTGCCCTGACAACAAAACCAGTGTAGATGAAATTAAAGCTGAGGGATGGAGAGAAGCAGTGAGGCACTAGTACCCACTGATAGCACTGCTGAAATGTCTGGATTCAGATATGCCCAAAGCCAAAGTACCTCTGGATTTTCTGTGACATGCCAATTCATTATATTTCCTGCTGACGCAAATGTGAATGGAGGCTCTGTCATTTGAAAACAAAAGAATTCTGACAGATGTGGGCAGTCACCCAAGTCAATGTAAGATCGTGGAGCATGGATTTCAAAAAGAGAAAAGAGCTGCTTCTCTTGGTGCAGAATCTTGTGTTTCATTGACAAGACTCATCCGCAGGATACGATGGCCACTAGGGAGACAGAAACGGTCCCTGCCCTCAGTTTTGAGAATGTAGCAGCAGTCTTCAAAAGACATCACTAGCCCTAGATTTTGGAAAAACCTCCACCCAAACCCCATCCTTCTCAAATAAAAACTTCATGAAATCCCATAATAAAAGCTCTTAAATGCATCATTTGAAGCTTTCCAATAATTAGAAAGCAAATGAGCAGCACTGCAGGGCTAGATTTTCAGGTGGCCCTGCTACAACTGCTTGCTGAAAAGCCATCAGAATTTATGCCAGTGACATTTCATTTTAGTTGTTTCTGAAGAATTCTCTGCGACTGACTTTTTGCTGTCAGTACCTCTCTCCTAAATGGTCTTGATTTGCTTCTGTGACTGAGGCCTATGGTTAAATGTGCTTCAGTCTGCACTCTTGACTTTGCATGAAGAAAGTAGAGAGTAATTTGCCCTTTCTCCAGGGTTCAAACAGCCATTGTTCAGACTTCCCAGTGAGGCTTCTATGGACTTAAATGTATCCCCCATCATTCGTATGTTGAAGCTGCAACCCCCAATATGATGGCATTTGGAGGTGGGGCCTCTGGGAGGTAACTGGGGTTAGATGAGGTCATGAGGACAGGAGCTTCATTTAAGGATTAGTGTCCTTAAAAGAAGAGACACCAGAGAGTGACACACCTCTCTCCCTCTCTTCCTGTCCTACTCTGCATGCACAAAGAGGTTTTGTGAGCACACAGAGAGATTATGGTCACCTACAAGCCAGGAAGAGAGCCAGAGGGCCCTTACCAGGAACTAACTTGAGCTTGAACTTCCCTGCCTCCAGAACTGTGAGAAAATCAATGTTCCTTGTGTAATCCACCCAGCCTGCGGTACTTTGTTGTTGCAGCCCTGGCAGACTGATAGGGAGGCTAAGAGGTTGATCTTGATCTATGTGGAAAGTGAGTTCGGGAGTGGTAAAAAGGTAGCTCTGTGTCTGCATCCCTATTGTCAGAGTGGGTCTGCTGCGGATCAACACAGTCACAAGGCCAGGGAGTGACTATGGGGAGAATTTGGAATCCGGAAAAGTCTCAATGGGGTTGCGAAGTTTATTTGGGCTTGGACTGTCAGGGAAATTATGGGATATTCTTCAACCTTGGCCCCTGCCCGCTGAATGCCAATGGAGACTCCCAGTCACTGGGACAACCAGAACCACCTTCATACATTTCCAATCACCCCGGCGGGAAAGGGGGTACTGTTGCTAGTTACAACCAACTGGAACCCCCAGAATCTAAGCTTTTACTTTTACTTTTACTTTCACTTTCACTTCATTACCATTCTAATGGCTGGCATTTTAAAGCTCGCCCAATGGCCAGAGCTGTCCAGTGAGTTGTAGGGAGAACATTCCATTCCTGTAGTATTTGGCAAGAAGGAGTCCTTGCACTGTAAGATTTCCAGGGCCGGTCAAACATAGCAAGGAACATGCCTTAACTCCAGGCCCTGCAGAGGCAGAATGGCATGTGTCCAGTGGGTTTTCAGTCAGTATTGTATCTTGAGAAATTATTTAATTGAATTCTTGTCCCCAGACAAAATACATTAAACTTATGGAGGATGTCACCATTTTCTGTGGCTGACCCTCTCTCTCTCATTTATCTTGGTCCCTGCTCTCAAAAATACCTTCCTTAATTAGTCTTGCTGCAATTTACATCAGCTTCTACCTGCCTTGCACCCACATTTATTACCCTGAGAGACAATAAGACATATCGTGGTTTAGAGATTGAACACCAGAGTTGGATAATAGGTTCAAATCCTACCTCTGCCTCTTATTAGTTGCGTAACTACTGGTTGTGTAACTAAAAGCAATGTATTATTTTTTGGTCTGTAAAACAGGAGCAGCAATAGTAGTTCCTATCTCATTGGGTTGATGGGAGGATAAAGTGAAATTCCTGAGACTCAGGGGCGAAAAACAACAGTTGCCTGTCTAAAAGTCTTCTCTCACAATACATTCTTTGGCTTTACCAAAATGCAAGAAATTCTCAAGTTTCTCCTTCATTTTTGTGTTAAATTATTTAAGGCTCCAGTTTAAACTGAAAATATTGGGGAGCTCCTAGAGAATATCACACGGTTTATCTTTGTATCCCTGGCATCTAACCCATAGAAGATGGGCACTTAATGGTTGCTGAACAAACAGTGTCCAATGGCTACATGAAGTCACTGTGATAGTAATAACAGCAGCTAACCCTGAACGACTGTTTACTAAGTACCAGACTATGTTCTAAGTGTTTCACATATATATTGAGTTATTTAATTCTTATGACAACCTACAAGGTAGGTAGTTTCATCACTGCCATTCTATAATAAGGAAACTGAGGCTACAGGGAGATTAATTTCCCCAAGTTCACACAGTTTGTAGATGTGACCTTGGGAAAAAACAAAGTAACTTTAGAGGGAAACTAAGCTCTGTCCCAAGAACTCTTGTCTGATATCACCTCCCCAAACCTGGTTGGGTGGGAGGTGGAGGTAGGCGGTGGCTTTTCTCCAAAGAGCAATTGCACGGCATGTCATCTGTTCTCAATTTCCACTCTGGTTGTCCTCCATGGCAGTCCTCCAGCCTAACACATGTGCTCAAGGCTGTTGGCCAGGAGCTAAATTTATTTGAGAGCCCAGGGTTCAAACAGGTACATAAATTACACATATACAGCCTCATTCCTCAGTTCAGCCTGACAGAGTGGCCTACCCCTCAGAGTTTTACAGGCAATTTACTCCCAGTCCTAAGCTATCTGGTCTTGTGTTGCTATCAGCTGTTACCCCGACCCCACACAGCAGGCACCTTATAAAAGATGACCCTGGTGGATTATCTCCCTGTCCATAGGCTTAGTTTTGAACTCTACCCAACTTAGTCCTTGCATCCCACTCTGTCACTGTGTCACATCTCTGACCTTGTGGCTTCCTACCCTTTAATGCTGTCCATTGACCTTAGGATAAAGTGTAACCCCCTCACAGTGACTCACAGAGCCCACCTCTCCAGACTACCTCCAACCGACCTTGTGCCTTCCTGACCTTCCTTACTGTCTTACAAATAGCAGGATGTTTTGTTGCCTCTATCATCCACACTGCCATAAAGACCAGAGAGTAACTTTTTTCTTAAATATTAAAGATCAGTCCTTTGGTGATGGAAAAGGTTGTGTCCACCAAGATAATTCTCACTTTGCTAGGACTGGATAAATACCAGCCAACTGCTCACAATTCAAATCACTTCAAGTCTCCTCAGCCACGGAATTGATTTCTGCTTTTATGTTTACTCTAGTGGTATTGTATGGAGGCCTTTCAGAGGAAATTTTAGGAAGGTCCACGTAACAGAAGTTTCATAGACTCCTTAAACAGCTTTTAGAAAAGACCTTACCTCCTCCAGCTATGATATTTGGGCAGGGTTGTGGGATGGGCAGGGAGTTAAAAGTCCAGGAGACTGAAAGCCTCTTGAAATAGGACCTTATTTGATGGGGGTCTCCTGTAGAACTTGGCATTTGCTGAACTGAGCAAAAAGAAAAGGAGTCTGGGTAGGGGTTTTAAGGATTGAGAAAAGAAGGAAGAAGTGAAGCTAATATTTATTGCAGATCTACAGCGAACCCTGTTTGCCAAGTGTTTAACATTCTGTCATTCCCGTCAATCCTTACTGCAATTCTATGAAGAAAGAGTATCCCCATTTTACAAGGAAGGAAACAGGCCCAGAGAGGTTAAACAAGTTGCCTAGGGTTACACAGCTAGTGATGAGCAGCAGCAGTATCTGAACTCCGGTCTCATTTTCCTTCTGGAATACTGACTTCCTGATTAAAGTCAGCTAAACCATTGCTCACCTTCAGCCCAAATAGGTCTATATGTTTTTGCCTGTTTCCACAAGACCCTTTTTTTAAACCTCTGCTGAGCGCCTCTTGATGTCTCAAGAACCTACTACTCAATCAAATTTCAAGTGTTGTCAGAATTCAGAAGTTTTAGAAAGCTGGCAGATATACAGGTTTTAAAAATAGAATGGCAGCATTAGTCAGTGTTTGGGATCCACTCTCTGGACACTCAGGAGAGTGTCAGAAATCTAATTGGATAATTACTGAAGTTTCACTCAAATGTGTCTGCATTATGAAAATACAGTCTTCTTTGCATTTTAATTATGGAAAATATTTGGGTTGTTAAACTATTTCTAACAAGGAACATTTATTTTTTAAAGGAACTTAAATTTTGTTAAATACTGAAATATATTTGGGGGATGTAATTACTGTAAATATATGGAAATAGGACCACTTGGGTTATATGTTACCAGTTGCCAATTTCTCATGCACTTAAACAATCTGTCTCCTTTCAAAGTATGACAGTTGGCAGAAATTCTTGGGCATATGAGAGATTGCGATTGTTTTCAGACATTAAAAATCAGCCTTCAGACCATCAATGCTGCAGAGAGCTAACTTCATCCTCCGTCTGCCTCTATCCTACAGATCTAGCACACTGGCATCACCTCGCACAGAGTAGACTCACTTGGTGTGTGCATGGGGGGAAGTGGATTTGATACTTTCTACCTTCGCTCTGGGTGGCTAAGGGCTGTTCTCCCCTCATGTAGAGAATCCATCAGCTGCCGGGAGAAGCCAATGAAGCATGCGAGACCCAGGAACTAACTCTATTTCCTAGCAACCAAGGAAAGCCATTTCTCCTCCGTCAGCAGGAATGCTTAGATTTATGTAAGCTACAAATGCCCGTTATCACCATAATAAACCATATATTTGCAGGCGGTATTTACAGCCAGCTAATCGTGGCACTCTATCCTGGCAGCCCCCAAGCTGGCAAGTTTCCCATTTGGAGTCCCCCAAAAATACGATTAGGTGGATGCTGAGCACGAATGTAGTTAACAGCAGTGTCTGACAAAGCTACTAACCGTCTAATTATGAAAGAAGATTACTGATACCATTAATTGGGTGGTTGTAAAACTCTGGTAAAGTCAGATGGTAGTAAAGTCCATTTTCAATTTACTAGGCTATTAAAAGTATTTCTGTCTATAAAATAAACAGACACAAAGCATACTAAACAGGCTAATATGGAAACATAAAAAGAAAAGGGAGAAGCTTGTCATGGCAATTAGTGGTCGTGATTAGCTGTGCCACAGACCCAGCGGTGGAAATTAAAGATTAATTTATGACAGTGCTCTGGCAAAGGAGGTTTTCTGGTGACTGCTCTGCCTACAGGTGGGTGAGGTGCTTGTCATTTCAGTTGCAAAAACCACCTGCAGCTTAGGCGGGGCTTCATGCTTCCTTGGGACTATTGTTTCTATGACCTGTAACTGAAGATGTTTTACTGATACATGTCCTCACTCAGAGCCTCAGTTTTCCTGCACGAATAGGTTGTTTTAGGAGGCTTGCAGTTCTAAAAGACCCCAGAATTATCCATTTGCATGTCCCGTTCTACCAACCTGGGTCCCTGCTGTCCCCTAAATAGAGTTCACCTGTTCATGTGCCCATCCCTTCACCTGGGTGCTCTGCCCTCCACCTACTCAACGCAGGGACTGTCTTGGTTTCCACAATCTGGAGAGTTCTCGTAAGGAACCCGTCTCCACACCCCTCACTTGCCATCCATCCTTGCCACCTCTTCCCTGTTTACACTTTTCATTCACCCACCTTATAAAAGTTTCTGGAGTGGAGACCAGGCCCAGTGGCTCAGGCCTGTAATCTACATTTTGGGAGACTGAGGCAAGTGGATCACTGGAGACCAGGAGTTTGAGACCAACTTGACCAACATGGCAAAATCCCATCTCTATAAAAATACAAAAATTAGCCAGGCGTGGTGGCACACACCTGTAATCCCAGCTACTCGGGAGGCTGAGACATGAGAATAGCTTGAACCCAGGAGGCAGAGGTTGCAATGAGCCGAGATCATGCCACTGTACTCCAGCCTGGGTGACAGAGCCAGAATCCATCTCAAAAAATAAAAATAAAAATAAAAGTTTTGGAGTGCTCATAGGGGTGTGTGGATTGACTGAGGGTAAGCATTCCAGGGACATGATGCATGCCACCTGGAAGATAAAGGAAAACTGGGAAGAGGGGAAGAAGAAACCTGCCAATATGCAGAAATAATAAGAACAATATTGGTGTGGAGTCTTGTTATCCAAAGGACCTTCACAGTGAGACGTCCAGAAGCAGCTATGAAGTAGACCAGTAGACATCCTGCCAATCTCACCAGTACACAGATGGAGGCTCAGAGAGGAGGAGTGGCCTTGTCCGGAGTTTCGCCATCAGCCAGTGTCAGGAGCAGGAACTGAAACCACAGCTCTGGTCCATGTTCTGATGGGCTGAGCAAAAGAACTCCTCTAGGGCTGGATGCAGTGCCTCACGCCTGTAATCCCAGCTCTTTGGGAAGCCACTCGAGGCGAGTGGATCACTTGAGCCCAGGTATTCAAGAGCAGCCCTGGCAACATGGTGAAAACCCTGTGTCTACCAAAAATAAAAAAATTAGCTAATCTCATAACCCAGTCTCAGAATATAAATAAATAGAGTTTAAAATTAGAAAAAAAATTTAAAAAAAGAACTCTTCTGGGGGATGAACGTCGGCCGCGTGCCGAGGTCTTTATCTGTAGCATAACTGGAACTTCTCAGACTCCACTTTGAGAATGAGCCCTAACATCCGGCTTCCTCAAGGTGAAATGAACACTTCACACACAAACAGAAGCTGGGGCACATGGCCTTTTTTTTACCAGCTTCTTTTCTCACAGCGATTGCTTCGCCAAATGTTTAGTCACCCTATCACCTTCTTGTTTCTCAAACTGTGGTCCCCGCACCAGTGGCATCAGCATTTCTGGGAGCTAGTGAGAAATCTAAATTCTTAGACCCCACCCCGGGCCTCCTGAACCAGAATCTGCTGCCTAACAAGATCCCAGGCGTTTCCTGTGTGCATGGAAGATTGAGAAGTACAGGCGCCAGTTGCTAGCTCTGTTCTCTGTCGAACTCCTGGGCTCAAGCGATCCTCCTGCCTTGGCCTCCGAAAGTGCTGGGATTACAGGTGTGAGCCACCCACACCCAGCCTAACTTCACTTTACAGTTTTCCCTCTTCCCCGGTGTAATTTACAGTCCTTTAGTCTCTTTTTCTATCCCACTGGGGACCTTAGTTTCCTTGCTGGTCTTTTGCCCCTCTTCTCCCTCTCAAAACTACAAAACGGGGAAAAATGATGTGTCTTATAAATGAGCATTTAGGACTTGTGGTAGGCCAGATGGTGGGAGGCACCAGTTTTTCCTAATTGGTGGCAGGATAAGGATCATCTGAGGTGCTTGTTGAACATACAGCCTCCTTGTCCTGCCTCTGGAGATTCCCCAAAGCACTGGTTCTAGGACAGGATAGGGTGTTTGTGTGGGTAAGTAATGCCCACAGGGGACTCTTTTCCTGAGGGAAGTTCAAGGATTCTCTGCTCGCAGCCTGTGGTTCACAGTTCCTGCTGTGCATTAGAACCACCTGGTGAGCTTTTAAACCAACTGAAGCCAAGAATGCACTCATAGCAATTCCATTTGATTGGGTGAGGGTAGATCCCAGGCATTTTGCCTTTTTTTTTTTAGGTTCTCCAGGTAATTCTAATGTATAAGCAGTGTTCACAACAACAGTCTCAATCCATTGGTCTCAAAATGTGGCCTATGGACCAGCAGTGCCAGCACAACCTGGGAACTTGTCAGAAATGCACATCTGAGGGGCCCACCCTCCAGAACTACCACATCAGAAATCTGGAGGTGGGCCAGTTATCTATGCTGTAATAAGTTCTCCAGACAACACTGGTTACATCATTTTCAGGGGCTACTGCAAAATGAAAACACACAATCAATCCCTTGTTCAGAAATTCAGACTTTCAAGACAGTGACTACATGACACTGAGCCAAGCAGAGAGCCCTCTGAGCATGCAGCCCTGTGTGACTGCACTGAACATGCACCCATGAAAGCGACTGCATCCGAGTGACTCTGATGCATGCTAAAATCTGAGAACCTAGAGTCTAGATTCTCCTGCTGGCTTATAGCTCATGTTTCTGCTTCTTGGCATGGTCCGAGGGTGACTCTCAGGACTTGTAAGGCACTAGCTCTGGGATGATGATAATAATAGAACCATTCATTGATCATGTGTGATGTACCAGGCACTGGCCTTGGCACTTCCCAGGCATTATCTCACTCAAGTCTTATCACACCCTCAGGAGGCAGGTCTGTTAGCTTCATTTGCATTGTACAGATGGGAAAACTGAACCAAGGCCAATGATGATTAGTTGGTTGAATATTTCAAATATCACCTTCCTTCCTGCCTGCGTCTTCACCCTTCCCCCTGCTGCAGTCATTAGCAACCCTGAGAACATCCTTACTCCTAACTCCATGGGTGAGGACTTATTGGAACAGAATTGCCTGAAAGGTCTCTAACCGGGAGCCTAGCCTTTTCTCCAGCAGGATAGAAGGGTTTAGGATCACAGGTTTTCTGCTTATTGTGCCAATGAAGAATCGGAGGTTCATACAGGGGACAGAGCTAGCAAGCAGCGGAGTCAAGATTTGAATCCAGGACATGTTGATCTCAAGGGCAACCGCAAGTCCTAAACACTGGTTTGTAAGACACATCATTTCCCCCTCTTTTGTAATTGTGATAGGGAGCAGAGGGGTGAAAGACCAGCAAGGAAACTAAAGTCTTTAGTGGGCTGGAAAAAAAAAGACTAAGGACTGTAAATTACACTGGAGAAGGGGGGAACTATAAGTGAAGTCAGGCTGGGCGGGTGTGGTGGCTCATGCCTGTAATCCCAGCACTTTGGGAGACCAAGGCAGGAGGATCGCTTGATCCCAGAAGTTAAGACCAGCCTGGACAACAGAGTGAGACCCTGTCTCTATAAAATAAAAATTAAAAAAATAATTAGCTAAGCATGGTGTGCTCCTGTAGTCCCAGCTACTTGGGAGACTGAAGTGGGAGGACTGCTTGGACCTGGAGGTTGAGGCTGCACTGAGCTATAATTGTGCCACTGCACTCCAGCCTGGGCAACAGAGGGAGACCCTGTCTCAAAAAATAAGATAAAGTGAAATTGACCGTGTGTTCAATCTGGCCACCAGTTTGCTGGGTATCCCTGAGCAAATTATGTTACGTCTCTGAGTCTGATTCGTCTTCTATAAAATGGGTATAATATCTATTTTTATGGGATAATTGTAAAAATTCAGTGAGATTATAGTTTAAACAAGCCAAAGAGTGTAATCTGACTCCTGCCACAGAGTAAATGCTCACTAAAAGCTGTTATTACTGTTGAAGAGGCCTTTGCCCAGGCTGGTGGGATTTTGAGTATCCTCGCCCAAACCCTTCCATGAGATGGAGCTGAATAAATTAGAAAATTCAAGACAGAGCTGGGAGGTCTGGGGCTGTGTCCCAGCTCCACCACAAAGTCATTTAGACCTTGGATTTGTCCATACTCCATTCCAGGCCTTGGTGTCCTCATCTGACAGTATCAGGTCTGAACCGGTGGTAAGGCTCTCCAAGACTCTGCTGTACTCTGAGCATGGCAGAATCCATTTCCATTGAAAGCCTCCTTCCTGAGCACTTGGTTTACTGGAAGATATTTGAAAGAAGACTGAGAAGGGAGAGGTTCCAGGGGCAAGTTGCCTTGAGGTTTGAATCTGGCATCTGCTAACTATTAACTGGAAGAAGTTTGGAAACATAAAATCCTCTGTGTGCTGACCCTTGGGGACCTGGCTTCAAAGGTGGTCCTCACACTGCTATTAAGACAATCACAATCCCAGGCCCTCCATGAGCCCCAGAACTGAATTCTGAATAACATACCTTGTGCTGCAGCTTCAGGAGCTTCAGAACACACTACTCCAACATATGGCCCCTTGGCAAATTGAATATTTAAAGCTAAAGGAATTTGAGAAACCACAGGTGCAGGAAGGACTCTCTGACCTTCCCTGAAGCAGGTCATAAGCCCCTCGTGTGAGAGGTCCCCTCCCTGTACCGGGAGCAAGGAGCATCCTTCTCTCTGAAGAAGAGGGACCCTGAGAGGAATCCACATGAGCAGGCCTTGCTAAGTGTCCCCCGCTCACTGTTCATAGCCCACATCCTTTTGTCCTATCATGGTTTTCCATTTTTCACTCTTCCCCAAACCTGGTAACTGTTTCACTGTTTTTTGGGGGTCTTCATTTTCCTATAAAGGCTGCTGTGTCACATAAAACTTGTATGAAATAAATTACATGCTCTTGTGTTAACCCTTGTCAATTTAATTTTCAGATGAAGCCAGGGATCCGATGAGGGTGGAGAAAAGCATGTTCCTCCCCTACAAGCTCAACTTTTCCCTTCCATTCCTTTCGCAGGGTACATTCTCCAGAAAGCACACTCTAAGATGGAGATTAGCGAGCAGGAGTTTTACGAGGGAGTTCTCATGGGATCAACATCTGGAGAAGGGAAGGGAAGGAAGTCAAATTGGGCAAAGGGAGAAACTGAGCTACAATGTAGTCATGAGGAAGGTCTCAGCCCACTCGACAGGGAATTCTTTGCTGGGAATATCTTTCTGAGTCATCCAAGTTGAGGCTGAGAGGCTCGGGACTCCACACCCTCTTGTCAATCAGTCATTAGATGCAGCCCGCCATGGAAGGGGGCGTGACAGTGGCAAGGAGGCAGCTCTCTTCCACCAAGGCAATCCCTTAGGGTGCTGACAACTGAGGGCTGTCAGCAGGCAGCTCTCCCAGCAGCTGGGGGCCTAAATGCCTCTCTCCTGAAGGATGATTTCGGTAGCTCATCACAGCCTCCACCCGCCATTCCTCCTTCTTCCTAATCATGCTGCATAGGAAATACAAACCTCCTTTATCTCAGCCTCGGCAAGTGTTAGTTGAGTGAAGATTGTACAGTTGCTTGCTTTTTCACCAATTTAGCCCGTACGTCATAAAAGTAGATCGTTTGGAGAGTCAGGGTTGAGTAGAGGTGGTGATGTGGGATGGCCCTGTCCTAACAGTAAGAGCTATCACTTACCGAATGCTAATTGTCTTCTGGGCTTAGGATGTTTCTGCTTTCCTTTAAAGTCCTTCAGCATAGGTAGTGTGATATTATGATTTTGCTTAATCTATAACCCGGTAATAATGAGTAGCCCAATCAAGAATGAATGGTTCAGCTGAGCCACACTAATGCCTGTAATCCCACTACTTTGGGAGGCTGAGGCAGGCAGATCACTTGAGGTCAGGAGTTCAAGACCAGCCTGCCTAACATGGTAAAACCCCATCTCTACAAATATACAAAAAAAAAAAAAAAAAAAAACAATAGCTGGGGTTGGTGGTGCCTGCCTTTAGTCCCAGCTACACGAGAGGCTAAGGCAGGAGAATCACTTGAACCCGGGAGGCAGAGGTTGCAGTGAGCTGAGGTTGCGCCACTGCACCCCAGCCTGGGCGACAGAGTGAGACTCCATCTCAAGAAAAAGAATGAAAGGCCGGAAAGCTTATTCTAGAGCTAACTTCTGTAAGCCCTTGTTTCCCACATCTTGAGTAACAATGAAAGCTTTGTTAGCCAGCACCCAGAATGTCAGAAATGACAGTGTGCATGTCTCTGTGTAAGTATTGGCCTGTTGACCAGCTCAATGCGTATTAGAAATGGGCTCTCCTTGGTGAAATTAAGGCATTCACAATATATGGATTGGCTTAAATCCTGGAGAGACATGCCACATGTTTTCACGAACACGATAGAAGAATTCAGAGAAGTCTGTAGACTTTACCCTAAGAAAATCACTAGACAAAAATCATTTAATGCTCTCATGAATGAATCTTTTCATGCTAGGTGCTGGCTGCAGCAAAATAGGCCATATGAACTGTTTTTGTGCCTGCTTGCTAAAACAGTAATAATTGATAAGCTCTCCTGCGTGTGGTAGAGAGTCCCTTTCTTTAAAGCTCAGAAACAAAGCCATGTAGAGAGTGGCAAACCCTTAGCACCTCAAACCTCTTCACTGGCTGCTCTGCATGTACCGCAAAAGAACCTGGGGTTGTCCTCTACCAAACTGTCTCTGGTCAGTTTGCATCTGGGCACAGTACCTGGTGTTATGTGCATGTACTTTATTTAATGCCCACAACAACCCTATCAGATAGATAGTGTTATTTATACCCATTTCATTAGTGAGAAGCCCAAACTTCAGAGTGATTTCATAACTCACCCAAGGTCTTCATAGCAGATCCAACCAGGATTTGGACCCAGGTCTGTTTGTTCTCCAAGTTCTTCACTTCTGGCCTACACTACCTGCAGGAGGGCTGTCTGCAAAGTCAGGAGTGGGCACGGGGTTTCCTGGTGGGCTATTCTCTATTCTTCCATGACCCATGTGCCAGAACAGTATTAGGGGCTGGGCATGGTGGCTCATGCCTTTAATCCTAGCACTTTGGGAGGCTGAGGTGGGCAGATCACCTGAGGTCAGGAGTTCAAGACTAGCCTGGCCAACATGGTGAAACCCCCGTCTCTACTAAAAATACAAAAATTAGCTGGGCATGGTGGCGCATCTGTAGTCCCAGCTACTCGGAAAGCAGAGGCATGAGAATTGCTTGAACCCGGGAGGCAGAGGTTCAGTGAGCAGAGATTGTGCCACTGCACTCTAGCCTAGGTGACAGAACAAGACTCCATCTAAAAAAAAAGAACAGTATTAGGGAAGTGGCCTACCTGCCTGCATGTCTATGTGGCACAGCTCCAAAAGTTTTAAGCCCATCCATGCGTCTTGGGAATTTTTAAAATTTCGCCAATAAGAGCTCATTTCTAATATTCATCAGGCTGGTCAGCAGGACAATATTTTTACCCCCCAAATAAACAAATACATAAAAATAAAACAAAACTCATGTCTGATTCTCTGGATGCTAAGGCCTGGCGACTGTGCTGCCATGAGCCATCCAGGTGTTTCTCATCAAGGTGCTTCAACCTTCCAGGCTTTGCTTACTTCCTCCAGAAGGGAGGTCTTGCCCCCTAGAGGTTTATGTTTGTGATATACTTGTGTGTGTTAAGAAGTACAAAGTAGGATGCCAAGGCGATGGAAACAATAATGAGACTAAAAATAGGCTAAAATGCCCTAGAGAAGGCATCCGCTGCCCAGACAAGAACATCAGAAAGTGCGGGCTTTCTGGGCTGGGCACGGTGGCTCATGCCTGTAATCCTAGCACTTTGTGAGGCCGAGATGGGTGGATTGCCTGAGCTCAGGAGGTTGAGACCAGCCTGGACAACATGGCAAAACCTCGTCTCTACTAAAAATACACAAATTAGCTGGGCATGGTGACGGGGCACCTGCAATCCCAGCTACTGGGGAGGCTGAGGCACAAGAATTGCTTGAACCTGGGAGGCTACTGCCTCCAGCCTGGGTGACAGAGTGAAATCTGTGAAAGAAGGAAGGAAAGAAAGAGATAAAGAGAGAAAGAGAGAAAGAGAGAGAGGGAGAGAGGGAAGGCGGGAGGAAGGGAGGAAGGGAGGAAGGGAAAAAGGGAAGGAAGGAACCTTTTGGTGAGCAAAGCTGGACTGTGGGCCAGTGGAAAGAGGAATGCCTCTGGAACCAGCCCCCTGGTATAGAAGATGGTGTTGGCCCCCTGTCTCCTGCCTTTGGCATTCACCATTGCTGTACACACCACCACCTTCTTACCGCAGAAACCTGCCACTCTGTCTGGGGCTGTCTCTGGCCACAGGAGCATGCTTAGTCCATGCACTGGCCAGGCTGGAAGTGCCCAGGGTTGTCCCCAAGAGCAGCCCCAACCAAAGATGAAGGGAATTGGGTAAATGCCCATGCTTCCTAGCCTCTGGGAGGATGGCTCTGAGGCACGTTCTATTCTACAAAGTCTCCCGTGGTCCCCAGTGGGAATGAGCTTCATTGCACACAGAGATGACCTGCTTGTGAACACACTCTAACTCTACTTCCTTCCCTCCGTTTCACTTTCCCATCCCCCTACCAGTGCTCCCTGGGGCCACTTCCCTAATTAACTGTATGTGCTCAAATATTTGCTTCCATGGGAACCAAATTACCTGGTTCAAATCCGTACTCTGCCCCTGGCCAGCTGTGTCTTAGGAACATTACTCCACTCCCCTGAACCGCAGCATCCTCGGCTGGGATCGTGAGATGACAAAAGTAGAACAAACCTCATCAGACAGGTGTGAAGATTCCAGAAAATAGTCCGTGTCAATAGTTTAGAGCAGCATCTGGCATTCAGCAGACACACAATAAATGCTAGTGTTTTTATCATTTATTATAATTATTGTTTATTATTGATAGCCCCTGAGATTTCCTTGGCCAAGTTCAAGTCCATTCTGAGAGTTCTAAGCTCCCAAACTTCAGACTTTCTCCGGGTGAATCTCCCTGGTTGTTTCAGGGAATCTAACTCATTTATTCACTTAACGTATCTTTAGCAAATATTGACTTAACACCTATTATGTCAAAGACACAGTGCGACAGTGAATATAAAAAATAAGATGAGGTCACAGTCTCCAGGGAGATAAGATGTATCCACACATAGCTACCGTCTAAGGCAAATTGTGATAAGTGTTCTTGTGTGTGTGTCAATAGAGCATAAAGTGAGTTCAGAGGAAGGTGAAGAAAATTGTGTATGGTATGAAGGAGTATTGGCAGAGTTGGGTTTGGAAAGGGGTAGAACTGCAGCAGAGGAGATGGAGGGGAGAGGATACAATACATGGAGAGGGAGAAAGTGATAAATTCTAGGAGTTTGGCATCCCAGAGACAGCTCAACTATATCTTAATGTGAGATCCCATAGATTGATGAGCCTGTATCTCTCAGAGCTAAGGGGACAGCGGATTCTCCCCCAAATTATTATTACCATTCCTGACACTTACGTAGTACTTACCCTGCCCTAGGAACTACAGGAGATGTGCTACGTATGTTAACTGATTTAATCTTCACCTTCAAGGTCACCACAACTATGATCTCCACTTGACAGATAACACTGAGGCTGGAGGGGTTAAACGTCTTGCTCCAGCTCCCGCAGAAGCTAAGTGCCTGTCACCTAATCCCACGCGGTCTGGCTCCAGGGTTCACACTCTACACTGCCTCTCAAGTGCGGCACCTTTTCAGGATTTTAAGGGAATATGTTGCTGTGATGTTGACAGAGCTTGAGGAGAGACTGAAAGAAAGCCCTTCAGCCCCATACAGGAAGTCCCCAAAGGATGGATGGTTCTGGAAGTTACAGGTTACCAGGACAACGCACCCCCTCAGCCTGGCCACGCCCCCGGGCTCCCGCTCACTGGTTGCAAAACTCAGCTTTGCCCCTGCCCAGAGCTTTCCTTCCCGGGGCCGCTGGGGAAGCATCCGCGGCTTGTGGTGGCTGTGGTTTGGTGCCCAGGACCCACACGTCAAAGGAGCTCATTCGGAAGCAGAGGCACGCGCTTGTCCCCAGAACTCAAACTCCAGAGTCCCTCCAGTAGGTGGTACAGAGGCGAGTTTGACCCTAAACAAAACAGGGCAGGGTCTTCCTGTTTGTTTTCTTCCTCCAGCGGGGAGCAACGGCCGCCAATTGGATAGCGAAGTGACCGATTTATTATTCTCTTATCCGTGCTGAGCAGAGCTGTAGGAAATCTCCGGGGCCGGGAGCAGCACAAGGGGGTATCTCGGGGTCGCTCTGACAAGGGCCAAAGCTGCCGGCTGCCATGTTTTATTTGGCCTGCCCAGTGTTTAAAAAAATGTTTTTAAATAGATGCTGACATTTTTAAAAGGGGAAGAGTATACATACACTTGTACATCTCCGACTTGTGTCAAGAAATGGGAAGATCTGGGCCCAGATCCCCATAGGTCAGCGATGAGGGGGGCCGAGCAGGGGCTGCCCTTTAGACGGTCGCAGAGTCCCAGCCACCAGCCCTGCTCACTTTTCTTACCTCTCTGGCCCCGTCGGCATTTGAGCCCGGGACCCCAGACGAAATGATGCGCTTCCTCTTAGAACCCCCGCTAATCTGAGGACAGGACCACCCCACAGACGCCATGGCTCAGCAAGCAGACCAATGGCCAAGGAGTCTGGCAAGGGGCGCTTAGTGAATGGGTTTAATGACAGATTAAGTTGCCCATTAGGAAGCCATTAGAACACAGCGTGATGCATCACTGGGTAAACGAGAGAGGCTGAAGTCAGAGACAGGTTCTTGGAGCGCTTGATCCAATTTAATTCTTCTATTTTTTTTTTTTAAACCCTAGGCAGATGAGAGTGGAGGCTGTAAATCACCCTCTATGCAATGGCTCATCATAAGGGATATGGAGCAAAATTAGAGGAGGCACGAGAAGGAAAAGCCGGTGATGAACAAGGCAGAGGCTGCTGCGGCGTGATTGAAGACAGGCTGGGAACGCGAGAGAAGCCGCTGGAAACTGGTTTGGGCTGGAGGTCTAATTACCGCATCCCAAGTCAGAAAAGCCCAGAACCCAGCCTTCTGCTCTGCCTTGGGGAGTAGGATGGGAGAATCTGTGTGCAGTAAACTTCCTGAGACAGTGGCTCATAGTGCCATCTACATGGAATGTGAAGTCAATCAGAATGTCTCTAAATCCTGGCTCTGTTGGGTTTTGGCTGTGTGACTTTGGGTAAGTTACTTAACCTCTCTGAGTCACATTTTCCACCTGTGTTAAAGGAGGTAATCATCGCAAATGCAAAGGGTGATGCTGAATATCAGGGTGGGCACCCGCTAAGTGATGCTTTCTTCTGTTTAATGTTGTAAAAGATATAAATGAGATGGTCCCTAAATGAGGGTAGATTTTACTCCCCTTTAACTCAGGTGGCACTTGTCAGGGAGATCAAGTAGGTTCTGTTCTTCCCTAGTAAAAGCAGGAAGGCTTTCCTGGGCAGGGTCCTCTGAGTGCTGGAAGAGGGGGAGGGTGTCCACTCAGAGAGGAGGCAAGAGGGCAGCCTTGCACACACTGGGCACCTCTGGGCCTCCAGCACTGGATATCAGCTGTGCTTGTTGAATGGATGTGCTGCCTTCAACCCCCACCTCTGTTCTCTGCCGTTCTCTATCCTCCCTGTGCCCTGGGATGCTGACCCTGGCAATACCTCACCCAGTGTCTTTATTTGGTTTCTCCTAAAAGCAGAGCCCCAGATAAAGATGTGAGGGTAGCCTGTTTCTTGAGGAGCTTATGGTAAATGTGGAGCTCCCCATGCACGACCCCCTTCCAGGAGGGACTGATTGCCCCGCTGTTGCAACTGATTGCCCCTCCTTCAAGATTTGCCTAAACTACAGAGACAGCCACGGACATGCCCTCCTGGGCTGTTCACATCCTCATCTGCGTGGGGGCACAGAAGCCTGGCCATTTAGCCCATGGGAGACTCAAGACATGCTCCCAGCAACCTGCAGGGCTGCCCAAGGCTTGGCTGATCCTGCACCCCTGCATCACATCTCAGCTTCCCCCTCTGCCCAAATCTACTTCCTCCCCATTCCTTTCACAGGTATTGATTCCCTGATAAAAAACCTTGCACCCCATCTTCCATCTCAGAGTGTTCTTGCAGAGAACCCAACCTGTGGCGGAGCTGGTCTCAGGACTCGGAGTGAGGGAGCAGGGAAAGAGGACAGGAAAGCAGGGACAGTCAATTTAAGGGTATGTTGTCTGAGACAAAGATTCTGCTAGGATCTCTGGGATGAGTACAAGATGCCTGGAGACATTCACTGGGCAGTATCTGTCCATCAGCTCCCAGGCCCCAAAGAACCAGAGATGCCTGTGAGGGCTTTCACTGCCCTGCATTTCTGGATTTCACATGTGCACTGGCTGAGAGGACTCCCTGTCTTCAAGGACGATCCTGAGCAGAAAGTGGGTGCACTGGAGGTGGGATGCTGTCTCGAGAGTCTGAGCTTTATGAGAAGCAGACCCAGGGGGCGTGGTGTGGGGCATCCCAAAGGACCTGCCATACAGTAGGTGCCTTGGCCTTGGGGAGGAGCCCTCGGGAGTTCTGAGGGTGGGAGAAGAGGTAGCTGGAGTTAATCCCTCCCCATTCCCTCCCTGCCTCAGCACCAGGGCTCAGGCAGTAGCGCTGCCAGCTCTTCCTGGGATCAGAATCATGGCCCCGCTCCCCTTGTCCCTTCAGGCTGAGGAACATAAGGGCTTCCCATGGTTACTGGTGTCTCAGTGCCTCAACCTCCCTTGCTGGTTCCTTTCTCCTGCCCACACCTTTGTCAATAGACCCCCCACTGACGTCTCTTTGGTTGAGCAGTTGGTGGGGATGCTGACTGATAAAATGGTCTAGGCCACTGCTCACTGCTTAAAGCCATCCTTCAGAGTGACCTTCTAGGGCCCTGCAGTTCTCCCTTCTCCAACCCCTCCAGCCCCTTCAACCCTTCTCCCTCCCTGCTGGTCTGGGTTCCCTACCGCATCTACTTGCTTTTGAATCTATTTCTTGTAGATAAATGTGTGTTCTCCTCTTTCACAGCCTTACCATTTGATTTGGAGAAAGAAAGAAACCCAATTCTATAAAGCTATTAAATGTTTTCCTTTCACAACCACCAGTTTCGTATATCAGAAGCACTGCCTTTCATGCCTATTGAGTTCTCGGAAATGGGCTTCAAGTGCCTATTTCAGGAGTTGAAATCTGAACATCAGCTCTTTCTTCCTGTCTGCATTCCTGCCACACAATCCTAATCCTCTCCAGTGTGATGGATCCCTCTGGCTGGGTAGAAGGAAGATCATTTAAAGGAAATGTGAAAAAGAAAAGAGTAGTATTCCATTTCAAGAGATTTTTCTCCTGACACAGTTATTTTCAACAGGTGACAGGTATTGAAACTGATGAAAGATTCTTGGGTGAATACAAACTACCCCCTACCCCTATCCCCAACACACATTCTCTAGAAATTCCAGAATGCCCAGTGAGTGGATTCATTCCACACATATTTAGTGCCTAACTACATGCCAAGGAGCTGGGTGCTAAGAACAAGAAAGTAGGATTCCTGCACTCTGCCATAGAGTTTGTGATCTGTGTTGATGCATTAGAGATTAATCCAATGATTACACAAAATGTGATGTTGCAATTTTGCCTTTGCACTTGCTGTTCCCTCTGCCTGGAATGCTTGTCCCTGCAAGGTGTCTGCCCAGCTTCCTCTAGGCCTTTTCACAATCATCCCTCTTCACTCATAGCCTTCTTGGCCACTCACTCTGTCAACATTCCTGCTCTTTTTTTCTCTCTAGCGTACTTCTCTGTTTATAGACCATCTATCCCAGAATGTAAGCTTCATAAGAATACACATTTTTCTTTTCATAAAATATTTGATTGTTCTCTGCAGAGAACAAAATTCCCAGAGCAGAAAGCAATGCATGGGATATAGTAGGCGCTCAAACAATGTATATTGAATGAATAAACATGGACCACACTAAGTGCTAATGAGCATGGGCTGAGAAGGATTAGAGACAAGAGAGTTTCCAAGGGAACTGATAGTTGGGCTGATCTGAGGAAAGTTGGGAGGCATTAAGTAAGCCTAAAGGAGAGGAAAATAAATCCGTGCAGGAAACACTAGCATATGCCGGGGTGCTGGGTGAGCAGGAGCATGGTGGGCTTAAGAAACTAGAAGGAGGCCAGGTGCAGTGGCTCATGCCTGTAATCCCAACACTTTGGGAGGCTGAGGCGGGTGGATCACGAGGTCAGGAGATCGAGATTATCCTGGCTAATATGGTGAAACCCCATCTCTACTAAAAATACAAAAAAAAATTAGCCAGGCGTGTTGGCGGGCACCTGTAGTTCCAGCTGCTCGGGAGGCTGAGGCAGGAGAATGGCGGAACCCGAGAGGCGGAGCTTGCAGTGAGCCAAGATCGCACCACTGCACTCCAGCCTGGGCGACAGAGTGAGACTCCATCTCAAAAAAAAAAAAAAAAAAAAAAAGAGAGAGAGAGAGAAACTAGAAGGAGTTCAGTAGGATTGGAGCACAGAGGATGGGAAAGATATGTGGTGAGGGATTAATAACAAAGCTGACACTTAGTACTGTCACACAGTGCTGGGAACTAGGCCAACTTTCACACAAGTCTGGGAGAAAGGTACTATACGTATTCCCATTTTACAGATGAGAAAATCAAGGCCCAGATAGTGTAGATAACTTGTACAAGTTACAAACCTAATGAGCAGCAGAATTAAAGTTCAAATGCAGGAACTTTGATCCAGAAGCCTAAGGTCTGAAATCCATATGGCTTTCAGTCTCCGGTAGGAGGACTAGGAGGGGTTGGCTCAGGTAGTGCTTTGTAGTGACATAGAATCCCAGGTTGGGGCTAGGGTAGAGCTGGCAGATATAGGCTGGATATCTCCTGGGATGATTCTTACCGGCCTTCCAACTCCCAACTCCCCACCCCACCCCACCCCATCTCCAGAGCTGCACATGCTCTGATTGGATAGACCTTAAAAAGCTTGCTTCCATTCTAGTCAGGATGGGCAAAAGCAGTCTAAAGTCCCTGAAGATTTGGCCATGAACCAATAAGATCTCTTCTGAGATTAGTGTAAAGCTAGTGCTCTGTTCTCTGCAATGACAGATTATTTTAAAAAGCATTAACTAGGTCATTTGCAACGCAGTGTGAGTGGCCAAGGCTGCTGACTAGAATCCCCTTGGACTTTTAACAAATCCAGATGCCCAGGCTGCACCCTCACCAGTTACATCAGAGTCACTCGGGCAGGACCTAGGCATCAGTATTTTTTAAAGCTCCCCAGGGAAGCCCAAAATGCAATCAAGTTTGAGAACCAACAGTTCAGTCCCCAGCTACTCAAAGGCTGGAGCAGGGATCAGTAGCATCAACATCCTTGAGAATTCTCAGGCCCTTTCTCAGACCTACTGTTTCAGAATCTGCATTTTACTGGTTTTTTTGTTTGTTTTGTTTTTTATTTTATTTCTTCTTAAAAAGGGGGATACATGTGCAGAATATGCAGTTTTGTTATATAGATATATGTGTGCCATGGTAGTTTGCTGCACCTGTTGACCTGCTCTCTAAGTTCCCTCCCTTCACCCTCCACCTCTCAACAGGCCCTGGTGTGTGCTGTTGCCCTCTCTGTGTCCATGTGTTCTCGATGTTCAGCTCCCACTTATGAGTGAGAATATGCGGTGTTTGGTTTTCTCTTCCTGTGTTAGTTTGCTGAGGATAATGGTTTCCAGCTTCATCCATGTCCCTGCAAAGGACATGATCTCATTCCTATTTATATAACCTCATGTGGTTAGTGGCTATGGTATTGGACCGTGCAGTTCTGGAGCAGGGCTTTTCAAACTTCTGTGGATTCCAAGGTGGCCAGATCACCTGAGGTTGGGAGCTCGAGACCAGTCTGACCAACATGGAGAAACCTCATCTCTACTAAAAATAGAAAATCACCTGGGCGTGGTGGCGCATGCCTGTAATCCCAGCTACTTGGGAGGCAAAGGCAGGAGAATCACTTGAACCCGGGAGGCAGAGGTTGCAGTGAGCCAAGATCGTGCCATTGCACTCCAGCCTGGGCAACAAGGGTGAAACTCTATCTCAAAAAAAAAAAAAAAAAAAAAAATTCTGATACAGAGATTCCTATCCACACAGGTTTGAAAAGTCCTGCTCCAGAACTGCATAGTTCAATACCATAGCCACTAACCACAGGAGGTTATTTAGATTTAAATTAAATTAAAAATTCAGCTCCTCAGTTGCACTAGCTACATACATTTCAACTGCTTAATTGCCACATGTCACTGGCTGGTGGCTACCATATTGGACAGTACAGATATAGAATAGTCTGATCATTGCCGAAAGTTTATGGGACAGTACTGCTCCAGAACATTCTGGAGTGGTGGTAATCCACCAGTTTTTCTTCCTGTGGATGCTGTAGGCATACAGACAGACAGTGCTACCCTCCCTGGATGGGACAAAATTAAGATGCATTCAACCAGGCACACAGGGGATGTATCTAGATTATTGATTTTCTGCTTATTTGAAATAAATCAGGGACATGGCCATGTCTTCCCAAGCCCTAAATAAGCGCAGTTTGTGGGGTGGTAAACAGATGAGTAGAGAAGAAAGGAGAGGAGAAATGCAAGAAGCAAGATCAATTTCAGGTGCTAGAACAGAATGCAAGAGGGTTAGCCCAGGCCCTCACACCTCCCTGTCAGTCTCAGCACTGCCTGCTAATCACAAGACAGGAGAGTGCTTGGCAAGCAGATGTGATTGATTTGTGACTCCAGGTGCAGATATGAAAAGGGGGCATTTAGTCAGCTAAATAATAGCCAAGCTGTCGTGTGACGAGGCTGGAGGCCTAGGTTGTTTTTCTTCTGCTTTAGGGTGGAGGTGGTGGCAGAGAGTTCCACCCTTCTGCAAAACTTTGCCCATTTTCTAGGAAGGCCAGGCGAGGGTTACCCCTTGTAGACCGTTTAGTTGCGATGTATCATGGGGCTAGAGCTGAATGATATGATAATAACAAACCAGACCAGCATTAGAGAGTGATATATACTTTTCTTGGAAAGCTGCTGTCCATGTAGACAGGCACTTTGGCAACTGACAGTAGGTGAGTTAGCGGCAGCAGTTAGCGGCAGATCATTTGCCTACTTGCACGCTACCCCTTGGGTGTGCTCCTTCCGATATACTGAGGGTCAGGGCAGGGTGAAAAGAGTGAAAACTCAAAACAAGAGAATGCACCAACAAAATGTACCCTACTACACAGCAACAGGCACCATTCAGTGCTGTTTACATCTTTTCAAACTTTCAGCTTTTAGGGCTCACTACTACTTCTACATAGTAAAGCTTTTTGCATTTTGAGGTGTTTTGTGGTTGCCTTATGGGGCTGGTCCTTATGACTGCCTCTAGAGGAAGTCAGAGTAAATTTCGCCATCCCTTTAGACGTGAATAAAGCCCAGAGTGGTTAAGTGAGTTTTCCAAAGTCACACAACTGCTCGTGAATTGAAGATGTAAAACAATCATTCCGTTATTTGTTTATTCGTAACTATTTACTGAGAACCCTACTAAGTGCCCAGCCCTGGGGATGCTTCTGTAATGTCTCTGTTTTCATGGAATTTGGAGCTTGGATTCTAAAGAGGCTGATAGAAAAAAAAATGTAAACAAATGAAAGAACCACAAATTACAGTAAGTACTACAAAGGGAAGACGAACTAAGAGAATGTAGAGAGAAAAACAGGGAGAGGGATGGGGCAACTTGGAGAAGTTGATTTGCAAAGGCTTCTCTGAAAAGGGCATGTTTAGGCTGAAACTTGAAGAATGAGATGTAACAAGAGTGGGAGAAGAACATTTCCGGCAGAGGGAGCTGTATAAGCAAAGGCAGAGAGTTGGAAGAGCACGTGGCCTACGTGGGCCACATAAGGAGACTGGTGTAGCTGGTGCCCATGAGAGGCAGAGAGCATGGTTTGAGCTAAGAGCATGAAAGGGCCTCCCACCTCCCTCGCCCCCAATGTATCCCTATGTCCAAGGGGAATTTTGTCTTCACCTTTCAGTTCCTCATCCTCATGGCCCTCTAATGAGGGTCGGTTCAGCCAACCCATTCCAACACTTCGTACTGTGGCCTCAGGAGGTCTGGGAAGGGGGATGAAGAAGAGAGGCAGGTCTGCGAAGGGGGAAGGAAGAAGAATAGGGTTTCAAAGACAGAGACCCTGAAGCCTGAATGTCTGCAAAAGCTGGAGTAGAAAGTTGAGAATGAAGAACTGAAAAAGAGCAAGGGGTCAGGGGTTCTAGGGCCGTTGCCAGCCATAGAAAGAAGGCCTGTCGGGTGGATGGGAGCCTCTTCAACCTCCTTCAGAGATGACTTAAGGCTTTGTCTCTATGCTTCTTCCAACAGGCTATTGCTCAAAGACTGAATGACATGGACCCCAGAGTTTATGTGAGTTACTCTAAAATATGGTAAAATCAGGGCTTCACTCCCAACTGAGAGCCTTGCAGAGTAAAGAGTTTCTCAAGAGACCATCTGATAAATGCGGGCTCCCGCACACAGAGATGTGAGCTAGAGCCATGCCACAAATAATATATATTATTTTCTTGTCCACTTAATGTCCAAAGTGTCTGGTGTAACATCTTTGGTGACCATTCCATTTGGGAATCCTAGCTTATTGGATGGAGCTGTGTGCATTGTGAGGTTGGCCTTGTTGTGTCGGAGCTTAGAAGAAGGAACAGAAGGGGTAGTAATCATTATGATAAGCACTTCTTGAGCACTCACTACATGTCAGGCACTATTCTGAGCATATTACATGCATGGGTTCTTTTAATGTGCATAACAACCCCACAAGATTAGTAGGTGCCATTTATATCCCCATTTTACAGAAGAGAAAACCAGGGCACGGGGTCTCAGAGTTAGCAGGTGGCATTGCCAAGACTGGCAGTCAGACAGTTTGGCTCCAGAGCTCCTACCCTTTAGCACTGTGGAGGTGACTTGAGAGACCCCCTAAGTTCCAGCCCAACCACAAATACCACCCCCATTGGCCATAGTACGTGACTAAATGTGACAATTACTTATACAGCATTTATTAAAAGCACAGTATTGTCCTATGCACTTTACAGGTAGCATCCCATGCATCTTCTTATCAACTCTTTTAGATAGGAACTGTTATTCTTCATCTTTTACAGAGGAAGAAATTGAGGGGCAAATCAGTATGTAACTTGGTGAGAGTCTCCCATTTAAATAATTGGTAAAGTTGGAATCCAAATCTAAGCATCCAACCCCAGAGCCCAAGCTCTCAACTAACCCTGATCACTTTTTCGAGTAAGGACTTTGTATCTCTCAAATGCCCCCTATTAAAATAAACCTCAGCCATGTGGGAGCAGTGTGATATTTTTTTCCTGCCCCTAAAGCATGTTGAAGATTTGGGGACAAGTTTTATTGAAACTCCCCAAGGCACTAGCTTTCACCCTTGGTGGTGATTATCTAGTGACTACAGATGCCTAATTAAATGAGTTCAGGCACACCGATCTCCTTAATTCAGTTTCTTCCAACCCCCATCTTCATTCTGCCCTTGTCTTTGAACTCCTCATGCTTTGTCTCAGTGATCTCCTCCACTACCAGCTGTTACCATCTTCTGTATTGGGATGAATCCCTGACCCACAACTTCAGCCCAGACCTGGCTCCAAATCTCCATGTCCTTCATTCCACCTGCTCTAAGACCTAGGCACCTGGATTTTCCCTAGTGTAGCTGAGGCTGGTGTGCCCCACCCAAATCCCATGGGGTCTTTTTTCTACCCCTGTTTCCAAGCCACTGCCTGCATTGCTGCAGGTAGAGGCTCACACCTGCAACCTTCTCCTGAGGCTTGCCCTTGAGCAATGGGAGCTGCCTCACCCAGACTCGTACTCCCCACCTTCACCTGACCTCAGATACTGATAGCGTCTGTTCCAAGAATCTAGTGCAACTTCCTTAGACTAGCAATCAATACTTCCTGCACCTGGCGACAACCTCGCTGTCAAATCTTCACTCCTGCTCAGCTGCAGAGCAGCTCCTCGGCCCTTCAGAGTTCCTCTGTCTTCTGGCCTTCTTGCCTTTGCTCATTCTGCTTCTATTTGGAATGTCATCTGCCCTGCTTCCAACTGTCAACATTCTACATATCCTTTGAAGGCCAGTGACACTGCGCTTCTGCCCACGAGGCATTCCCAAATTGTGCTTGCCCTTGCAACGTGGGTTATTGCTAGTTATGCATGGGTCTCTAGTCAGCATGGTTTGTATTCTAAAAGGTCAAGAATGAATCCGATTCTCTCAAGCTATCTCTAGTTAAGGGTTCAAATGTGTACCCACCAAAGGGTATTGAAGTCCTAACCCTCAGTACCTGTGAGTATGACTTTATTTGGAAATAGGGTCATTGCAGATGTAACCAAGTTAAAATGAGGTCATTAGGGTGAGCTCTAATCCAAGAGAAGAAGAGAGACAGAAACAGACGGGCACAGAAGGAAGATGATGTGAAGACACACAGGAAGAACACAGAGGCAGAGATTGTAGTGATGATGCTCTCATGAGCCGAGGAACTCCAGGACTTCTGGCAAAACCAGAAGCTCAGAAAAAGGCATGGAGCCGATCTCCCCTAGAGTCTTCAGAAAGAGCATGGCCCAGCTGACACTCTGATTCCAGACTTCCAGCCTCCAGGAAGGAACTGCAAGAGAATAAATGTCTGTTGTTCTAAGTCACCCAGTTTGTGGTCCTTTGTCACAGCATCCCTAGGACACTAATATATTAAGTATCTCACACAGTACCTTCCACAGAGTAAATAATGGCAAAGGCTTGTTGAATTCACGTGGGGGTGGAATATTTCTCTCACTAGCTTTTTTTTTTTTAAACAAGCTATTTAATGGTTATTGTAACATGCCTTGTACTATGTTGATAGAATCTCTCAGATTTCCTAAACCTTTTGTTGTTATTCCATACCTATACACTACCCAGTCCCCACTTGTATGTTCCATATGTACTCTTTTCTTTTCTCTTCTCTTCTCTTTTCTTTTTCTTTTCTTTTCTTCTTCTTTTTTTTTTTTTTTTTTTTTGGTAGAGACAGGGTCCCACTATGTTGCTCAGGCTGGTCTTAAACTCCTGGACTCAAGCAATCCTCCTTCCCTGGCTTCCCAAAGTGCTGGGATTACAGGCATAAGTTGCAGTGCCCAGCCATTCCATATATGTGATGGAGAAGAGAGCTTACACCAACCTAATAGTTACTTAATGTTGTATAACGAGTCATGGCAAAGCTTAGTGGCTTAAAACAAGAGTCATTTATTACATTTCACAGTTCCTGTGCAGCAGCTTGGCTGGGAGGTCCAGACTCTGGACTTCTCATGAGGTTGCAGTCATCTAAAGGCTTGACTGAGGCTGGAAGATCCACTTCCAAGGTGGCCCACTCACGCGACTGGCAGCTTAGTGTTGGCTATTGGCAGGAGGCCTCAGTTTCCCTGCAGAGGCTGCTTAAGTGTCATGATGGCATGCTGGTTGGCTTCCCCCAGGCTGAACCACCCAAGCAGAGAGCAAGACAGAAGCTACAAAGCCTTCATGACTTAGCTTTGAAAGTCACAAATCATCACTTCCACCATGGTATACCATCTACACAGGCTAGCCCTGATTAAATGTGGGAAGGCATGAATACCAGGAGGTGAGGATCACTGAGGTCCATCCTCATTAGTCAAGGCCATGCAATCTCAGCAGGGATAATACCATCCCAACCAGGCAAAAAAATTCATTCTTGGAAGGAATGAAAAAAAATTACTTTTTATGTATAAGCAAAGATATACATACTGTACATAAACAGATACAGAGTATATCTGTGGTACTAAAGTTTCATGATGAAGGGAACAGACAATAAGGAAAAAAATTGTCTAAGAAATCTTGGGGGTGGCTGGGCACAGTGGCTCATGCCTGTAATCCCAGCACTTTGGGAGGCTGAGGCAGGCAGATCACGAGGTCAGGAGATCGAGACCATCCTGGCTAACACAGTGAAGCCCCATCTCTACTAAAAATACAAAAAATAAGGCGGGTGTGGTCGCGGGTGCCTGTAGTCTCAGCTACTCAGGAGGCTGAGGCAGGAGAATGGTGTGAACACGGGAGGCGGAGCTTGCAGTGAGCCTAGAGCGCGCCACTGCACTGCAGCCTGGGTGACAGAGCAAGACTCTGTCTCAAAAAAAAAAAAAAAAAAAAAAATCCTGGGGGGGATCTTTTTTTTTTTAATTTGAAAGTAAACTTTAATGTCGAAAATGCAAACTTGGGGAGGGCAGAAAGGTCACACACAAGGCTGCCACTTCACACCTGGAGGGTTGCATGGTGGCTGGGCAGAGGCGCTCCTCACTTTCCAAATGGTGCTGGGCAGTCGGACTCCACTGTTAGATCTGTGACTTGGGTTTAAGCCTCTCCCTTCTGCCCTCATCTGGAGATACTGATAGCCTGGGCTCTCCCTCCTTTGGCTCGGGGTGGAGACTGGAGCCTGGAAAGACCCTGCCCTCAGCAGGAACTCCCCCTAGGCCCCGCTCTGTGACCCTGAGCCCAAATCTGGATCCTTCCTTTACTTTCTCAAGCCACTTTGGGCCTGCCCAGCTCTTTCAGAGCCCTGTCATGTAGGTGACAACACTGTTTTCCCTCCCTTCCCTTCCCTTCCCTTCCCTTCCCTTCCCTTCCCTTCCCTTCTCTTTCCTTCTCTCCCCTCTCTCTCACTCTCTCTCTTTCTTTTTTGCATTTTAAATAGAGACAGGGTTTCATCATATTGGCCAGGCTGGTCTTGAACTCCTGACTTCAGGTGATCCACTCACCTCTGCCTCCCAAAGTGCTGGGATTACAGGCGTGAGCCACCATGCCTGGCCCCCGTTCTAACCTTCTTGGTGTAAGTGCTGTCATCACGTTCCACCCCAACCAAACCTTGAGTGGGCAGCCTCTGCAGGGGACCACTCACAACTGGCCTGTAGTCACGGTCCCTTGCAGAGCCTTCACAGATGGTCCAGATGTGTCCACTGGCCCTACCCTGGGTGCATCTTCCCTGCCCCTGGCCTGCTCTGCCTGATGTGTGCTGTGCACTTGACTCTGCTGACTCCCAGGGGGCCTCCATCACACACCAAGCCAGCCTCATTAGCGGTCTCGGTAGGTGGTGTTCAGGGACAGGGTAATGGGATCCAGCCCTTCCTAAGGTGTACCTGGGCTGCGACTCAGAATGGATGTTCAGAACAAAGACGCAACTGTGAGTGACCCTGGGCCCCACAGGCCAACCATCAACCAGGCCTTGGCCCTAGTCCATCGGGCACTCACCCCTTGCAACATGTGGACCCGCTGATGCCCAATGTGTGAAAGAGTACCTGGAGGCCTCAGCCCACGCTGCTGGCATGGCCAGAGAAAAGGATCTGCCTGCCTCTCCCCCACCCAGGTGTGGCAGCTCCTGGTGCCAGTTTCCCAGGAGCATGGCCAGGCCCCGGGTCTCTCCATCACAGCTGTGGCTCTGGCTTCTTCCGGGAAGTGAGGTGGGGTTACTCCCCGTGCAGCAGCCGCTGCTTCAATGCTCTGTAGGCCTGCACGGCCTCCTATCTCTCCTCCCCACAATCTGCTGGTAGGCCAGGGAGGCAGTCAGAGGCTGGGACACACCACCAGGGCTCAGAAGCATCCTCAGCATCTGCGATCTCCTGCCAGGCTGGTCCTTGCTTATGCTCCTCCCAGGCCTGGTAGTCAGCTCTGGAGGCTGCGGGACAACCTCACCAAACTTCATCGTGTCTCTGAGCAACTCCTGCTCCAGCCTGTCTGCCATCTTTTCCTCCTTTTTCTGCTGGACTTTATCTAGTCGTCGCTTCTGGAATGCTTTTTTTGCTTTTTTCAGCTCAGACTTCTCCTTGGGAGCTGCCTGGAGAGGAGTGGCTGCCGGGTGGCCTGGTTCTTGCTGAGGAATAGCATGTGCTGGACCTCTTGCTGCATGTGCTGGATATAGGCCTAGTCAGACTCCCCTTTCCTCTGCTTGAACTTGGGGATGGTGATGTCGGGCTCCACTCCCTTTGCTTCCTTCTCCAATGTCTTTCTGAAGGCCACCTGGGCTGCTTTCTTCCTCTTCTTGTTACTGATTGGGTTTTTCATCTTCTGGCAGCTCCCCATAATCTCCCGGAGCCAGAAAGGGATCTCCTCTTCGTCCTGGTTCTTGGGCGTGCAATTCACTTTCTTCTCTTTGCTGCAAAGCCCGGACCACGGGACTGGGTGCTGCTTTCCCAGCAGCTGCCCTTGGTGCCGCCGCTGCACCCGCCGGGGACTCCCAGGACCCACTGGTGCCCTGGGCACTGCTGCTCCACCTCCAGCTTGCGCCGTCTCCATGCTGAAAGCTTCTCTAGTGAAGCCACTTCTGCTTTCCTCCAGTTTTTAAAATGGTTAAGAAACACTGGCTAAAACTTTTTCAGTTGTAAGCAATAAAACCCAATTCAAACTGACTTAAGCAAAAATGAAGTTCACGAGTCTGGACTTCAGGTATTGCCAGATCCAGAGGTTCAGATACTATCAGCAGTGCTTTTTCTATCCATATTACACACAGACTGTCTCCAAGCAGCTGTCTGTGAGGGCCCCTATGAGTGTTATTTACATCTTACTGCCAGCTATCTGGGAGGATTGTGAAACACTGCCCAGCCCTAACAAGCCTAGATTAGACAGCAGTGTAGGCGCTAAGGCTCCCACGTATATGGACAGAGAAGATAAAAGACCTTCAACCATTTCACAGTGCTGCCTGGGGAGGGCTCATTTTCTCCTGATATTCTGGGAGAACAAGAAAAACAGGGCTTCGCAATCTGATAGGTATAAATTCAAATCTAAGATCTACCAGTTACTAGCTCTGTGATCCTTAAAGTTCTTAAAGCTTCAGTTTTTCATCTGTAAAATGGAGGTAATGGTAGTCACCCATAAGACTGTTGCTAGGATTAGTTGAGACCATGCATGTAAAGTTTCCCACAGAGCACCTGCACATGCTAGCTAAAAGAGGAGAGGAAGAGGAGGAGGATTGTAAGTGGGGGATGCTTATTTCCTGTTTCCAGAGAGGGGAGGACACCGGCCCACTCCAAATGTTTTCTGCTCTTGTGTTGCTTTGCTTAAGGTTGAAATCCCCAGGAAAGAAACTCAGATTGGCCAGGCTTGGGTGATGGGTAAGGCCAGGTGAAGTCAGTGCACTTTGCTTGACCCACCAAGGCCACCCAAATCGGGGTGGAGTGGTTCCCCAGAGGAAAATTGGGTACTGTTAGGAGATAGGAGGGGATGGACACTGGGTAGGAAAAGTGCAGATGTCCAACGCAGACATCCTTCAATGCAATGTCCCAGGAAGCCCTGACCCATACTTTCTTCCCCTCACCTCCTTGTGTCTATTTTCTCTCCTAGTGGCATCTGCAGAGAAGGAATAGGTGATTGTGGCTGACACAGTCAACTGCCTCACCCAAGGACCTTTCCAACCTTCTTTTAGCTGCCTAACTTCAAGAGTTGACCATCCCTGGCCTGCTTTGCCTGATGTGTGCTATGCACTTAGCTCTGCTAACTCCCAGGGGACCTCCATCACACACTGAGCCAGCCTCATCAGCTGTCTCAGTAAGTGGTGTTCAGGGACAGGGTAATGGGATCCAGCCCTTCCTAAGGTGTACCTGGGCTGCGACTCAGANGGGAAAAGAATCTGCCTGCCTCTCCCCACCCAGGTGTGGCAGCTCCTGGTGCCAGTTTCCCAGGAGCATGGCCAGGCCCCGGGTCTCTCCATCACAGCTGTGACTCTGGCTTCTTCCGGGAAGTGAGGTGGGGTCACTCCCCATGGAGCCGCCACCGCTGCTTCAATGTTCTGTAGGCCTGCACGGCCTGTTCTCTCTCCTCCCCACAATCCGCTGGTGGGCCAGGGAGGCAGTCAGAGGCACCTCCCTGGCCCCAGGAAGGGAATATCATTTGGACTCACCAGATCATGGTAATTCCATTACCCTTGCCAGCAACTGTGGAGACATGACTATTATAGCCAGTGGGATTTAATGGGATATCCTCTGGGCGCCTCTGGGAGAGTCGTTCCTCCTGAATAAAAAGACACATGGGCCAGGCACAGTGGCTCATGCCTGTATTTCCAGCACTTTGGGAGTCCAAGGCAGGTGGAACACTTGAGGTCAGGGGTTCGAGACCAACCTGGCCAACGTGGTGAAACCCCATCTCTACTAAAAATACAAAAATTAGCTGGGCATGGTGGCACATGCCTGTAATCCCAGCTACTTGGAAGGCTGAGGCAGGAGAATTGCTTGAACCTGGGAGGTGGAGGTTGCAGTGAGTCAATATTGTGTCATTGCACTCCAGCCTGGGTTACATAACAAGACTCTGTCTCAAAAAAAAAAAAAAAAAAAACAACCACAAGGAAGAAAACCCCATCTCTTCTTCAGACTGATGTTTCTGGGTTCACATGTGATACCTGGAACAGTGGCAGCCTTCAGCCTTTCTGGAATAATGAAGAGGCAAGCCCAAGAACAAAGCCAACATGATGAGGATGGCAGGACAGAAAGACAGAGAGAGGCTAATCCTTATTGAAGTCAGTCATTGGCTGAGCTACCCATGGATACTGCCTTCAGACTTGCTTTGATACCTTACTGCCTAAACTACATTCAGGTGGGTTTACTCATACCATAGCCAAAGCATCTTAGTGATATATATATGCTTGTCTATTTCTAAATCTCTAACAAGGGTAAGGAAGCCTTTTAGGTCAGTGGTTCTCAAAGTGTGGTCCCTGGACCAGCAGTATTGACATCACCTGGAAACTTATTAGAAATGCATATTCTTAGGCCCCATCCAGTTCTCATTAATCTGAAAGGAGGAATGGGTGCAGCAGCAGTCGTGTTTTCACAAGCATTCCAGGTCATTGTTGTGCATTGCTATAGTTCGCCAACCTCTGCTTTATATACTACTCTGTTGTCACACTGACATTAGAACTGACCACTGGGAGTGAGGACACCACTCATTATTCCTTCCAACTTACCTTTTTCTATCATTGCTTCATTTGATTCTGCTATCCCAAAAAAAAAAAAAAAAAAAAAAAAAAAAAAAAAAAAAAAAAAAAAAAAAAAAAAGGAAGAGAAAGAGACAGAAAGGATTTGAAAACTGTTGGCCAAATAAACCTTTTGCTTTGAGTTTCAATCTGCTGACTCTGGGTCATCAGCTCTTTCCAAATAAGACTTTGGGTGTCTGCAGAAACCTGTAGTAGCTAGAATGTGGTGGACATTTCCAAAATATTTAGAACACTAATAATCACTGTAATCAATAATGCTCCATAGGGATCTCCCTTGAGCTATTGGAAGTGAAGTTAGCAAGGAACTTAGAGAGGTGTGCACTGCTTGGGGTGAGCAAAGATAATTTGGAGGGGCAGAGGAGCCCTGAGAATAATGTTAGAAAAAAAAAGGAATGAAAAACTTGCTGCAAAAAGGAGAAAAGAAGGAAAGAAAGGAAAGAAAAAGAAAATGATTCTTATCAGGGAAGCTGGTAAAGATGGATTTGTTTTCCAGGACTCAATACATTTAGACAAAGGAGCCCAGAGAGGAGATCCAGGTTTGGGGGTGGTTTGAGCCAAGTGTCCAGGAGGGAAGGTAGGGGCATGTCTGGACACCTGGGCAGCCATGAATAATGGAGAGAACAGGCCGTGGGACCAATGCTGTGTGGGAGGAAGAATGCCTCCACAGGATTGGACTCTGGCACCACCCCCTACTAACTTTGGTCTTAGGGAGCTTCCCGAGCTTCTCTAAGCCTCAGTTTCCTCAACGGCCAATGGGCTCAGTGATTCTTATCTCACAGCTTGTTGGAAGGTTTACATAAATCAACGTACTATGATCTGAACTGCATACCCCCCAAATTAGTATATTGACACACTAACCCCCAGTGTGACGAATTTGGAGATAAGACTCTCAGGAGGTAATTAAGGCTAGATGAGGTCATGGGAGAGGAGCCCCCATGATAGGATTGGTGGCTTTATAAGAAGATGGAAAAACAGAGAGAGAAAGAGAGAGAGAGTTCTCTCTCTTTACCATACAAGGACACCACAAGAAGGCAGCAGTCTACAAGCTAGGAAAAGGGCCTTCACCAGAACTGGAATCAACCAGCACCTTGATATTGAACTTCCAGCCTCCAGAACTGTGAGAAAATAAATGCCTGTTGTTTAAACCACCCAGACTATGGTATTTTGTTTTGGCAACCTGAGCTGACTAATACACAAGGTATATTAAGGACCTTGCTTACTGCTTGGCTCATTCTAAATGCTCAATAAATAAATAAGATTCATAACAATGAATACATTAATAAACAATAAGTTAGGAAAATGAGATTGCCAAGGTCTTTGAATGGCTAAACTGAGTATGTAATTTATTTTCTGGACCATGGGGAGTTTCTGAGCCGGAGACAAAAAGAGGAAGCATATGTGTGCATAGTTCTGAGGTCAGTGTGACAATAGGGTATTACATAAGATGGGTTTCAGCAAACGTGAGGGTGTGTCAGGATCACTTGGAGGGCTTGCGAAAATATAGGTTGCCGCTGCCTCTACTTTCTCTTTCACATTCAGCAGGTCTGGGATGGGGTTCAAGAATTTGCATTTCAGGTAAGTTCCCAGGAGATGCTGATGCTGCTTGTCTAGGGACAAGACTTTAAAAGAGGGAGGAAGAAAGATAGGGAAAAAACAGACAGAGAGATTAGCATGACTTTTGGTCTGGAATGGCAGCAGAATGCTTGCTCTGCAGACATTCAATCCACACTGTGATGGATGACGGAGAACGGAGGTGGTGCCTGGAGCTGCCAAAAGTAATTGCTTCAAGCATGGCATGCAATTATGGCATTGGTTTTTAGGTTTTGTTTTACTTTAAGGGTAAACCACTATAATTAGAAAACTTGCAAAATCCTGACTTACAAAGTGAGCAGATTTTCAAATCAGAGAAACATAGTTTTCATGCCTTCTCCAAGTTGTGGATCACTGCTCAGAGATGACTATTTGGGGCCAGTTGCTAAGACTGATACTAGCTGCAAGATAATATCATACACAGTGCTGGTAAGGTCAGCTCTATCTGCAGGCCCACTGGGATGTTTGGTTGAATGTATGATGGTAGGAGTGAGATGGTCTGGTTTTTTTTCTGATTTTTCTTAGGAACCTGAGATGAATATTTGTGGTTTCTTCCACTCAGCGCTCATGTCTTTATATTTGTACCTGCACTCTCCCTTCATCTTTCTTCGGGAAAATGCTTGTCACTGCCGCCTTCTCCTCCTCCTCCTCCTCCTCCTCCTCCTCCTTCTTCTTTCTTCTTCTTCTTCCTCTTCCTCCTCCTCCTCCTCTTCCTCTTCTTCTTCTTCTTATTCTTCTTCTTCTTCCTCTTCTGCTTTTTAGACAGAGTTTCACACCATTGCCCAGGCTGGAGTGCAGTACTGTGATCTCAGCTCACTGCAACCCCCACCTCCGGGGTTCAAGTGATTCTCCTGCCTCAGCCTCCTGAGTAGCTGGGATTATAGGCACACATCACCACACCCAGCTAACTTTTGTATTTTTAGTAGAGACAGGGTCTTGCCTTGTTGGCCCTCAAACTCCTGACTCCAGGAGATCTGCCCACCTTGGCCTCCCAAAGTGTTGGGATCACAGGCGTGAGCCACCACGCCTGGCACACTGCATACTACTATATGGTGTCTGTCAGGCTGCTAAACTCCTCAGTCTTCCCGTAAGCCACAAGGGTGGGCATGAGATTGAGGTCTGGCCAACCCTAGTGTCTTCTCCCTTCAGCTCCTGTGACTGGGCTGAGGAAGCTTGTGACCAGACCAGCCTATCAGAATCCTTGTCTGGGATTCATCTGTAAACCAAAAATAAAATTCTAAGCCTCCCAACCATCTTGATGGACCCCATCTCTTGGCCAATGCCAAAGTTAACCAGAAAAACTAGTTTCAGGCCATGATGGGAAGAGGGAGTCAGACCTGCTTCACCCTACTCTCCTTCCCTTTTGGAATTCAGGCTCACCTGACCAGCATTAACATCAACTCAACCTTAAGACTGATAGAACAGATGTTTTAAGTCTGATAAGAAACATTAACAATCTATTCTCTCTGCAGCCTGCTACCTGGAGGCTTCATCTACACAATAAAACCTTGGTCTCTACAGTGCCTTATCACAACCCAGACATTCCTTCCTATTGAGTCCAAGTCTTTAGATAATAACTCTTTCAACCAATTGCCAATCAGAAAATCTCTGAATCTGCCTATGACCTGTGAGCCTCCCGCTTCCAGTTGTCCTGCCATTCCAGACCGAACCAATATACATCTTACATGTATTGATTGATGTCTTACATCTCCATAAAATGTAGAAAACCAAGTTGTAGCTCAACCATCTTGGGCACATGTTCTCAGGATCTCCTGAGAGTTGTGTCACAGGCCATTGGTCACTCATGTTTGGCTAGAATAAATCTCTTCAAATATTTTACAGAATTTGACTCTTTTTATTGACACATCTGTGGGTGCCAGAAGAGAGAAATCACTGTTTCCTCAGATGACCCTAAGATGTGATGATGTGAGTGAAGCATGCAGTTCACCCAACCCTAAAATGAATGGAGTCCTCTTGTAAGAGGGAATCAGCCCCAACCTACAGAGAAAAGAGAAGCTAAGACTGCGCAGAGGAGGGAGAAAGGGGAAAGGAAGGAAAAAGAGATGGGGAGGGAGGAAGGGACAGTGGAAAAGAGGAAGGGAGGGGGAGGGAAAATAGATCCTTGTCGTTCGATTCACTAGCATCCCAAGGCCAATACCACATGCAAATTTTCACTCGCATGAGTCAAAAAAAACTTCCCCATTTTACTTAAGCTTTGAGTTGGTTTCTGGCACTTTTAACTAAAAAGTCTGAATAATAAAGTTCATCAATCCACTTGTGACATCTAACTTCTAGAATTCAGGTTGTGCTGGGAAATTGCTAATTCAACACTTAAGTGCCTACATCAGCGTGGGAAGGAGTCCTTTGGAGCTGTCTGAAATTTCAGGGCATTGTCCCCATTGGAAGCTTTGAATATTACACTTGGAAATGCTAATGAGAAAGAGAGAAAAGAGAGAGGGAGAGAAGGCTTAACCAATTTTCAAAAGCCCAGGTCAGTCTTTTTAGGAGAGAAAGAGGAAGGAAAAGGGATGGAAGACACTGGGAGTGTTTTTAGTGGATGAGACAATTGAGGGTCTTCCTTACCAGGTAGTGAGGAAGTTTTCCTAGAAAAAGGACACAAGTGGCTTTTGTATTTGTAGAGGGGACTAACCCTCCTGGGGGTGACCTGTTCAAAGTGAAGTTATATAACCTATACAGTTGACTAAAGTGAATTCATCTCCATGCCCTCAGCAAGAAGAGTGAGAAAGAGGGCTGACAGGGTGTTGGTTCTGCCTATCCTCACCTGCAAGAGGCACGTGAGAACTGAAGCAGTCAGATTTACTTCCTACCTCCCACAGTGCAAGCATCTCACTGTGCTAGTGGGCATTTGAAGGGATTTTCCAAATGCAACTTTAACCGTACACAATTTTCATCTGTGTAGAAATTTAGAACCCAACTCCCTAAATAAGATGAGACACCACCATCACAGGCCTCATATTACAAGCCTGTACAGAGGGTGTGTGTGTGTGTGTGTGTATGTGTATGTGTGTATGTGTATGTGTGTGTCTCAGAATATATCTGATGGTTATTTGAAGCTCAGTATTAATAAGCTGTATAATAACTGGGTTCTATAGTATTTGAAATCAAAATCACTTTCACATTCCTCTAGTCCTCTGGGCTCTTGTAAATGATAAGTACATCAAAATGCCTTGTGATGGCCTTCTGGGAAAAAAATCCTCTCAGCTCAATTTACCAGGCAACTTTTATCCCATTGAATAAACTCGAGGCTCTAAGGCAGTGACTCTGCCATCAACAACATCTATGAAAGGCTGCACTTTGCGGTTGGTCTGTTTTGTGTGAGGTGGGCGCTTGCTGTTCTACTTGCCCAGTGGTGCTTTTTAATTGGAATGATTTTTATTTGGTCTGATTTCCTGAAATAGAATACATCGCCTGCTTTAGAAACCCCAGATAGTCTATCAATACAGAGAGCAAATTGTCCTGGGGTTCTTGGCTTAGCTGTTTATGGGGGGAAAGACTGCTGGGCAAGGGGTTGGGGGGGGGCAGTTGTAGCATATTCAAATCTGATATTGAAACAGTTTGTGTGTGTTTAGGAAGTAACCGCAAATTTGACATGCCACCTCCACCCCAAACCCCAAACTGGTTCCATTCCAATAGGCAGTAGTCTCAAAGACTCTCTCTTAAATGGTTCATTTCTTCCTATTTACAACTCCCAAAGTGAGCTGATTTTTAAGGGGAAATCAGTTTCTATGAACGTCTAGGGCCCCGAGTGGGTGTTTGCTCTTTATTTGTCCTGCTTTGTTTAAAACAAAGAACACCTCAAGTCAGTAACCAGGCGAGCAAGGGCCTGTGACAGGCATGGTCACCTGAAATCCATTTATGCACAGGGATTGAAAGAGTAATCATATTCTAAATAAGGCTAATCAAGCTTTTTGTGAAAGTGCCAAAACCCACACACAAACGTCACTCTCGGTATGTTCTCATTTCCACGGAGCAAAAGTGAAGGAGAGAAGGCTTATTGGGAAGCTGCCGCTGGCACATAGAATTAAGCAAATGCTGTCCCATAGGTGTGCACAGCAGGCTTCTTTTCAGAGGGAGGATGATGAGGAGGCAATGTGGTTCTTTTGTACTAAGGGACTCAGTGTACTGCATCCCTCACATTCTAGGTGTGATTTTTCTTTTCTGTCACAATTGAGCCCAGTTTGTACTTCTCCCCTTACTTTCTTTTGGTTCACTCTTTTCCTTCATGGTAATCTTGCTGCTTAATGACCCTGGCCCCAGGCTTCCAAGGCAACTTTCCAAGAAGATCAAGGTTACTTCTGAAGTCCATAGCTTCTCACTTCCTCTTCCTTTGTCTCTTAACCTCTTCTCACTTTTCTCCTCACACCTACCACACAATGTCTGAAATATTCACTACCTCCAAGTGGCCCCACTTTTGCAACCCACCCAAGTCTGTTATTTGTTTAAAAACTACCACTTATTTGAGTTCTGGCTCTGGGCCAGTCATCAGCAAACATTTTCTGCAAAGAGCTAGATAGTAAAGAGTCTCAGCTTGTGAGCCACACCGTCTCTGTTGCAACCCTTCACTCTGTTATATTATGTAAATAGCCATCAACAATACGTAAATGAACAGGTAGGTGTGTCTGTGTTGCAATAAAACTTCATTTACAAAAAGAGGCAATAGGCTTGATTTGGCCTGATGTTCAAATGGAGTAAGTCCATGTGACATACACAGGAAACTCACAAGGCTTTTAAGATTGGTATGTCCCCCAAAACACTGCCAGCTTGACCTGAAAGGGACAGAGAGAAGAGAATGAAAGAAGGCTGTCAGATCCCCAAAATTCTACAGACAGGAAACAGGCAGATGAAACTACAGCTGCAAACAAGTATTACCCCTCATGAAAAAGGAAAGATAGCTGTGAGAGCAGACCTTATAGGCTCAGAAGGCAGAGCCGAGAGTCATGCCTTGAAAACCGATGGAGTTTTTCTGGTTGGATTTATAAAATGTTTGGGACCAGAGACTCCTTGTTTCTTTCATTCTTCCCTCATTTTGAATGGGAATCTCTATAACTGTTAACCTGGTGGAGTGTGTTTCATTTTGTATTTTGGGAGCCGATAATTTGTTTGCTAGCTTCATAGGTCCACAGATAGAGAGAAATTGTGCCACACACTGGACTATACCCAGAGCTTCACCCATGCCTAAATTAGATGATTTACGTGATGAGAAATGAAACTTTTGACCTGATAAGACTTGGATGAGATTTTGGATTCAGGTTGATTGCTGTAATGGGTTGAGAGTTTTGAAGAATGGGGTCAATGCAGTTGAGATAGACATAAAACTTTGGGAACAGACAGCAGATTGTTGCAGGTTGAACCATAGCCTCCAGGCCGGCACAGTGGTTCACACCTGTAATCCCAACACTTTGGTAGCCTGAGGAAAAAGGATCACTTGAACCCAGGAGTTCAAACCAGCCAGGGCAACATAATGAGACACTGTTTCTTTTTAAATTAAAATAATAATAATAATAATAATGGCCCTCCAAAGATGTCCACATCCTAATCCCTAGAACATGTGACTATATTACTTTCCACTGTAAAAGGAATTCTGCAGATGTGATTAGGTTGAGGATCTTGAGATGGGGAGCTTATCCTGGTGGGCCCAATGTAATCAGAAGAGTACTTTTGAGAGATAAGCAGAAGCATCAGAATAAGAGAAAAATGTAAGGATGGAAGCTAAAGTCAGAGAAAAGAGAAGATGCCACACTTCTGGCTTTGAAGCTGGAAGAAGGGTCCACAGTCAAGGAATGCGGGCAGTCTCTAGAAGCTTGACAAAGCAAGGAAGCAGATTTTCGCCTAGAGCCTCCAAAAGGAAGATAGGCTGACACCTTGATTTTAGCCCAGTATTTTGATTCCAGAGCTATAGGATAATAAATTTACATTGTTTTAAGCCCACTGTGTTTGTGGCCATTTGTTATAGCAGCAAAGGAGACTAATACAGATTTTTCCAACCACTGATCTAAACATAAACTATGTTAGGGGCTTTCATGCATTACCTTCTCCAGTCCTCACAACACCACTTTGAGGTAGGTATCAACAATATTACCACTTGCAAGAGAGAAAATGATGCTTGCAGAGATTGATTCAACAGTCTACTTTACTGAATGTCAAAGCCCATGTTTCTGTCATATTGCTCTACTCAGGCAGACTTCCATTTTCCTTATTTCAGAGTGACTCCCCAACCCCCATTAATGTTTATCAGTCCTGGGTCCCAATCTCTTGGAACTTTTTCCTCTGTTCCTATGCCTGTGTTTTTCATTCACTCAGCCTACAGTTTCTGATACCTACCAAGTACCAAGCCTTGGCTTAGGTTCCAAGACAGGTATATAAAAAAGATGCTTATTCCAGGCTGGGAGGGGTGGCTCACACCTGTAATCCTAGCACTTTGAGAGGCTAAGGTAAGTAGATCACTTGAGCTCAAAAGTTCGAGACCAGCCTGGGAAACATGGCCAAATCACATCTCTATAAAAAATATAAAAATTAGCCAGGCATGGTGGCACATATTTGTAGTCCCAGCTACTCAGGAGGCTGAAGTCGGAAGGATTTCTTGAGCCAGGGAGGTTGAGGTTGCAGTGAGCAGTGATCATGCCACTGCACTCCAACCTGGGTGACAGAGCAAGACTCTGATGTGTGTGTGTGTGTGTGTGTGTGTGTGTGTGTGTGTGTGTGTGTATGTATCTCCTATTCTAGAAGAATCAACATCTCTCTCTCTGGTATTTGGGGATGGGACCTTTGGGAGATAATTAGATTTAGATGAGGTCATGAGCATGGAACCCTCATCACAGGATTTGTGGCTTTATAAGATGAGGAAGGGTGAGATCTCTCTCTCTCTCTCTCTCTCTCTCTCTTTCTCTCTCTGCTGTCTGAAGACACAGCAAGAAGGTGTCTATATGCAAGCCAAAAGCCCTCATCAGAAAATGAATCAGTAGGCACCAGATCTTGGATCTCCCAGCCTCCAGAAATGTGAGAAAGAATTGTCTGTTGTTTAAGCTATTCAGTCTATGGTATTCTGTTATTGCAGCCTGAGAAGATGGAGACAATCTGCAAAGCAAAAACAAAACCCTAAAAACAGCACTTGGGCTAGTAGCTGAAACAGGCTTATACATTTGTAATAAGTGGGCTAAGGAGGAGGCAGGACAGCATGGAGTGGTTGACTGACTCTTAGATGGCCTCAAACATCCTCATCTCCTGGTATGTATGCCCCTGTGATCCCACTGTGTGACAGTGGGTTGGCCAAGCAACTTGCTTTTAACCAATAGAATATAGCAAAGGTGATAACATATCACTTGCATGATTATGTTACATAAAATGGCAATGTCCATATTGCTAACAGTCTCTCTCCTTTGCTAGACATAATGAAGCAAATTGCCATGTTGTGAGCTATTCTACAGTGAGGCTCATCTGGCAAGGAACTGAGAGTGACCTCCAACTGACAGCAAGTAGGGACCTGAGGCTCTGTCTGACAACCTAAAAACAACTGGATTCTGCCAACAGCCATGTGAACTGGAAAGTAGCTCTTTCCCCAGCCGAGCATTCAAATGAGACCTCAGTCCTGGCCAAAACATTCATTGTAGTTATTCAAAGGACCTCCTAAGTTGTGCCCAGGTTCTTTACCTACAGATACAGTGAGAAAACAAATGTATGCTCTTTTAAGCTGCTAAGTTGTGATAATTTGTTATACAGCAATAAATAACAAATGCAAGTTGAGAGCATGGGTTTAGACTCATTGGACATACATTGTGGTTCAAATTTTGCCTTGACTACTTACTCCTGTATTCTTGGGCATGCCCCTCAGAGGCTTAGTTTTCTTATGTGCAAAATAAGACAATACCAGAGCCTACCACATCACAAGTATTCAATTATTGCTATCTGTTATTATTTTTTAAGAGCTAAGGACTCAAAGAAGAGGGAAATTTAATTTTCTCTGAAATCAGAGCAAAATAATTAAAACTAACACTTGTATTGGGCTCTCAGATTTACAAAGGCTCACACAGGAATTACTGAGTGTAATCCTTACTGCGGTGTTTCCTGACTATGGGCAATTTTGTTTCCCAGGGAATATTTGGAGATGTTTTTGATTGTCACAACTGGTAGAAGGTGCTACTGGCATCTAGTAGCTGGAGAATAGAGATGCCGATAAACATCTTGCAATGCACAGGGTACTCCCCCTACACACACACACACACACACACACACACACACACACACACACAGAATTATCTAACCAGAATGTTGATAGTGCTGAGGTTGAGAAACTGTGCCTTAGTAATCTTATGAGGGAGTGTGTGCTTATCATGCATGACTCCTAGATGAGAAAACTGAAGCTAAGAAAGGTTGAATTATAGAATGTTGGGGTGGGGGATCAAGTAGGTGGTAGGTAGCAGGGCTGTAGAAGGCTTTGCCGGCAGGCCCCAAATGCATGGCTTTTTCTTCACCCCAACTTGACCTACTAAGCCTGTCTAGAGGCCCACTGATTTCAGCCCAGAGGCAATGAACAGAACGTGTCATCCTACAGGAGTAATGGTGAAGGCTTAAGGCACTGGGCCAGGTCAGGACAGAATTTGTTCAGGAGCAGATATATTCGATCCCACTTGGTAGAAGGGTGAAAGTAGAGGGGAGGGGCCTATTCCATCAGAATCCAGAGACATTCCTGCCTATGTAAAAATTCTGTATTCTTATATAGAGATATCTTGATATTCTTTTTCAACTCTTGAGATTTCGAGCTAACAAAGACATTCATTCAACCAACATTTTTGATTATTGTTTCTGCTTAGACTGACATCATTAAGACCTTCCATGGTGCTGGCATTTTACAGTTCCAACGATTGTTCCCCAATAGTAACCCATGTAAACCTCTCAGTAGATAGTTGTGTTCCCATTTGACAGATGAGGAAACTGAGTCTTGGAGAGGAATGTAATTATATATCAAAGGACACACAGTTTTCAAATGGCAGAACTGGGTTCCAAACCCAGGCTTTTAACATCAAGTCCACATTAACTTCCACGCTAGCACTGAGCTCCCTGTAATGGAGTTTGGGGTATTTGCAGGAAGGGGGTGTAAAGCATTTCCTATTTTCAAGGAATTTGCTATTTAAAGGAGGAGACAACTATAGTAGGTGAGTAAAATTAAAAGGAGAGTGAAAACACATACTTAAAATGGTTTCAAACCACACACTCCTGGGAGCACGGGGAAGAGGACAAAGAAATGGTTCTCAGGGGTGGGACTGAGGGACAAGGAACTGGAAAGTCTTTAGGGAAGAGGTGACACTTGAGCTGAGGCTTAAATTACAGGCAGAACAAAAAGCCAATGCCCCAAATCAAACAATAGATTCACTTGTTAAAAGTGATTTCTGCCTCCAGATGCTAAAAGAAAAAAATTCCTAATTCCATTCTGGACTTCATGCAGGTTCTTATTATTGCTCCTTTTTCTGCTTGCATGATTCTACAGCCAGGCAGCCTGAGTTCTATGTGCTTCTGATCAGGGCTGAAGATTTGCTGCATTTGGCTTGTCTTGTGATTTATTTTGTGGTGTGATTATACTAAGTTTATGAGACAAGAATCTTATCACCACTATCAGTACTTTTGTTTTTCCATTTTCTGTTCATTTTTACAAAATAATAAGAGAAATGACCTCCTAAAATAGTCAAATAATCACACAAACCAACACTTTCCTGGGCAGACAACAACAGCAGTGTGAGAAAGGGAACCCTTAGCCAATAGACCACACACTTTGATGCTATCGTTTGAAGCACTGATTCAACTGTTGAAAAACAGAAACCCAGTTTCTACATGTGGAGGGTGATTTGGGCCTCTCAAAACAGAAAGCATAACCATACAGGTGACATAATATATTCATTTATTAATTCACTTAATAAATATCTACTAAAGACCTATTCATTTCCAGACACTGTTTCAGGAAATGGGAGATAGCCATAAAATTGACATATAAGGTCCCCATCCTCATGGAACCTCCAGACTAGATGGGGAGATGGACAATATATAAGTAAGCATATCAAGAAGTAAGGTAAGTTCAGTTGGGGCATGGTGGCTCACGCCTGTAATCCCAGCACTTTGGGAGGCTGAGACGGGTGGATCACTTAAGGCCAGGAGTTCAAGACCAGCCTGGCTAACATGGTGAAACCCCTTCCTCTACCAAAAATACAAAAAATGAGCCAGGTGTGGTGTCACACGCCTGTAATCTCAGCTACTTGGTAGGCTGAGGCGTGAGAATTGCTTGAACCCAGGAGGCAGAGGTTGCAGTGAGCTGAGATCATGCCACTGCACTCCACCCTGGGTGGCAGAGTGAGACTCTGTCTCAATAATGATAATAATAATAATAACAATAAGTTAAAATTGTGATAAATACTAAGTAGGGTCATCAGATCAAATACAGCAGCAGTCCCCAAACTTTTTGGCACCAGGGAGCAGTTTTGTGGAAGNCAGGAGTTCAAGACCAGCCTGGCTAACATGGTGAAACCCCTTCCTCTACCAAAATACAAAAAATGAGCCAGGTGTGGTGTCACACGCCTGTAATCTCAGCTACTTGGTAGGCTGAGGCGTGAGAATTGCTTGAACCCAGGAGGCAGAGGTTGCAGTGAGCTGAGATCATGCCACTGCACTCCACCCTGGGTGGCAGAGTGAGACTCTGTCTCAATAATGATAATAATAATAATAACAATAAGTTAAAATTGTGATAAATACTAAGTAGGGTCATCAGATCAAATACAGCAGCAGTCCCCAAACTTTTTGGCACCAGGGAGCAGTTTTGTGGAAGACAATTTTTCCACAGACCAAGGGCGGGGGCCCTGGGGGGATGGTTTTGGGATCACTCAAGTGCATTACAGTTATTGTGCACTTTATTTCTATTATTATTACATTGTACATTCTACAACTCACCATAATGTGAATCAGTGGGAGCCCTAAGCTTGTTTTCCTGCAACTAGACAGTCCCATCTGAGGTGATGGGAGATAGTGACAGATCATCAGGCATTAGATTCTCATAAGGAGCTTGCAACTTAGATCCCTCACATACGCAGTTCTCAATAGGGTTCGCACTCCTATGAGAATCTAATGCTGCTGCTGATCTGACAGGAGGCAGAGCTCAGGTGATAATGCGAGCAATGGGCAGTGGCTGCAAACACAGATGGAGCTTTGCTCGCTCACCTGCTGTTCACCTCCTGCTGTGTGACCCAGTTCCTTATGGGGAGTTGGGAACCCCTGAAATACAGGATGTCCAGTTAAATCTGAATTTCAAATAAACATCAAATTATTTTAGTATGTGTACATCCCAAGTATTGCATGCTAGCTGCAATATTGTATTTTTACTAGCTAACTCAGGCAACCCAAGCACTAAGAAAATAAATGGAGTAACTGGAGTGCTATATCACACAGGGCTCCACCACAGAAAAAGAACCAGTGGAATATATTAAGAGATTGATTGCGAAGAATTGTCTCGAGCAGGTATAGGGGCTGGCTAGGCCAGTCTAAAATCTGTAGAACTGGTCATCAGGAAGGATGGGCTGGAAATCTTGAGCACAGCTGAATCTGCTGTTGAAAGACAGAATTTCATCTTCCTCAGAGAAACCTCAATTCTATTTTTAAGACCTTTCAGCTGATTGGGTCAGGTCCACCCAGACTATGGAGAATAATTTTCCATACTGAAAGATGATGGACTTTAATCATACCCACAAAATACCTTTCCAGCAACACCTAGACTAGTGCTCCATTGAATAACTGGGGGCTATAGTCTAGCCATGCTGACACATACAACTGACTGTCACAGATGGGAAGGGGAGAGGTGCCCACACAGGAAAGGCTTCTCTAAGAGGTGGGGACATTTGAATTGAGACGTGAACATTGAAACACTGAGCATTAAACTGCCATTCTATGAGCCATGAGGTGAGAATATTCCAGATGGAAAGAAAAACAGATGGAAAGGCTCTCAGATGGGAAGGAACCTGTCTTATTTTAGGAACAAAAGGGAGGTCAATGTGTCTGCAGTGGAGTGATCGAGGGGTACAGTGGTACCTGATTGAGTGGGAGAGGAGGACAGAAGCTGGGTTGTGCACAGTGATGTACAAAAGTCAAGTTTATAGATCTCCAGGTTACTACTTATAAAAAGACAGTGATGGATAGAGAAAGCAGAGCAGATCTTTGAAGAAGCTTCTACTTGAGTATTTCTGGGTATCAAATTGGTATAAAGGTGTCTATTTGCTTGCTCAAAAAAAGTGCTTAAGGCATGGAACTTAAGAAAGTCTGAACATCACCAAATGGAAATGATCCAGGACTCCATAAAGTCAGACCAACCCTTATTATTAGGTTGGTGTAAAAGTAATTGTAGTTTTTGCCATTAAAAGTAATGGCAAAAAAATTATTGTTTCAGAAAAGCAATCTTCTCAATAGCTGAAGAATAAGCTTAATAGCTGGGGAATCTCCACGGGACATCTCCAGTCTAGAGGTTTTCCTTAACCAGTCTTTGCATGCCAGAGCCTATTGAAGGCTAGAGTTGTCAGATGGCAAGCAAATTGTTTACATGAAGCCGCTGAATATGAGTCAACACTTGCTATGTCTTGGAGACTTACAACTTGCTTAAGGAAAGATTGTCACAATTTTCCTTAAACAACAAATCCGTTTTACATATTGATATTGAATTGTAATTCCACAGACAGCTTTGTCTCCTGGGTATTGTAAATATGTTTGAGAGCCCTCAATATTGGTGATGTGCAGAAAACATTATTACCTAGGCCAGCTGGAAATTCCTGATATCAATAACTTTGCAGAATTTGCCTGTTGCCTCCAACTTAAACCAGGAGTTTAACTGGTTAAACTGGATAAAAGAACTTCAGGAAAATCACTTATTTTTTCTCAACCTAGGTTTCCCTATGCATTAGGGGGAAAAAATGAAGATTTTTCAATGCTCTGAGTTATCTTTTGACCCAGAAATTCTGGTTCCATGAGACTTCTGTAGCTAATACTGTAGAGTTTCCCCATCATTGTGTTTCAATTTGGTAACAGGGATCAAGAAATGTTGATCCCTGTTATATGTCACGTGCTAGAGCAATTTTGCTTCCTAAAATCTTCATGATGGAGTCTTCCTGTTCTATCTCCCCACCCCCACTAATAATCAAATAATTATCTATTGTAGCACAAAAAATTACCTCTACAATTTAGTGGCTTAACACAAAAAAATATTTACTATCTCCACAATTTCTGTGGATTAGGAATTTGAGACATAGCTGGGCTCTGGCTTAGGGTCTCTCATGTAGTTGCAGTCAAGATGCCAGCTGGGTCTATGGTCAACTGAAGGTTTGACTGGGGCAGGAGAAGCACATGGCTGTTGGTGGAAGGCCTCAATTTCTCACCATGTGGCCTCTCCATATACTGTTTGGTGTATCCTCGTCACATGGCACCTGGCTTTTCCCAGAATTAGTGATATAAGAAAGAAGAAAGCTTAAATGTGTCTTATGATCTAGTCTTGGAAGTCATACATGATCAGTCCCATTATATCTATTGGTTAGAAGTAAATCACTAAGTCCAGTCCCACACTCAAGTCGGGGGTGGAAATTAGGAGGACTGCCAAACACTTTCGGACATATTTTATACCACCAAATTTCTGCCTTGTGTGCCAGAGAAACTTCACTCCCTAAGATCCTGATGAGGTTGTTCTTCCAACTCTGTCTTCCTAACCTCACCCCCACTAGTTAAATAGTATTTAGCCTATAACTTTTCTCTCCTTCTGTCTTGTGTAATTTATTCTGAGCACAATGTGGCCTTGCTTAAGAAAGCCTGAACATCAAAAATACCCCTCTTTTGCTGCTTTCAAGTTTTTAACTCCCTTGGTAGTAATTGGCAAATCTTCCCTTCTCCACCTCTAAGTTAGTCCATTGCATGAGGATAGGGAAAGTATAAAGTGGAGGTTAAAATAAGATATGTTTTTTTCCTTAGCCCTTTGATATGGTTTGGCTGTGTCCCCCCCCAAATCTCATCTCGAATTCCGACGTGTTATGGGAGGTGCCCAGTGGGAGATAATTGAATCATGGGGGCAAGTCTTTCCTGTGCTGTTCTTGTGATAGTGAATAAGCCTCATGAGACCTGGTGGTTTTTAAAAAGGGAAGTTTCCCTCCACAAGCTCTCTTTACTTGCCATCATCCACGTAAGATGTGACTTGCTCTTCCTTGCTTTCTGCCATGATTGTGAGGCCTCCCCAGCCACGTGGAACTGTGAGTCCAATTAAACCTCTTTCTTTTGTAAATTGCCCAGTCTCAGGTATGCCTTTATGAACAACGTGAAAACTGACTAATACACCCCTTTGGACAGATGGACCACTTTATGCACCATTGCATTCTGTGATAGATTGTGCAGAAATATTCCAGAGCCAGGCTGGCCAGAGGATGGCCCTCTCAAATAGCAGCCAGCATATTGATCAGAGGGATTTTGACACACAGAAAGACATCCAGGGATGCATGCACACAGAGAAAAGATCATGTGAGGGCACAGTGAGAAGATGGCCATCTGCAAGCCAAGGAGAGCGGCCCCAATAAATCATATTTGCCGACACCTTGATCTTGAACTTCCAACTTCCAGACTATGAGAAAATAAACTTCTGTTGTTTAAGCCACCCAGTTTGTAGTATTTTTTATGGAAGCCCTAGCAAGTTAATATAGCTGTCAATGTAAATTCTCAAAAGTAAATTAGATCCTGTCACTCCTGTTTAAAAATCCTTGAAGGGCTTCTCACCACACTTAGAATAAAATCTGCACTCCTTAATGTGGGCTACATCACCCGGCCACTGCTTATCTTTTCAACTCAATCTACCACTAAGCTTCTCCAGCTCACAGTGCTGCAGTCATAGTGGCCTTTCAACAAACCATCCTGCAGTCATGCCATCTTCTTTTCTTCCTCTTGGCCTTGGCATTTGCTGTTCTTTCTGCCTAGAAGCCCTACCTAGTGCTTTTTACCTAGTTGGTACTTAAGTCATTCTTCAAGATATATTAATAGTTTCAAAATCATCACCTCAGAGAGATCCTCCAGACCACCTGTGGAGTCTGTTCCCCTCTCCATTAATCTAGGCTGGCCTCAGTGACTCGTTCAAACAGTCACATGCAGCAAAAGTAAAGTATGGAGATTTTCAAGTCTAGATTATATCAAGCTTTGCAGCTTCCACTTTGTCTCTTGGAATACTAACTCTTAGAACCCAACAATCACGCTGTAAAGAAGCTCAAGCAACCACATGGAAAGTACTAAAACCCATGGGTGTCAGGCAGTTCAGGTTGAGTTCTCAGTTCACAACCAGGACCAACTTGCTAGCCACGTGAATGAGCCAGCCCTAGCTGAGCCTCCCTAGCTGACACTCCATGGAGCAGCGATGTTTGTTTTGACTATTAAGTTTTGAAGTGATCTGTTACATAGTAATAGATCATGAGAACACCACTTTATATAACATACCACCCTGACTGATTAACATCTACTGCACCATTGTTTTATTCCCTTCATAGCACCTGCCACAATCTGAAATTACTGCACTTATTTAACTTCCTTATTTCCTATTTCCCACTACCACTAGAATATAAACTCTACGAAGGCAGGCAACCTGGCTTTGTTATTCATCACTAAATCCATAATAGAGTAGATGCTCAATAAATACTGAATGAATGAATAAATGAAGGAGTGAAAAAGTGAATTAATGAACTGACTTCAAGCCCTTGATTCAGAATGATAAGGGAAGAGGCCTCTTCTGCCTAGTTAAGTCAGTACAGTTGAAAAAATATTGAATCAATGATGTCCTGAGCCTCCTTGGTTTGCACTGGGCTCTTCATTCTTCTGCAGTGAACACTCTTTCCCCTATAGTCACATTCACTTGGCTTGGAATTTGAGATCCATCCAGTGAGGAACAGTTCACTCCAATAAAAGAATCTTGTTTCTGAAGAGTTATGAATGAACAAAGGCCTGGAGCTCTGTGGCACTGTGGAAAACCAATGAACCTGCTGCCTCATTCTCTTTTAAAGGGATGTGCCATGTTTGCATTTTCATCAGAACTTCAATTTTACCCTTTCTCTTACCTTTTCTTTCCCTCTTTTCTCTCTCTCTCTTCCTTTGAATGCATAGAATACTAAAAAGATTAAAAGGCCTTGGAGTGTATGGAATGTATTCACAGGGTGATATTAATATCAACATTCTAGAAAGAAAACTGACCCAAATTCAGACCCATCTAGACTGATTTTGGCAAAATGAGGTGTCAACCTTTGAAACTGTCAAATCCTCCCATCCTGTGGGATTTCTCAACCACTGACAAGACACATATTTCTCCCATCCTTGCTCTGCAATGTCCCTTCTAAAATTAGATAGATAGATAGATAGATAAATAGATAGACAGACAGATAGATAGATAGATAGATAGATAGATAGATAGATAATAGATAGATAGATAGATAGATAGATAGATAGATAGATAGATAGATAGATAATAGATATAGATAGATGGTTTGGCTGTGTCCCCACCCAAATCTCATCTTGAATTCTCACGTGTTGTGGGAGGGACCTGGTTGGAGGGAACTGAATCATGGAGGCAAGTCTTTCATGTGCTGTTATTTTGATAGTGAATAAGTCTCAAAAGATCTGATGGTTTTGAAAAAAAGCATTCCCCTGCACAAGCTCTCTCATTTTTTACCAGCCACCATCCATGTAAGATGTGACTTGCTCCTCCTTGCCTTCCGTCATGATTATGAGGCTTCCGCAGCCATGTGGAACTTTAATTCCAGTTAAAACTCTTTCTTTTATAGATTTCTCAGCCTTGGGTATGTCTTTATCAGCAGCATGATAAGATAGATAGATAGATAGATAGATAGATAGATAGATAGAGAGTGTATACAGATAGGTGTAGGCAGATAATAGAAATTTCTTCTACACTCCTTCCCCCAGGATAGATTCCTTTCCCCAAAAGTCATTTCTGCCCCCAAAACAGAGACACCAAGAAACTGATTAATGCTGGTATTTTTGAGTTGGATTGTGTGTCTGCCCAGCCGGTCTTGACTGGTCAAGTTGGAACACATGGGACAGGAGAGGGACAGGATCCCAACATTCACATAGAGCCTGACTTAACTGCTGTGCCTACCAGCCAGCCAACAGAAACCAAGAGAGAGAGATTTGGAGCCATGCCTTTCCAGGGATCTATCCAAAGGCATTTGTAGGTCAGGGTCTGGAACAAGTTGCCATCTAGGCCAACTGCCTGTGACTCAGCTCATTCCAACATTTTAATACGAGTGATACCTGGTTAAAAATGAACACCAGAAATGACTGAAAGGAATTCAAGAGCTAGGTATCAAAGGGCAAGAGCTAGCTTATTCCCTCTTGACTTGGTTATGGCAAGAGGTTTATTAATCTAGTCTGCCATGGCAGACATTGTCAGGACCCTCCTGTACCCCTCATTCTTACCACTTTTGTGCATACTTCCAACTGCTGGCACCTCTGTTTCTTTGCCTGGGAGCTTTCTCTTCCTGACAGAAGCCCCTGAGAGCAGCCCTCAACCAATTACTAATAGGAGTTGGTGTATAAATACCCTAGCCCCCTCACCCTTGGAGCAGGATAGCTCAGAGGCACATTTCTACACTGACTCCTACAGTTTCTTCAGTGGGACTAAGCTCCAGTCACCCACAGGAGTAGCTAGCTTGAAAACATACCCTTTATTAACTTTTATCCCCTCCTTCTCTTCACCTTGACCTGCCTCCTAATGTCCCCTTCCTTCCCAAATCTCAAACCGTCTCCACTCTAATCCTTGTCTTAGAGACCATTTCTGGGGGGACCCAAACTAAGACAGCTAGGTATTCATTCAGAAGCATTCGTCCAATTCCTTCTATATAGCAAAGGCTGTGGCCCATACCTTAGAGACTTTAAAACCTAGCTGGCAATACCAGTTTATCCAGCCAATGACAATAGAAGACTCTACGTGTTAGAAGCCCTATCAGAGAGCCCCTGTGCCATATACAGAGAGAAAGAGCAATGACAGCAAAGTTGTTCAGCCCACTGCTCAGCTGGAGCCCCGTGGCAGGATCTTCACCTGGGTCTTTATCTATGTGCCTCCAAATTCTCTCTGGGAGATATGCAACTCTCTAAGCTGACCCAGCATGGAGATATGGTTTTAAAAAGCCACACTAAAGAATCACATTAACCATGCCCCAAGTTCTGGGATATAAATCAGAATGCGAATTGTGAACTTACAGTAAGTGAATTTACACCAGCTGCCAGGCAGGCTCAGAAATACTAATATAGCCTTAGCAGCATTTCTCCTCCCCCACAGGAAAATGCCTGGTTGAAGCCAGCTTGCAATTCCAAAGTCAGAAGGTTGCCTGGGAAGCCATGAAACAAAGCCAAATCAAGGCAAAGCAGACACATGGAGATTTTGAGACTGAGAAGAGGGAAACTGAGGACATTCATGTGAGATGGTTTCAAGTTTCCCTTAGAAGGAGAAGTTATCTTCAGAAGGTCAGGTTGGTGAGGTGGATGTTCAAAAACAACAAAGTATGTAGCTACCATTGTGAGGAAGACCATGGAAAATGGACAAATCAGAATGAGAGGCTTTCTGAACAAGAGTAAGTACCCCCACTGATATGGCTTGGCGGTGTCCCCACCCAAATCTCATTTTGAATTGTAGCTCCCACAATTCCTACGTGGTGTGGGAGGGACCTGGTGGGAGGTAATTGAATCATGGGGTGTGGGTCTTTCCCATGCTGTTCTCGTGATAGTAAATAAGTTTCACGAGATCTGATGGTTTTATAAAGGGGAGTTTCCCTGCACATCTCCCTCCTGCCTGCTGCCATGTGAGACGTGTGTTTTGCCTTCCACCATGACTGTGAGGCCTCCTCCCCAGACACGTGGAACTTGAGTCCATGAAACCTCTTTTTCTTTATAAATTACCCAGTGTCGGGTATATCTTTATCAGCAGCGTGAGAGCAGACTCATACACCCGTGTTTGCCACCACCCACATTAAAACAACTTTAATTTGAACCTAGTCAAAGTATGTGGGCTTTCCAACCAGGCAGATCCACGGTTTCATCCTCACTCCATCAGAAATTAGCTGTGTGTGGATGTTAGTCTCTGGGCTTTGTTTCTAAAATGTATGTAATAATGCACCAGGTTCTAAAACCCACTGAGAATTCTGTGAGATTATGCATGCAAAGTGCCGAGCATGGGGCCTGGCTCATAGCAAGTATCAAATAAGTGGTGAAGAAGTTGTCATTTTCACTTGTGGTTGATAATTTCCACTTTTGCCTTTCTGCAGCCTAGAGACAGAAGCAGATAATGCATGTGTCATCTACATCTGGCAAAAGCCAAAGGTTTGGAAGATGGACAAAGGAATCCAGGCGAAAAGGAGCCCATGATTGAAGTGCATTACCAGGTGCACCAGTTCAAATGCAATCAGGAGGAACAAGGGGAAGAGGGAGAAGTCTAGAGCAAGACTTCTCAAACTGACTATTCAAGTCACCTGGAGATCTTAGTGAAATGCAGACTCTGATGCAGTAGGTCGTGGTGGGAACTTGATATTCTGCATTTTGACCAAGCTCCAAAGTGAATGTCAGTGCTGTTGTCCTTGGTCCACGCAGGGAGGAGCAAGGATCTGAGGCTTGGAGAGCAAACGTCAAGTTCAGAAGAAAGACTGGAAGTTTGGGGACAAAACCCAAATATGGCTAAAGAAAGCCAGTAAGTATGCTTTGAATTGTATTTTCCATTGCATCTGAAGCTGTGCTGGCCAACATGGTAGTCACTGGCCCTGTGTGGCTATGGGCTAGCCCTAATGGACATGTGCTCTAACATGTAAAATACACACTGAATTTTCAATACTTGGTACCAAGAAAATAATGTAAAATATCTCAATACTTTAAAAACATTATTACATGTTGAAATAATATTTTAGATATATTGAGCTAAATAAAAGATACCTGTATTATTGAAATTAACATCACCTGTTTCTTTTACCTTTTCTTTTAATATAGCTACAAAAAAAATTAAATTTACATTTGTGGCTTATGTTAAATTGAACAGCCCTAGTCTAGAAAGGGTTTCTTTCTCTCGCCTTCTCTGAGCTTCTGCCCAAAACCCCACTGTCAGCAATTCCTGTAGTGTCCCAGGGAAAACTCTAGGCCAGAGAGATTTATTGCTCTGAAGGGGAGACGGGCAGGCCTGCGCGAGGGAGCTGTTTGGGAGGAACAAGGTAGAAACATGCCAAGTCATTCTCTGCAACAGCAGAGCCATAGCCATGGGGCCGGCTGGGAGGCCTGGATCCTGGAGATGCCAGCCTGCCATGCTCCAGTGCCTTCTGTCTGGGCCTCGTCAGTCCTTTCTCGTGTTCTCCTCCCTATCCTGGGCGACAGGTAATTAGCAAGGCCAGCTGGCAGCCTCCACCGGGCACTGCCGCCAGAGAGCCAGCAGCCGGCCTGCAATTACTGTAATCCTGGCTTGGCCTCCAAAGAGAGCTCTATTCAGCTCTCCCTCTGCAAGTTGGCTTGAGGTGATGGAGCTTGTAACCTGTATATTCTCTGGGTGCCTCCTGGCAATGAAAGGCCCACAGAAGAAAGTCTCCAGTGTGCCTACCTGCAGCAGACTTCCTTTGGTAAATAACTAGACAGCTGGAACTAAGTCATTGCCTGTTGATGGCATGGAGGGGTGATATTTGAAATGTCTCGCCCAAGCCATATATTCCCAATTTTTTTTTTTTTTTCATGTGTTCCCAGTATCTCCTCTTTCCAGAAAGTGTTTCCCAGGACCAGCAGCCAGTCCTTCTAACTCCAGGAAGCTTGTCCAGGGCAAATCCCAGGCACCTCTGAAATGTGTTAAGAATGACGCTAAAAATCCATGAATTTTAAGTTCCATGAAGCTAGTCTGGCCCTAGAAGGGAATGAGAAGAAAGGCTACCTTATCAAATGGAAACTTTCGGCAAAGACAGCAAGTGCAAGGCATGCTGGGCTGAACAGACGAAGGACATGCAAAGAGACTGCCAAAATGTCCTCACTTTCACTGGGCTAACCCTTTAGCCTCTCAAGCTTCAGTTTTCCCGTATGCAACATGGACATAATAGTAGCATGTACGTCACAGGGCTGCTGTGAGAATTAAATGAGACATTCTGTATAAAGGGTTTAACATGGCAAGCACCCAACAAATATAAGCATTAAAAGCTAAGTAAAGTAACATACAAGGGAATGAACCTGAAGAAGCTAGACAGATGGAATGCACGTAGACCTAGCCTGACAGAAGTTTCCAAATTGGAGCACTGAGATTTAGAAGGGGCAGGGGTAGGGTGGGCTCCTTTTAAAGGAACAGTCTGTCCTTTTTGGGAGGGGAGTGAGAAAAGGTTATCTTGGAGGTTTAGTGGGTGAAGGACCCTCACTGCTGGCACAGCAGTCTGCGGTGCATTTTGGGGCCCAGTGACATCATTTGTAAGGTCCAGTGCAAAATAAAAACACAGGACCTCTTGTTCATAAATCAGGATAAAGGTGCCATCAAAGGAACTGAAATAGAAAACTTTCTCCATTCTTCTACTCTTCTACTGTCTGTCTCTTTCTCTTCTACTCTTTTACTGTCTGTCTGTCTCTTGTTCCTTTTCTCTCTCCCACTTCTGAGTTTTTATTTGTTATTTAATGTGCCATCTCCTCAGGCAAAAGAATACTCACACAGACAGTGTGACTGTCACAGGTACTGGGAATCCTGTGACTCTGCACTTGCCAGCCCTCAGTCCCACCTGCCAGGCTCCTCCTCCCAGCAGCCACCAGACTGATGCCTGCACCCCAGCCAAGGGCAGAGGAGCCAATCTCCCCTTCCCACTGGCTGGCTACCCCAACCCGCAGTGGATAGGCAATGTTCAAGGATTGCAGCCTCCATGCTGGGCACACTGGTATGGATCAGGTGGGCAGAGGCTCGCTCCTGCCAAGCTGTTCACCAGGCATGCCGAGGTGCAACCATATCTTGCTCCTAGATGCCACTAAGTGCGTGCACCCAAGTTCACTCTTCCCACGCCAGTGCCTAGGCCTCTGTTGGGGATGGAGGGCAGCATCAATCATTGGACAATGCCTGGGGACACCTGGTGGTGGGGGTGGCTGAAGTCACTGGGGAGTGGCAGAGAAAGAGACAGAAAGAGAGTGAGGCCAAGCAGTATCAGGATGTTATGGGGCACAGGAACGAGTGACAGAGAACTCATCCTGGGGAGATGACCAGGTGGAAAGGCAGCAGCAGGACAGCTCCACAGTCCCATCAAAATCGGCTTACAAAATCCAAAATCAAAGGTATAATTATTAGGAGTTTCAAGGTGGCAACCCTGGAGCATTAAACCCCAAATGTGGGCCTCTGAGCCAGGTTCTGTGCCACTCCACTGCTTGTGTGTCTATGAAGCAGGCTCTCTGGAGGGACGTGGCTGTCTTGCAGTATTTCAACACCATGTTTCCCATCCCAAGTAGAGCCTCAGATTCAGACCCCAGCTCTACCGCTTACTAGTTTCAATCATGTTGGGCAAGTCTTTTAACCTTCCAAGACCCAGTGTATGCATCCGTAAAATGGGACTAATGATACAACCAACTCTTAAAAGTTGTTGTGAGGATTAAAATGTTATGTAATAGGGCTTAGTGTGATGCTTCAACGCATTCTCTTCATTTAGCGTAAAGCAAGACCTTAAAAACTGTTAGCTATTGCTAGCCAAGTGACTTTTTAAAGGCAGGCATGCTTCTCCCAATTTATCTCTTGGAAAACTAATCCGTCACACTTTTCTGAGCTCAGAGATCCACTGTTTCCCTTCTTCCAGTAGATGGTGAGTGGCTGAATGAGACAAAACAATAATGGGCCAGGGGTTCCAGGGAAGGGTCTGTATCTGCTTTTGCCAAGCAATAGATCCCAGTGCCTAGCCTGATTCCTGACTAGTACAGGAATGCTTGTCCAATTAATGGAAGTCTGGATGGATGGATGGATGGATGGATGGATGGATGGAAAGATGGAAGGAAGAGATAGAAGAAAGGATGGACAGATGGAAGGGAGAGATCCTTTTTTATGGTATGAATGACTCTAAGGTCATTCCCAGCTCTGACAAGCCATTGTGCTAGTAAGTCACTTTCATTATTTCCATTTTTTCCCATGAAGGATGAAGTTGGAAGTTCCAGAGTCTTCTCTTCACATAATGGGACATGCAAGGGGGAAACCAAATCAAAAGTGTAGACTGGGTTGGTGGATGTCTTTGACATGGTGAGGTCTTGTTCCTAATGGAGCTTTTCCTCTTGGTCACGTTACCTCTGAAGGTATCTAGGGCCCCATACTCTATTCCGGGGGGCTGTGGCCCACATGGGTCTGTGTAGTCAGACAGTGGCTAAAGCAAATTCTCTGGCTGCAGAAGAGCCTCAGTCCTTCTGTCTGATTGGCTGGCAACATGACCAAGAGTGTTCCCTAGCAGATGGCCATGAGGAGGACAACTGGGCAGCCATGTGGCTCCCTGGCACTGGGATGGATGGCATCACTCCCAAGACCTGGAGCCTCTTGATCTCACTTAGCTCCTGTCTCCATGGTCCCTCTTCTTCCTCTCTCCCTCAGTGGTGGAGTCTTAATTTATATGAGAGCAGAGAAAAAAATGTGTTCTGCAGGTAAATGCACAATGATTTCTGCCTCACATTTAAGCAAGTGGATTTTTAAAAACTCAGTAGTCAGGAATTTGCATCCCTCTTCCTGCTTTGTTTTCGTCTTTCCCCCAAAGCAGTGGGTGACTCTGTCTATCTGGGCTAGGGAGGAAGAGCCCCAGTCTAGGGATTGCTTCTCAAATTTTAATGCTCACATCAATCCCCTAGGGATAATACAATTAAACATGGCTCAGTGAGGGATCGAGCTCTGAGAAATGTGTCATCAGGTGATTTTGTTGTTGTGCATATATCACAGAGCAGAGTCCAGACTCTTACATAAACCTAGATGGCATACCTAGGCTGTATGATATGGCCTGTTGCTCCTGGGCTATAAACCTCTACGGCATGTGACTGTACTGAATCTTGCAGGATATGGTAACACAATGGTAAGTATTTGTGCATCTAAACATATCTAAACATAGAAAAGGAACAGTAAAAACACAATTTAAAAGATTTTAAAATGGTACACCTGTATAGGGCCCTTACCATGAATGGAGTTTGCAGGACCAGAAGTTGCTCTGAGTGAGTCAATGAGTGAATGTGACCTAGGACATTATTGTACACTACTGTAGACCTTATACACATTGGACACTTAGGCGACACTAAATCTACAAAAGAATATTTTTCTTTCCTTTAGCTTACTGTATCTTTTTTTATTACTATTTTATAAACTCTTTGACTCTTATGTAATAACACTTAGCTTACAACAAAAACGCATTGTACAGCTATACAAAAATATTTTCTTTCTTGGCAAGGCATGGTGGCTCACACCTATAATCCCAGCACGTTGGGAGGCAGAGGCAGGCAGATCATTTGAGGTCAGGAGTTCAAGACCAGCCTGACCAACATGGTGAAATCCTATGTCTACTAAAAATAAAAAAATTAAAAAAAAATCTTTCTTTACATATTTTATTCTATAAAGCTTTTTTTTCTATTTTGTTAAAATTTTTTAAATGATTTTTTAAAAGCTAAGGCACAGAGGCTCACGCCTATAATCTCAGCACTTTGGGAGGCTGAGGCAGGCGGATCACCTGAGGTTAGGAGTTCAAGACCAGCCTGGCCAAAACGGTGATACCCTGTCTCTACTAAAAATACAGAAATTAGCCAGGTGTGGTAGTGTGCACCTGTAAACCCAGCTACTTGGGAGACTGAGACACAAGAATCACTTGAACCTGGGAAGCAGGGGCTACTGTGAGCTGAGATTGTGCACTGCACTCCAGCCTGGGCAACAAAGCAAGACTCCATCTCAAAAAAAAAAAAAAAAAAAAAAAAAACCGGGGCCAGGCGCTGGGGTTGATTCCTGGAATCCCAACACTTTGGG